>NC_139030.1:101425375-101966043 GCF_964662115.1 Mustela nivalis
CTTTGCTGTATTCCAAAGGTTTTGAACAGTTGTGTTTTCATTTTTACTTCCATTATTTTTTTAAATTCTTTAACTTTCTGGTTGACCCATTCATTCTTTAGTAGGGTGCTCTTTAACCTCTATGTATTTGAGTTCTTTCCAAATTTCCTCTTGTGATTGAGTTCAAGTTTCAAAGCACTGTGGTCTGAAAGTATGCAGGGAGTGATTCCAGTCTTTTTATTCTGATAGAGATCTGATTTGTGATCCTATATGTGATCTGTACTGGAGAATGTTTCCTGTGCACTTGAGAAGAATGGGGATTCCGTTGCTTTTCGATGGAATGCTCCGAATATATCTCTGAAGTCCATCTGGTCCAATGTGTCATTCAAAGCCCTTGTTTCCTTGTGACCTGCTTAGATGATCTGTCCATTGCAGTGAGGGTTTTTTTTAAGTCCCCTACTATTATTGTATTATAATCAGTGTGTGTCTTTAATTTTGTTAGTAATTGATTTATATAATTGCTCCCATGTTAAGGGCATAAATATTTACAATTGTTGGATCTTCTTGTTGGATAGATCCGCTAATTATGATATAATGTTCTTCCTCATCTCTTGTTACAGTCTTTGGTTTAAAATCTAATTTGTCCAATATAAAGATTGCCACCCCAGCTTTCTTTTGGTGTCCATTAGCATGATATATGGCTTTCCACCCCCTCACTTTCAATCTGGAGATGTCTCTTTGGGTCTAAAATGAGTCTCTTGCAGACGGCATACCTATGGGTCTTGCTTTTTTATCCAATCTGATACCCTTTATCTTTTGATTGGGGCATTTAGCCCATTTACATTCAGAGTTACTATTGAAACATGGGAATTTAGTGCCATTGTATTACCTTTGAAGTCACCATTTCTGTATATTATCTACATTCCTTTCTGGTCTGTGTTATTTTTGGGGTCTCTCGTCTCTTAAGGGTTCCCCTTTAATATTACTTGCAGGGCTGGTTTAGTGATCACAAATTCTTTTAGTTCTTTTTTGTCCTGGAAGGTTTTTATTCTTTCCTTCTATTTTGAATGACAGACTTGCTGGATCAAATATTCTTGGCTGCATATTTTTCTCATTAGGACCCCTTCACCTAGATTTTTTTTTTAAGATTTTATTTATTTATTTGAGAGAGAGTGAGAGAGACTATGAGAGGGGAGAAGGTCAGAAGGAGAAGTAGACTCCCCATGGAACTGGGAGCCCGATGCGGGACTCAATCCCAGGACTCTGGGATCACAACATGAGCCGAAGGCAGTGTCTTAATCAACTGAGGCAAGCAGGTGCCCCCCATGCCCTAAATTTTTAAAGGATGTTTTTTGCTAGGTAGTTAGAGGATATTTACTGTATTCTATATTAGTAGTTATTTTCTTTTGTCCTTTAACTGTCATTCTGTTATGTCCTGGTTTCTTTTGTTTCTGTTGAGAAATTTGCTGTCAGTCTTACTGTTTCTTTGAAGGTCAACTAAATTTTTTCTTGAATTTCTATGAATTTTTCTTTTCCTTCACTCCTTCCTTTCATAGTTTAATTATGATATTGTAGCATGGTTTTCCTTGAATATATTCTGCTTGAAGTTGGCAGAGTATATTGAATCTCTGAATTGATTTCTTTCATCAGTTTTGTAAAATTCTGTTATTACCTTTTTGAATATTGGTTATATCTCCTCTCTTGTCTGGGACCTCGGTTGTATGTATATTAGACATTTTGATCATGTCTTCCATTTCTCTTAAACCTCTCCTCTAACTTTTCCCCTAACTTCTACTCTTCTTTCTGTCTTCTTTCCTACTTTCTTTCTCTTACTATAGTTCATATTTCTTACCGACTTAGTCTAATAATTGTATGGTCTGCTGTGTCCAGTTTGCTATAAATCTAGTATATTGAGTTCTTAATTACATATATTCTGTTTTTCAGTTCTACAGTATACATTTAATTATTTCCATATATCCTAATTCATTGGTGAAATTTTTCATTTCATCAGTTTTGTCCATTTTCTCCTCTATTTTCTTTAGTATGTTATTCAGAATTATTTACAGTTGTTGTCCTTGTGTGTTAAATCTTACTCGATCATCTGTGGATCTGACTCTATGTAGTTTTCTCTTAATTATTGGTCATATATTTATCACTTAGCATATTTAGTAATTTTTTATTGTATGCCAGACCTTATGTATGAAAGAACATTGAATATGAAAGAACATATTTAGTAATTTTTTGAAAGTAATTCACAAGAATATGAAAGAACATATTTAGTAATTTTTTATTGTATCCCAGACCTTATGTATGAAAGAACAGAAGAGGCTTCAGATAATGTTACCTTCCTGATATGTTTTTTTCTGTTGTTCAAATGACTGAGGGACTTATTTTTTTCCAGTTTATCAGGAGTTGAGCTGTGTTAAAGTATAATAAAACTCCATTTCCTATACTTTTTTTTTCTTAAATTGAGAACCTAGTGAATAGCTGTTTCATTAACCCTGAAAGATTGTTGGAGACCCATCTCTACAGAGATTCACAGTATAGCTTTCAAGACTGCCAGCTTACACTGCTTCAAAATCTGACAATTGTCTTGGTGGCTCAGAATTCCCAAGGTACAAAAAGAGTTTCCTTGGGGTTCCTGGCTGGCTCAGTTGGTAAAGTATGCGACTCTTGATCCTCAGAGTTGTGTTCAAGCCCCATGTTGGGTGTAGAGATTACTTAAAAATAAAATATTAAGAAAAGGGAAACAGTGAGTTTCCTTGAAATCAAATATACCTTCTCAAAGTATGACCAGCTCCTGGTGTGTCTTTCCAGAGATATTATATTAGTCCTTTTCAAGTTTTTTAACCCACAGAAATCAGGAAATGAAAATCATATATGACAGTCAGTAGGTAAGAGCTAACAAATCAGCTGCTATCATTCTATTAGGAGGCCCTAATGCATCTTTAGTTTGAAAAACATCAGAGACTTTGCAGATGATAATGTAACTTAACTCCAAGAGAATTTTATTGCATTATTTGTATTTTTTAAAATCACATTTTGTTAATGAACATTTTCGGGTATTTTAGAATGTAAAGTTCTGAATCAAAATGGTAGAGCATAATGTCAGCAACTACTTGAAAATAGTTTTTACTTTATGAGGAAACTATACTTTTAGCAATTTGAAAAGGATTCCTCTGATCAAAAAGCTTTTATATGTTTTGTACTCAAATTTCAAGTAATAGCATTTTCTGTGTTCTTTTAAAAAAATGATAAAATTTCAGTTCTGTTAATCTTACCCAAAATGATTTTGTAGCCATTGATACTTCTTTAAGTTTGATGTTATACTGCATATTGAAATTTTAATGAGTGTTTGTACATGTATGTATGAGAGTGATATCACTGTAACATGTTTCAAAAGTTGGATTCATAGAATTTTTGACTGAAAAGGACTTAATTTTATAGATAATTCAAGTGAAGCTCCAGAATATTTAGGTTACCTACTAAAGATCTTATGGTTAATTAATGGGAAATTTGAAACTAAAAGTGAGACTCCTTTTCCCCAAATCTAGTATTTTTAAAATTAGGTTTGATGATGGTACATAAGTATATGCTGGTTATTATAGAAAGTTTTTTAATCCTTCATTATTTCTAAAAATAGATAATTGTGTTATAAATGTTTTTTATTAAAGTTGTTTTTGTTACATTTCTAAGAATACCATCTCAGTATTTCATAGTTTTCAATTTTTTTTTTATAGCGCTGGAAAATATTTAAGTCTCAACAAATGAATTCCACACTTGAATTCTGCCGCATTCCTGTGCCACCTCCTCCTTTAGAAAACTGATCTTAGAAAAGAGGTAAAATTATGGAATTTAACTTTTTAAAGGGTAAAAAATGAGTTTTCCACACAATTAGACGTGTTAGAATTTTTGGTTATCTTTCGTGCGTAGCTTCTACTTATTTAGCAGTTTTACCTAAGAGACTTGAAATAATCGCATCTTAATTATTGCCCTGAGTTTTACTTTTGAAAGTGTTTCCTTTTTAATAGTTGTGCCTTTTAACCTTGTTGCCAGGTATTTATAGTTATTGAATAATTGAATATATTCTGCAAAATCATATTATGTAGCTACACTAAGTGCTGTCCAATAGAATTTCTGTGATGATGTCCATGTTCTATGTCTGTGCTCTCCAGTATGGGAGACAGTCGCCACATATAGCTCCTGAGCACTTGAAATGTAGCTAGTGCAACGAAGGAATTGAATCTTTAAATATTATTTTATTTAAATTCATTTAAATTTAAATAGCCACATGTAGCTATTGATATATATATCAATATATCATATCATCAATATGAATATCAATATATTCATATTGAATGGTGCACTGTAGGTTTTTTCTTAAAGAAGTTGTTATTTATAATAATCGTGTGTCTTTGAATGCTTAAATTTCAGAATTATACCTTGAAATATTTTCATAGTTGTTGGCCTAGTTTGTAAAACCACTTTTTACTATTTCATATGTTTTGCTGATAATTGTATAGCTTTGTTTATCCAATAACGTTGGTCTACTAGAAATGCTTGAGAGCAGTTTTCATAATTAGTTTTTCTCACTGATGTATTATTTAATCTTTAAAAAAAAAACCTTTGAGAAAAATAAAATATGATGAAAACAGGGAGGAAGGCAAACCATAAGAGACACTGAAGTCTAGGAAATGCACTGAGGTTTGTTGGAGGGGAGGTAGGTGGGGGAGAAGACGTAATTGGATGATGCACATTAAGGAGGGCACTTTATAATGAACACTGGGCGTTATATGCACTGATGAATCACTAAATTCTACCCTGGTAACTAGTAATAGACTATATGTTAACTAAATTGCATTTAAGGAAAGAAAAAAAAAAAACCTTTGATGTAGGTACTTCTGTTATTCCCTCTTTATTATTTATTTATTTTTGTTGTTGTTAAAATTTTATTTATTTTTTTGACAGAGAGAGACATGGCGAGAGAGGGAACACAAGCAGGGGGAGTGGGAGAGGGAGAAGCAGTCTCCCCACTGAGCAGGGAGCCCAGTCCAGGGCTTGATCCCAGGGCCCTGGGTCATCACCTGAGCCAAAGGCAGATGCTTAATGACTAAGCCACCCAGATGCCCTATTATCCCCTTTTTATAAATGAGGAATCTGAGGCCATAAATCAGTAAAATTAATAAGTTACTTTTCCTCTGATACATAGTTTGTAGGTCATAGAATTGAAATTCAAACTCAGGCAATCTAGTGCCCATACTGTAACCATTAGGCTCTACTGCCTCTTATAATCTCATTTTCTGTAAATTGATAGTTTGTTGGGGAGAAAAAAAAAATACATGCTTACTGTCAGCTAAGACATAGTCTCTACACATGTAGGCAATGGAAAGCTTATTATTCTTGGATGAGTTCTGTGATTTTGCTTTCTGGCAAATAGTTATTGACTTCTTTCAGATCATGTTCCAGCAGTTTATTATTTTGGTCATTATGTTGTCTTCAGGGCTTGCTAATAAAAGTTGTCATTAGTGTGGTCACCAAAAGGATAACTATTTTCTGTGATATCTTTTTGCTTTTAAGATTTTATTATTTTTTTAAGTAGTCTCTAGGCCCAACATGGAACTCAAATTTGTGACCCTGAGATTGAGTTGCATGCTTTACTGACTGCACCAGTCAGGCAGCCCTTAATGTTTGCTTTTAAATGTAATTTTTATATCCCAGGTAAGGGGATGGATATAATATGTAACAGAAAAAAACTTCAGAATTATGTATTGTATGGATAAGTAAAGAGAAAACCTGAAGTACATCTGTAACTGTATTCACAGCTACCTCTAGATACTGAGATACTGGGAATAGTTCAGAAATCCATATTTACAAATTTCTCTGTAACTATACAATTCTGTTTTCAAATAAAGGTACTATTTTTAGGATTTTAAATGTAGTAAGTAACTTACCCTTGTAGAAAACTGAAGCCCAGAGGATTTAAGTGATTTGTCCAAAGTCATATAAGCCATGTGGTTCATTGATTGAATGAACACACATAATTATCTGCTGTAAGTCCAGATACCTTACTGTGCATGTTAGCTTTGAGTACATAGTGAACATTCAGATGTGAGCGAAACCAACAGATCCTGTTTTCATGTAACTTGTTATCTATCTTGTTGGGGAAGACAGATAATAACTAATAAGTAGTAAGATCTAAGAAGCAAGGTATAAAATCCAAAGCACTAGGAAATGAACATATTTGTTGGAATGGAAAATACTAGAAAAGGGAGAAAGGAATGCTGTTTAGATAAAGTTGTTAAGACTGGCTGGCTGAGACTGACAGGACTGGAAGAAACCAGCTATGCAAATAACAGTAGTAGGACAGCATTCAAGGCTGGCACAGTCTATACAGAATCCCTGTGGTAAAGGGTTGCACAAAGCTATGGAAAAAATGGAAAGGTGAGTATGGCCAGGATATAGAAGGCTGTGTGGGGAATAGTATGAGTTATAAGAAAGGACCAAGGTACATTTTTCAACTGTTGGTTTTAGAGTAGACATTAAATTAAAATCTGAGTTCTGCCAGTTAAACCGTGTTACCTTGTGTAGGTCATTTGACCTCTTTACACTTTAATTTTCTTGTCTATTATTTGGAAATAACAAAGGCCATATTAATAGTAGCATATAGTTTCAGGAAAATTAAGTATATAATACTTGTAGCAAACATTTATAGTGGTTATTTTGTGATAAGAACTGTTCTAAGTATATAATAATTGTATGAAATTAGTACTGTGCTGCTGTTTTCCTTTTCAAACTGAGAGAAAGGAGGCCAGAGGAATTAAGTATAGCTAGGAAGGGGGTAAGAGGGCTTACACATAGCTGTACTAAGTGACCTTAAACTTAGACAGTCGGTTTCCAGAGTCCATGCTCAAAGTGTGTTCTAGAGATCCCTTAAGTAGGTTGGTAGGGTCAAACAGTATTTGTTGCTTTCATTGTCATTCTCTGATAAATATAGAGTGAAGGTTTTCATCAGCCAGTTAAATGCAGAAGTAATTATGAGATTTGCAAAATATGTAAAACAATAAACACTACTTTCCTTACCAAATTTGTTTTTTTTGGTTTTTTTTAAGATTTTATTTATTTGTCAGAGAGAGAGCACAAGCAGGCAGAGTGGCAGGCAGAGGCAGAGAGAGAAGCAGGCTCCCCTCCGAGGAAAGAACCCGATACAGGATTTGATTATAGGACCCTGGGATCATGACCTGAACTGAAGGCAGCAGCTTAACCCACTGAGCCACCCAGACATCCCACCAAATTTATTTTTGCTATGGAAAAATAAAATTTTGATTTAAAACATTTTGTAAAAAAAAAATATGGGGCACCTGGATGGCTCAGCGGGTTAAGCCTCTGCCATTGGCTCAGGTCATGATCTCAGGGATTGAGCCCTGAGCCCTGCATCGGACTCTGCTCGGTGGGAAGCCTGCTTCCCCTCCTCTCTCTCTTCCTGCCTTTCTGCCTACTTGTGATCTCTGTCTGTCAAATAAAATCTTTAAAAAAATAAAAAAGAGAAATCCAGTAATAGAGATACAAGAGTTTATTTTTCAGTTCCATTTTGTCTATTGGAAATAAGTCCTTTTTGTCACCACTAAAATGAAATTATGCTTTTCTTCCTTACATGTTAATAAATTTATCATTAAGTATTTACCTCCTTTTCTGGAGCACTCTTCAGAGAATGTGTAAAGTTCTGTTTTTCCCCTTAATCTTGTGGTCCACTGAGTTTGTTGGAAATAATGTAGTGATAAAGAGACGTTACAAGTTATGTTAGCAAAACAACCCCTTTTGTTTATACCTTCATAAGAGACTTGAGAGGAATGGAGATGTTAGCAGGAGAAACTAACATAGGTTTTGCTTTACTATACTTCATTTGAAGCTTAATAAAAATGTAACCCAGATTACTTATCTTCCAGGTGCTTTGTAAGTAAAAAACATTTTTATTGTCAGTTGCTGTTGAGGTGTTTAATTTCCAGAGACTTGGTAGGAACTCTCAGAGCAAATACTGTAGCAAGCCTGGAATTTTTAGTTTTCATACTATTGGGAAATGTGTATCTAGCTTTGAAAAGGGATACCAGTCCTTTCTCTGCATTGTAGCCAGATGAGCTTTTCTTTTCTTACTTACTTTCTTTCTTTCTTTCTTTTTTTTTTTTTTAAAGATTTTATTTATTTATTTGACAGAGAGAGAGAGAGAAAAAACAGGCAGGCAGAGTGGCAGGCAGAGGGAAGGAAAGAAGCAGGCTCCCTGCTAAGCAAGGAGCCCGATGCAGGACTTGATCCCAGGACCCTGGGATTATGAACTGAGCCACAGACAGCTGCTTAAGCGAGTGAGCCACCCAGGCGTCCCAGATGAGTTTTTCAAGCCTTGAATCTTATTATTCATCTGCTTAATAATGCTTAATAATTATCTGCTTAGCCCTTTCCACACTTAATGCAGACTGCAAATTCCCATTTATACCAATTTCCCACCTTCAACTCTTGTCCCTTGCTTTCTGTGTTCCTGATCTTCTTTTAGATTCTATAACTTCTAGGTTTCTTCTTGTGACAGGGCCTGTATATAGGTCATTGCCTTTTTCTAGAATGTTCTTTTCCAAATTCCTTAACTCTATTGATCTTTGTTACCTCAACTTACCTTAGAGAAGTCTTTTTTGATTCCTTCATCAATATTAGGTTCCTTTTATTATGCTTTTGTGTGTCTTGTCTTCTTACTCTTCATCCCGTTCCAAAATTTGTGTTTAGTCTCCTACACTAGATAAATGATCTGTTATATAGTAAAACTATGTCTGGTTTTGTTTATAATTGTATTACCAACTATTAGCATAATGGCTGCTATAGTTGGTGTTTAAGAAATATTTATGTTTTGGATCAATAAATTTCTGAATGACTCTTGCCTTTGCTTTTTAGTGAGTTGCTTCCTTGAGTTCTGAGAAACTATCAGAGGCAGCTACCTTAGGATATTTAGACAGTTCATAAAAATTTTTTTATTGAGGTATAATTTGCATAGAGTAAGAAGCACATTAATCATAGTCATATAATGGAATACATTTTTAGGTGAAGAACTAGGTTTCAGAAAGTATTTACTACCACTTAGTTGGTATAAAAGAAAAAAAGGAGTTCTGACATTGATTTGAATAATCATTGTAATAAATGTATGAAACTTAGAAAATGACTTTTTTGAAGGGCATTATCTTTTGGATGTATGGTTGTGCTCTATTTTGCAAAGTTATTTTTTTATTATAATTTTTTATTTTTTTATTAATGCATAATGTATTATTAGCCCCAGGGGTGCAGGTCAGTGAATCGCCAGGTCTACATATTTCACAGCACTCACCATAGCGCCTACCCTTCCCAGTGTCCATAACTGCCTCCCCCCACCCCACCCCTGCAACCCTCTGTTTAGGTTTTGTGAGATTGAGAGTCTCTTTTGGTTTGTCTCCCTCCAGATCCCATCTTCTTTCATTTATTCTTTTCCTTCCCCCCCAAATCTCCCATGTTGCCTCTCAACTTCCTCATATCAGGGAGATCATATGATCATTGTTTCTCTCTGATTGACTTATTTTGCTAAGCATAATACCCTCTAGTTCCATCCACGTCGTTGCAAAGTTATTTTTAAGAGTCTCATTTCTTCAGCAAGAGTCTGTAATTTGGGTGTCCATGTCTATTAATAATGGGCTTTAGTTGATCTGAACTCCCAGAAATTGCTTGCAAAATTGAGTATGTGTAGGTATGGCATTTTAATTTTTATGTATTGTTCATTAATCCTTTTTGTCTTAAAGCTTGTTGTGGAACATTTCAAACTTATAACAAAGTGATGATAATAGTGCAGTGAAATTTGTGTACCAGTTATTCAGCTTGAGTGGGTATTAATTCATGGCCAGTCATATTTCATCTATACCTAAGACACTTTCCTTACTTGGTTCCCTCTGCCCCTGCCCTGATTATTTTAAGGCAAATCCCAGACATTATTTCACCAGTAAATAGGTTAGTATGTAACTCTAAGAGACAAGCACTATTTAAAAAAAAAAGTAACTATAATACCATTATCAAATATAAAATAGCCTATAATATTTCCTTAATATAATCAAATAACCAGTCATGTTCAGCTTTTTCCAGTCGTGTCATGTTCTTTGTAATTGTTTGAATCAGAGTCCAAAAGAGAGTCATTCTTTGGCTATTGATTTTTTTTAATCTCTTTTAATCTATAGGTTTCCCTACTGTCTCTTTTTTCTCCGGCAATTTATTTTGACTAAATTCATCAGTCTATCTTTACAACATTTGCTACTTGAAAATAAGGGACATGTTTTACTCTTTGTATTCCTCCCTTATACTTGATATAGTGCATTATATAGAGACATTGAAGAATCCTTTTGGAATTGAAGGGTAGAATAAATCTGATTCCTTTTTTTTAGGTAGAAATTCAGTGTGAAATTTGACACAGTCTTAGGAAATATTATCTTTTTAATAAAGAAACTTTTATTTCAGCTGCTTTGAAGATGTTTCCTTCCCCCTCAAAGAAGTTCTTTATTTCATCTAGTTCTTTTGAGCCTTTAAATTTAATTAAAAATGAAGACCTTTTAATTGTCTTCCTCACTTTAAAAATAATACGTGTTATTTTTTTTCTATAATTCAAGGTTACCTGATTAGAATATCCTCAATATTCCTTCTCTCAGAGGTAGACAGTTTAATTTAGTATATATGTGCCAGGCTTTTTTCACATTTTATATGTATTTTTAATGGAATTATAGTTTACATAATTGTACAACTTGCTTTTTGTACTTGGACATCTTTCCGTTATAGAAAACATATAAATCCATTTTCTTCAAAGGCCTTATTCGCATAGTACATATACATTTATAATCAGTTTGTGACCCTTAATTTCTAGCTTTTCTGTCTTTGTCATTCATAATCTGTCACATGGTTTGTTCTGTGATATGTAACTAATTCCAGTTGTATATTTGGTAGAGGCTCTCTAAAGGTAGACTTTTCATTCGTCTTAGGTAACGTGTAGTTTGATTTCACTAAACTTATTTTAGCCACTTTGAAATATGATTGTCGAGGAGAATATAAACTTATTAGGGACAGGGTGCCTGGGTGACTCAGTTGTTAGGTGTCTGCCTTCAGCTCAGGTCATGATCTCCGTGTCCTGGGATTGAGCCTCGCATAGGGCTCCCTGCTTAGTGGAGAGTCTGCTTCCCCGTCTCTGCCTGCTTGTGATCTTTCTCTCTGTGTCAAATAAATAAATAAAATCTTAAAAGTATTAGGGAAATAGGTTTCAAATGTACCACTAAAAATAGAATTTATGGGACGCCTGGGTGGCTCAGTTGGTTAAGCAGCTGCCTTCGGCTCAGGTCATGATCCCAGCGTCCTGGGATCGAGTCCCACATCTGGCTCCTTGCTCCGCAGGGAGCCTGCTTCTCCCTCTGACTCTGCCTTCCACTCTGTCTGCCTGTGCTCCCTCTCGCTCGCTCTCTCTCTGACAAATAAATAAATAAAATCTTTAAAAAAAAAATAAAAAAATAAAATAAAATAAATAAAAATAGAATTTATTTCTTAAATACAAATTTGTTTTAATTGAGCTCCAGTCTGAAGTATGTGGTAGGTTAGTTTCTTTGTTTAAGAAAGGTGCATATCGTTTACCTTTGGTAGTTTAAGTACCCAATGCTATACTCAAGTTCAGTGCTTTTTTCTTTCAGAAATAAAAGAGAAATAGAGGGTAGAAGATGCTGGGATCTGAACGTGGTGTTGTGGAAGAATGGTTATCAGAATTCAAGGTAAGTTGGATTGAGGATAAGAATGTGTCCTAGGACTCTGTATGTCCGTCATTCAAGCAATGAATACAGGTGTTCTGTGGAGAAACAGAAATAAATGCTATGATATGAAGTAGAAATGGCACAATATGAAATTATGTGTTTCTATATTTGTAATTCTTTAAAAAGGCACTAAGGTGAATAATGACTAGAAGGTAATATATAAAAATGAAAATGGGATTGCTGAGAGGTTAGATGAATTTTTAAATACATTCAATAAAAGGGGAAGCTTCCAAACTTCAATAAGGCACAGATGTAGGATTTGTGCCTTACATTTTTATTTCCTGTAATTAAAAATCACCCACTGATTTGATTTAAAACAGTAATTTCTGAATACTACAGAAATAAGTGTTTTGTAAACATAAAATCCAAGAATTAAAATATATCCTATACTTATTTTTTTTAGAGTAGATTATTTAGGGTGACTTAATTCAGCAAATCTTGATATAATGTGTGATTTCTAATCATTTTTCTTGGTTGAGTAGTTTGAAGAACTATATACTATAGCATTCTAAGTTATAGAATGTGGTTATTTCTTGTGTTTTTTTTTTACTTTTCTTAGTTGACTCTATCTAAATCTTTTCAAGAGGAACTGAGGATAAACAGATTTCCTCATTTTCCAAATACTAAGTTTGCTTTTGATTTCCTTGGATGTTTCTTTTAGGCATTACCTGACACTCAGATCACCAATTATGCAGCAACTTTACACCGGAAAAAAACACTGGTACCAGCCCTCTATAAAGTTATTCAAGATTCAAATAATGAGGTAGGAAAGTTTGTAAGAAAAACAGTTTTAACATAGTAAGATGAAATATGTGTACTAAAATGCATATGTAAGTTTTGTAGTTCTCCTTTCTCTTTTTAAAAACCCTTCTTATGGGACTGGAAAACCTTCTGCTGTGTTTCATTCTGATAGTTGCTTTGGCTTCCCTTTGCCCTCCCTCCCTCTTACTATTTTAAATGTTTTGATCAGGTTTGTTTCTGTTCAGGACTGTATGTTTTGATTCTTGATTTGAATGACCATCATCTCATTGGGTTACTTATTTAATTTGAAACTTCTCTGTTTCCTGTTTGGAATACTTCCTTTTCTGGAATTCGAATTTTAGCCATACACTGATTCAAAGTTTTTTATTTTAAGTATTGTTTGCAGTTGTTCTATTGATGATACAGAACTGTGTATATTTCTCCTATCTGTGAACTCAAGCTGGTGACATGAAATGATGCTGCTAGTAAATTAGCTTGAAATGATTGGAGAAGCACTATTTAGCGTAAGTAGTAAAGATCAGTAAACTTAGAAAAAGAGTTTCCTATTACTCAACTTTGCTATTGAAGGGGGAAGTGCAGCTATTTTATCTATATGATAATTTATGCAAAATACACACATTGTCTTTCCATTAACACAATAGTATGACACAGTTTTATCACCACTGGATTCGTGTATGCTTTAAAATGAAAATGAAAGGAACACACAGGAAAGTAGCTTCTTATCTTCCCAGATACAGCCTCCAAGAGTGCCTCTGCTGTGTACTGGAATGAGTTTGAAGAAGTTCAGGTAATCATTTCCTAACCAGCAGCTTCATTTAAAGTGCATCTTAATTTTTGTCCTACCACTAAAAGCTTGCTTATTGACCTCCTTCTCTCCTGTCTCCTAAACTTGGATTGGCTCTCAGTTAGGCTTGCATCTGTTGCTATTTGTAGCAGCAACTGCAGGATTCATTTGCTTCTTTTTCTCTTGCTGTGTATTTATGAATGTTTTATAACTTTAGGTGTGGTAATATGTATTATATATATATTCATATCCTTTTTGGTTAGGAGTTTTCAAAATTCTGTTTGAATAATGAATGTGTGTATTTCCTGCCCCTTGTTTTGCACTGTCTTAACATTTAAGCTTTGCTTGTTAAAATTTGTTTTATGCTTTCTCTTTAGATTGTAAGCTCTTCACGGGCAGTGGTCTCATATTCTATATTTATTACTTTCCTAGAATATATTTTGTCATGTACATGATAAACGCTTAAATATTAATTAGAAGAATAGTAAAACACAAAATGACTTTCTGAAATGCTATCATATTCGTTAGGACTCATAAGTATATAAAAAGGATTGGTTTCCTTTTGTCCTTTATACTTTAGAAGATATGACATTAAAGTTATCACATTTCTTTATAATGTAATACTTTGCAATACTTGTATTGGAGACCTCGTCATGGCTAGAACTGGGAAAAATTACAGCTTGAGCAGTTCAGGCTCAAAACAGCAGTCACTGTAATCATCCAGTTACCAGAGCAGATCTGTTTTTCCATGTCTTCTCTTGTCAGTTCATTAAGTTCTAACCATGTCATCCTATTTCAGAAAAGCAGAATGTTTAGCTCTATAGCATCACGAACCAATTCTGGACCTTAGTCCTAAAAGGAAGCCCTGTTAGTCCTGATTTTGTTATATTCTGAAACACAGTCAACTGTTTTATTTAGTTAACAGGAAATTATTTCACAAAATTATCACATGCCATATATAATATTAATTGAAACATGACAGTCTTATGAACAGTTTTGCTTTAAAGACCTTTAAAGTTCTTTAGAGGGGCGCCAGGGTGGCTCAGTGGGCTAAAGCCTCTGCCTTCGGCTCAGGTCATGATGCCGCACATTGGGCTCTCTGCTCAGCGGGGAGCCTGCTTCCTCCTCTCTGCCTGTCTTTCTGCCTATTTGTGATCTCTGTCTGTCAAATAAATAAATAAAATCTTTAAAAAAAAAAGTTCTTTAGAAAGTGAATTTCCTAGTTCGGTATTATATATCATATCCAACCTGTACTATAGCTGAAGTTTTGATCTCTAGACTAATGTAATACATAGTTTTTCTTCTTTCCCTTGTTCCAGATCCTTCGGACACTCTAGCAGTTACTCTAGCAGTTAGTTCTTCCATTTCAAGAAGCTCTCCATCCAGTCTGTTAATCCTATCACCTTTTCCTGATTTGATTGCCTTTCCTTCTTCCCTCACATATTTCACTTCTCTCTTCACCCAGCTAAATTTTCATGGTACATCATAGTCTGTTTCCTTGCAAACATTCTTATCTCCTTTGCTTCTCATTCCATTAATTTTTCTTCTTTGGGAAAATCTCAACACTGGATAAAACCCAGCTGTTCATCTTCATGCTTGTACCTGAGCAGCTGAACATACTTGGAGAAATCCCCTGCAACAACAACTTTGTTGACTTTCTCCACTTTTATCTTTTATTTATTTAGTTTTTGAGAGAGAGAGAGAGAGATTGAGGAACAGAAGCAGACTCTGGCTCAGCAGGGAGCCTGCCACAGAGTAGATACGGGTCTCAAAACCTGAGCTGAAATCAAGAGTCAGATGCTTAACCAACTGAGCTACCCGGGCGCTCCTGGTCCTGCATTTGAAGTGCATAAAGTTGGGGTGCCCGGGTGGCTCAGTTGGTTAAGTGTCCTAACTCTTGATTTGGGTTGAAGTTATGATCTCAGGGTGCTGGGATTGAGGCTCCCCATTGGACCCCGTGCTCAGCGGGGAGTTTGCTTGAGGATTCTCTCTTTCCATTTCCCTCTCTCTAAAATAAATCTTTTTTTTTTTTTTTTTTAAATGTAGGACTAAAAATCTCAGTCACATAATACTGTCCTGCAGTCTTGCTTTACCTTCTTGGTACACTGTCCCCACTGTGGATTTTACACATTTCCTTTTTTCATTAGTCTTACCCTCCTTTCCATCATCTTCAGCCTGCTTTCTGTAGCATTAAAAAAGAAGGAGGTAATTGGGAACTCTCTTTTCATATCTACCACTTTACCAGCTTCTCCACCTACATTCTCCTGCCTTTTCTGCTGCGATGGATGAAGTGTCCCAGTTTGCATCGAAGACTGTCTTCCACTTAGGCCTGGATCACAGCTTCTCTGGCCGCCTCAAAGATTGTTCCTGCAATTACACCTTTTCTTTCCCTCATCATTGATTTCTCACCAAAAGTTATTGGATTGCCAGCTACTCCTCCTCCCCCTTTAAAAAAAAAAAAAAAAGGCAGAGTAAAAATTTTGGTTTTGCTATGCCTAATTAAAATGTGGTTTCTTACATGCCACTGTGTTTCTTGCTACTGAGGAAGGGAACTTAAGGTCTTTATAACAGAAGCAAATTGTAATTGGGGTGACTGGCTGACTCATTCGGTCAAGTGTGTGACTCTTGATCTCAAGGTCATGAGTTTGAGCCCCACGTGTGGTGTAGAGTTTACTTAAAATAAAAAGGAAAAAAATTGTAGTTGTACCATGGCTAATAAAATTTAGAGACAGTGATTTTAGAGTCTCTACTGAAGAGAAAAATATTTTGAAACACGGATATATATTTTTAATAAATAAATTTATGAGAACAGTGATCTTTAATTCCCCAAAAGAGCTGATTGTTTTTGTCAGTACTTTAAAAAGATGTCAGCAGTTGACTATTTTCAAAAATTACTTCATCACTGACACTATGTGGAAATATGCTATCTGTAATTAAACAATCTTCCACCTTCTACCCTCCACCTTTATTCTAGTATAAGAAATGTGGTGTAGTGGGAGTCAGCTTGGGTGTTGGAAGACCTGAATTTTAAGTGTCTTCTTCTACCACTACTTCTGTGACTTTGGGCAAATTGTCTGACTGGTCGAGATTTCTGTGTAAAGGGAAAATTGGAATTTTTAAAAGAGTTTAAATATTACTGGGGTGCCTGGCTGGCTCAGTTGGAAGATTATGTGACTCTTGAAGTTGGGGCTGTAAGTTCAAGCCCATGTTGGATGTAGACATTACTTAAAAATAAAAAAATCTTTAAAAATATACTATAGTAGTGATTTCAAATAAAGAGCCTTAGTAGTTACTAGATACTAGGGTATGTGTATTTGTAAATTTTTTTTAGCTTTCCTTAAGAGCTAAGCTTATTTCCTCTAAATACATTAACTGTATGATTAACATTGGATTTGTTTACTTTTAATTTACAGTTGTGAAAATACTGACTTATTCTAGAGTGTTAGATTATTACAGACATATATAACTACCTTTAAGCAGATTTCCAAATGTGTATGCATTATTTAATCATTCAGAGTTAAGCATATAAATAGTTAAGCATATAAATACTGAATGATACATTTTTTAAATTAAAATTTAAACATAATTTTATAGTTTCCTGTCAGTGTTTTGTTTGCACTGTAAAATCCTACCCAGTTTTGTATAGACTAGTTATTTCAACAAAACCATCTAGATTGGTAGTAGGAAAAAGGGAGAGGTTTATTTAAACGACTTGTTTTCTTTAGTTTTCAAGGTGATGAAGATCCTCATAAGTCATAAAGAAACTATGAAAAATTAAACACTGGAAAAGCTGTTTCTCTATACTTGCCTTCTTTTCAAAAATCTTTTCAAATACATGTAATTAAAATTTAAGTCAGTCTTAAAACATAAAATTAATTTGTTTGTTTTACTTGTATTTAAAAATATTAGCTAGCATTTTGGATATCTAAATATTATATTTTGCAAAATCCTTTTCTTGATTTTATTTAAATCATAGTCTATGTTGAGATTTAAAGATTATTTCCAACAAGAGCATTTGAAGTTATATTCTTCCAATATGGAATATCCTCCAAATGGAGGATAGGAAGGGCTAGTAATAATAGAAAAGGAAACTTACTAAATACAAATGTAGTACATTGGTGCAATAATAATAAATTTAATGATACAGTGTATTGAAAAATATGTTGATAAGGGCACAAAATTCTTATAGCTAGTAGATTGGTCAGTTTAATATGTAGTCTGTACATAGAGATTAAGGTTTGGGTCCCATTGATTCAACAATGCAAAAATTAATACTGAGAATTTATTTTTAAAATATACATGTATATATGCATCAAAAACAAAAACACAGTGACAGCCAAAAGAATGGAAATACCTAATGCACTTTATTTTTCTTTTAGCTTCTGGAGCCTGTCTGCCACCAGCTGTTTGAGCTCTATCGTAGCTCTGAAGTTCGACTTAAGAGGTTCACACTGCAATTCTTGCCAGAATTGATGTGGGTTTATTTACGGCTCACGGTTAGCCGAGACAGACAGAGTAATGGTTGCATTGAAGCACTTCTGTTAGGAATTTATAATTTGGTAAGTTGAAAATGATAGTTTGGGAAATTTTAAGTATATTTTATTTAAAGTCTTCTGAGGTAATACTTTAATACTTATAGGCACCTGGGAGGCTCAGTGGGTTGAACATCTGACTCTTGATTTTGGCTCAGGTGATGATCTCAGGGTCATGACATCAAGCCCCACATCTACAATTCTCTCCCTCTCCTGTTGTCCCTCATCTCCTCACTTATGTACATGCACTCTCTGTCTCTCTCAAAAAAAAAACAGACACCAAAAGAATATTTAACAATAAATATGAATTGAGAGGTTTACTGAATAATTTATTTAAGTTAATATAATTGAGTCTAGAGAGACTTAATAAGTATTTGCTGATAATGGTATTTTATAAAGTAGGTGAAATTATAGAATTGATAGTGTTAACATTTTGTGACTTTAAGTTTCTTTATTTGACCAATGTTTCTGAATGTGCTGTGTTTAAAATTTTTGAAATTATTTCTAATAATCATTTGATAATATATGTTTTTGATACTTTACTCTTTGAAACTCTTTTTCCTAAGAGAGTCTTAATTACCATAAACCTTATTCTTCAAGTGTCCAGTTAGAATATTGGTATTGAAATTCCTGCTCTTTTTCTCTGTATTCAGCACTCATGGTAAATAAGCACTCCACATAATAAAATTAAGTTTACTAGTGGAGAGGTAATAAAGAACCTCACTAAACATTGAGTCTCCCAGTAAATAAATATTCTTCTATACCACTGCTTAGTCTTCAAAGTATTATCCCTTAAAAAGTCATTAGAAAACATTTCTCTCACTGTAACATATATCTGGAGGAAGCAGTATGGCCTTTGGAATCACTTGTATTCTGTTTAAAACCAGACCTAGCCATTTATTGGCTGCATTAAATTTGGGCATGCTACTTAATATCTTTACTTAAGTTGCCTCATCTGTAAAACAGAAATAAAACATTGTTAGTTGAATTAAAAGCAAATAGAATCTGCATGTTGCCTGAGGAATTTAATAAATGTCATTAGCAGCAGTAGTAGTAGTAGCATGAAAATTAAGGGTAAGTTTTTTTAACATGTAAAACTAGTCTAGGTATAAAAGTCTGTTTCTAACTTGCCTGATTATTTTTTTCTTTTAAAGCAGGAAGTTTAGGGGTACCTGGGTGGCTCAGTTGTTAAGAGTATGCCTTTGGCTTGGGTCATGATCCCAGGGTCCTGGGATTGATCTCCGCTTAGGGCTCCCTGCTTGGTGGGAGGTTACTTTATCCTCTCCCACTCCCCCTGCTTCTGTTCTGTTTGTCTCTCTTTCCCTCTGTCAAATAAATAAATAAAATATTTAAAATAAATAAATAAAGCAGGAAATTTGTTTCATATATTACGCACTCCTTTAGTGTTTAGCACAGGCACTTAATAGATGTTTATTGATTTAATAATTAAATTTAGTTTAGTGTTTTAGATTATGCTGAAAATTAAGTTATCCTTTAATTTGTTAGTGTACTAAAATCACTATTGGGACAAATGAAGCAAATATTTTTATAGCAGATTACTAACAAGTTCTTGACAGTACTTGTTGGTGCTATGGTTTAATTATCTTTTAGCATCTTAGAAATAGGTACTATACTATAAAGTAAATGCTCAGTTATATCTCAGAAGTGTAACCAGGCTTCCTTCTTCTGTTTTCCTTTCTGTCTGTGTTCTCTCTCCGCTGTGGCCCACTGGGTTTCTTTCATATATTTCTTTCTCCTCCTGCCCTCCCCAGAACTTCTCCCTTGCTTCACATAGCCCCAGGGAAGTTTTATATTGCCCTCAGCTTAAACAAATTTCAGAACATCCTTCTTCAGAGATATATGTAAATATAAATTAAAATTATTTGGTTTAATTTGAAATTTAGGAATAAAAATTAAAGTTTTATTGCCTAACTTAAATTAGGTCCATTCACCTTACTGTAGACTTCCTCTGAGTCGTAATGGCCCAAATGTGGTAGTAACTAGTTTGACTATACAGTCGTAAAATTACCTCCCTAAGGAATTTTTAAACCCATTTTCCTGCCAAAATTGGAGGTATGGCCATTGTTCACATATAATTGGTACTCTTCCTGTGACATATTAAACTCAGAAATGAGTCCTACAGGGACTCATGGGTTTGTGTTTTGTTGACTAGTTTTTATTGTTGTTTCTTCCTTTTGTGCTGTGTAACTGCTCAGGCTCTCTCTAACTTCTAGGTACACTGTGGGGGGCAGCCTTCTCTCTCTGGGTTTTATGTTAATTATGTATACTAATAAAAGTTGTCAAAAAAAACAGACTAATATGAGGCAGTGGAGAAAAGGAGTGATGCCAGAGGATTTCAGCCCTCTATTTGCTAGCATCTGTAGGCAGATCTTTATTGATACCTGTAGAAAGCTGGAAGTGCCAGAGACTGTAGAAATGAAGGACACCATTGTCCTTTTCATTGAATGATAAAATGCTTTTTTTTTTTTTTTAAGATTTTATTTATTTGTCAGAGAGAGTGAGCACAAGCAGGGGTAGCATCAGTTAGAGAGAGAAGCAGGCTCCCTGCTGAGCAGGGAACCCGATACAGGACTTGATCCCAGGACCCAGGGGTCATGACCTGAGCCAAAGGCAAACACTTAAATGACTGAGCCACCTAGTTGTCCCAGATAAAATGCTTTTAAAAGAAAGCACAAGAAATTTTTTGCAGTTCAGTAGAAATTACCTAATTATGAACTTAATCTCAGGGATTAATATTTATTAATTATTTATTAATTATGTTAATATTTAACATAATTCAGATCATTAGTCTTTTGCTAAATAATTGTGACAGTTTCTTTTAGTTGGGATTCATCCTGTGTTAAAATATTAATGTTTTTCTCATTTATAAGTGTATTTCCTGGCTAAAACATATAATCTGTTTTGACTCAGATCTAATCACTTAATCTCCCTGTCCTGTCTGTATATTTAACATGAAAATTGATTTGTGTACCTGCTTCATGTCTTTGTTGTCACATTGCATTTGATTTAGCTATAGTATTGTGCTCCATATCTCTCAAAGGGTAACTCAACTACTAAACTGTGTAAATTTGATTAGAAAAGATACACTAGGGTAGTAATAGTCTTTTTTTTTTTTTTTTTTTTTTAAGATTTTGTTTATTTGTCAGAGAGAGGGTGTAAACACAAGCAGGGGGAGTGTCAGGCAAGGGGGGAGAAGCAGACTCCCCCCTGAGCAAGGAGCTCAATGTGGGACTTGATCCCAGGATCCTGGGATCATAACCTGAGCCAAAGGCAGATGCTTAATCGACTGAGCCACCCAGACACCCCAAGCCTGAGTATTTTTATACTAGGTTTGATGAAGAGTGGAAAGTTGTGGGAAAATATGATGGGACATAAAGGGAATGATTAAGGGTAAACTTGGGAGAAACTTAGTAAGGCCTATTTGTTTGGATTCCTCTTAAAAGTTTTTTGTTCTTCAGAGAAAAGGATGCATCTTTCTTCTTGGGGGGCACCTCTCAAATGAGGGTCTTTTTTTTTTTTTAAGATTTTATTTATTTATATGAGAGAAGATGGGAGTGGGAGGTAGGGCAATGGGAGAGGAAGAAGTGGGCTCCTTGCTGACCAAGGAGCACCTCCCCCTCCCATGCAGGCTCGATGCAGGCTCCATCCTGGGGCTCCATCCTAGCACCCTGGGATCCGGACCTGAGCCGAAGGCAGATGCTTAACCAACTGAGCCACCCAGGTGTCCCTATTCTTTATATACTGCTGTTTCTAAAAATTTTCCTTAGTTGCCAATGACATATTAGGTAAATTAAGAAAGAAGTTATTATTTTTTACAATATAGTCCTGTGATTATTTATCTTTATATATTATTTTTTAACTATAGGAAATTGCTGATAAAGATGGAAACAATAAAGTTCTATCTTTTACTATCCCTTCTTTATCCAAGCCTTCAATATACCATGAGGTAAGTAATATTAGAAAGGTAGAATTATTTAAAATTATATTGAGTAAGAGAGGAAAGTCAATTTTTTACCAGAGATAAATGCTCCTAACACATCTTTATGAATTTGCTTTTTTTAAAGTAGTTGTTTATAACTAGTGATCTAAAGCCAAGTTCTTATCAAGAGAGGTAGAAAGTAATTGTTGGAAAAATTTTCCTCTAGTTCTTGTTTCTTTCTTATTCTTCCACTGCTGTCATTTTCACTTTTTTATTAGTCTTTTATGAATTCTTAAAAGTATTCTCTCAGTTTTTAAAGCCTCCCATAATTGGAAGTTTGTTTTAGATTAATTTTTTTATTATTTTTTAGGAAAATGTCTACTTAGAAGGATATTAACACTATAACTATTTATATATATATAATTGTAGCTATTCATTAACATTATACATTATACTTCTGAGTTTTGCTTATATTTATTTGGTTGAAGAAAGAGAGAATACTAATAATCACATAGGTAGGAGACTCCTGTTGAACTGAAATCCCAGATCTAAGGGTGTATGTTTATATTTAAGGATATATGTTATGAATCAAGTTTCTGGTCTATAGTGACCTTTAGTGTATAAAGTATAAGGAAAGCATTTAAAGAAACTTTACCAGTAATTCAAAAATTATATTCCATTTTCTTACTAACAGTACCAGACAGTGTCCAGTTGTCTTACAGCTCCATGCAGCTATTTATTTTCTTAATTAATTCTCCTGGAACTTCATTTTGTATTAGAAATAGAATGCCTCCAATAGAATGGGCTTGTTTTAGCATAGAATATTTCTGAGTCATAGATTTTAATTAAGTTCTGTGTATCATGTTATGTAATAAAATGGAGGATAGTGAAATAGTTATGAATGGATGCTTCTGACCTCAGAAACATGAAATCAGTTATGTCACTATTAAACATTTGATTATAGTCTTCATTATTGTTTGTGTTAAATAACTCTGTGCTTTTCTTTTTTCTTTCAAGTTTTGATTTTAACTCCAGTTAGTTAACATACAGTGTTACTAGTTTGAGGTGTAACAATATAATGACTCAGCAGTTCCGTACTGCCCCCAGTGCTCGTCATGAGTGTATTCCTTAATCCCCTTCACCCATTTAACCCATGCGCTTTTCTTTTTCATTATTGAATGGGATTAATAAGAATATCCACCTACCTGAAGTTAGACAAACTACAGAATTTAAATGCACAGTCTCAGAACTGCTGTGTGCTCTGGTGTACAGACAAAATTGATCTATTTGAAAAAAATAAAAAATAACGAAAGTGGTATATTTGTAACCTTCAGTCTTTCCAGCAACTTTTCTTATTCTTTGTCCTAAATATAGATTGATCCTGTAATCTTTCAAAAAATAAAGCAGTATATTTTTAGATTATATATATTAAATATAATTTCCAAAAAGAACCATAGAATGTATGCAATTGAAAAATGGAAAGGTTTTGAACAAGAAATGGGCTCCATGTTAAAGCAAAATTAAATATCCTTACATGATAGAGATTTTTACTTCATTTTAGAGATACTGTGTCTCTTAAAGATACTTTATCTTTTTTTTGTAGCCCTCAACAATTGGATCCATGGCTTTGACAGAAGGGGCTTTGTGTCAGCATGATCTCATCAGGGTTGTTTATAGTGATCTTCATCCTCAAAGGGAAACATTCACTGCACAAAACCGGTAATGGTCAAAACTATAGACCGTAATAATTAATTAATCTGCGCTTAATAGTTAACTCTAATTATTTTGGTTCAGGTTTGATGAGATAAGAGGCAAGGGGTTTAAGATGTCATACTAGATAAAATCTTTAAAAAAATAAGATGTCCTAATAGTGAAATACTTTATAGTGGTTAAGTACCTGTCCATCTAATGCATGGTACTGTGTATGATCATCTTGCATAAGGTAATGTAAAAACTGAAACTGGGCATAAAGTCAGCTAAGCCAAGGTTTGTTTTCTAGCACTACAGCTTAGAAGCTTGTCCTCTCAGGCAGTGTACCTACTTTCTACACTTTGCTTTCTTCATTGCAGAATGGGTGAATGAGAGTACCTACCTTCCTGAAGTTAGATAAACTGCAAAGTTTGAATGCATGGGCCCCAACTGCAGGTTTGGGGAGTTCCCATAACCACTCCTAGGTTTGATAACTTGCTAGGACTCGAAACTCACTGAATGAAAGCTGTTATATTCAGAGTTAAGGTTTATTACAAGGAAAGGATATGGATTAAAATAAGCCAAAGGGAGAGATGCATAGGACAGAATCTGGAGGGTTCCAAATGCAGAGCTTCTGTTGTCCTCACCCATGGAGTCAGGATGCACTGCCCTCCCAGCATCAGCATGTGACAGTATGGCTAGAGTTAGGTTCAGTGTCCAGAGTTCTCACTGTGCTCCATTATTGTAGGTACGACTGATTAGACTGATTGCTTGCAAGGTTGATCTCAGCCTCCCTGTTGGTGGTTGATCTCAGCCTCCCCTTGGTTGAAGCTGTATGACCCATGACCCACCCTAAATCACATGGTGGTTTGTTGGTTGTTAGTTTGTTTCAAAGATTTGTTTACTTGAGAGAAAGAGAGAGCACACCCACGGGGTTGGGGGCGGTGTAGAAGGAGAGAGAGAGAGAAAATCCTAAGCAGACACGCTTCCCTGAGCACTGGGCTCAATCCCAGGACCCTGAGATCATGACCTGAGCGGAAATCAGGAGCTGTCCACTTAACCAGTCAACTGACTGAGCCACCCAGGCACTCCATGGTGGTGGTTTTTAGCATGGCTAGTCCTTACCCTAAACAAAGACACTTCTGTCAGGTATGACATAGGTTTCTTCCTAGCAAGGGGGCAAAGGCCAGACTTCTTTGGGCAAAGCCAAATTCTTTACTATACAAATAATGCCTTGGCTTTTGACCTGGGCTCTTTTAAACAAAAACAATTATGTTTACCTGGGCATCTACTTTTAGTATAGCATTTCTGTGACAGATAACAGACATCAGAATGATCCTTATGAATGTGCCCAACATTTGAAGAGCCAGTGTATGTTAGGAATAGATCTGAAGAAGCAATTAATTTGTTTTATAAAGACACTATGTACATTTTCATATTTTTGTATCATTTTGATTCTTTACCACCCCATCCTATCCCTCATCTACTACTATTTGTACCTTACGATCAACTTGAGCAGAAATACTGATCATAGAAATTAGCTGATGATAAAACTAGGTCCAGTCCCTCAAGCCGGTCATTTTCTTAGCATTCATCCTAAGGAGGCTTTAACTCAATTTTCTAGTACATTAATATGAGCATTAAAGCTTACCAACTATGCTAGTGTTACAGTGTATCACAGAATGGCAGTAGGTGTGACCTGAAGAATGAGTCAGAGACACTGGCACATAACTGAAGTCACAGTCATTAACTCTTGTTGCAGTTTGTTCTTATCTCAGGTTACCACAATGTCTCGTAGAACAGTGCCACTCAGATTTGCAGGCTTCTGTTCAACTTCATCAGGTTTAAAAGCAGGAGTGGTCTCGCCAACAAATGGTTTCATCCTTTTAAGAATCTGACATGGTGGGGCGCCTGGGTGGCTCAGTGGGTTAAAGCCTCTGCCTTCAGCTCAGGTCATGATCCCAGGTTCCTGGGATCAAGCCCCACATCGGGCTCTCTGCTCAGCGGGGAGCCTGCTTCCCCCTCTCTCTCTGCCTGCCCTTGCCTACTTGTCATCTCTGTCTGTCAAATAAATAAATAAAAAATCTTTGGGGTGCCTGGGTTAAGCTGCTGCCTTCGGCTCAGGTCATGATCTCAGGGTCCTGGGATCGAGTCCCACATCTCTGCTTAACAGGGAGCCTGCTTCTCTCTCTCTCTCTCTCTGCTTGCCTCTCTGTCTACTGTGATCTCTCTCTGTCAAATAAATAAATAAAATCTTAAAAAAAAAAATCTTAAAAAAAAAAAAAAAGAATCTGACATAGGGGCGCCTGGGTAGCTCAGTGGGTTAAGCCTTTGGCTCAGATCATGATCCTAGAGTCCTGGGATCACCCCTGTATCAGGCTCCCTACTCAGCAGAGAGCCTTCTCCCTTCCCTTGTTCTGTGCTCTTGCTTGCTCTCTCTCTCCCCTCTCTCAAATAAATAAAAATAAAATCTTTTAAAAAATTTTTTTATTTATTTAAGAGATAGCATGAATGGGGGGAAGGGGAAATGGGACGAGCAGATTCCCCACTGAGCAGGGAGCCTGACTCGGGCTTGATCCCAGGACTCTGAGATCATGACCTGAGCCAAAGGCAGAGGCTTAACCTGCTGAGCCACCCAGGCGCCCCTCTAGGTAGACCCATTTTTTTTCTTTCTTTTCAGCAGAACAGTATTCATTGTTTTTGCACCACACCCAGTGCTCCATACAATTCATGCCCTCCTTAATACCCACCACCTCCCACCCCCTGAGGTAGACCCATTTTTGATTTAGAAACTCATGTCTTTTAGATGGGAAAATTTTCTTGAATTGTTTTGTTAATTAGTTCAGCCTCTCCGTTTTATCTGATCTATTATTTGTCTCTTTTTATTTCTTTGGTCTTACACTATCTGTCTTCTGGTGGTTTTATTATTTGGATGTTAGAACTCTTGGAGTGGTCCTCTTTTCTCTCCGGTCTGCTGTATTTTTTTCCACTTGCTTTATTTTCTGTATTTCCTCAACTTCATCCACCAATCTTCTTGAGTTCTTAATTTTTGACATTATATTTTGTATATCTAGCTTTTTTGGTTTTCTAAGTGTTCTTTTAAAATAGATCCTGGTTGTTGTTTTCCCCCAAAACAACGTCTCTTATATTTTTGAGACTATTAATGATAATTTACTTTGTTTAAAGTTTTTTTGTTTTTTTGTTTTTTTTTAATTTACATACCTGACAGAGAGCAAGAGAACACAGCAGGGGGAGCAGGAAGCAGTAGGAGAGAGAGAAGCAGGCTCACTCTAAGCAGGAAGCCCAACACAGGGCAATCCCAGGATCCTGGGATCATGACTTGAGCTGAAGGCAGATGCTTAACTGACTGAGCCACCCAAGCACCCTGTTGAAAGTTTTTCCCCCTTTTTGTATTTCTTTATTTTGATCTCATTTTCATGTTAGTGGGGTTCCTCAGATGTCTGATAATCTTCCCCAGACATCCCCGGAAGATGAAGGAAAGGAAATAAAATATGCACAGCTCTGACCTTGTGAGTAGGGACAGTCGACCGTAAACTTCACTGAGCCATTCTGTTGGAGAACTTCCCAAATCACTGCCTCTTAAGGTGGTCAAATTCCCGAGAGAAAACTCTTTCTGGTCTCTCAGAGGGCTTGCCTAGCATTCTGGTGGTCAAGAAGGGAAGAAGAGCTTCAGGTTTTTGGGCTTTTTGTTGTTGTTGTTCTTGTTTAAAGATTTTATTTATTTATTTGACAGACCACAAGCAGGCAGAGAGGCAGGCAGAGAGACGAGAAAGCAGGCTCCCCTCGGAGCAGAGAGCCCGATGTGGGGCTCATTCCTGAGCTGAAGGTAGAGGCTTTAACCTACTGAGCCACCTAGGCACCCGAGGTTTCAATATCCAGTAAGAAATATTTAACTTTACTATTTTCAGTATGGTATATCTTCCCCCAACCTTCACTCCAAACCATAATTGTGCTTGATGGTTCTCAAGTAGAAACTTCTTTTATCCTTTAAAAAAATAAATCTTCAGTAAATTTTACAGCATAGAGGAGAAGAGATCTGAAGATATGACTACTTCCAAGTCGGGCTTTCAACTCAGTTTTTAACTTTTGATTTTGAAATAATTTCAGACTTACAAAAAATGTTTCAAAAATAGTACAAAGAGTTTCCTTTTACTCTTTACCACCTATGGGAGGCTTTTTAGAAGAACAACTTTCCTGGTTCATGCCCTCAAGATTCTAATTGGGTCAATCTGGGTTGAGGCACAGGAATATATCATTCCAGAATACCCTTAAGTAAGTAACAGTAGTGTGCATCCAGGTTAAGGAATCACTTCCTTAGAGACTGTATAGATTAAGAAATCTTTACTGGGGACACCTGGGTGGCTCAGTCAGTTAAGCATCTAACTTCAGCTCAGTTCATGGTCTGGGGTTCCCTGCTCAGGCCTAGGCTCCCTGCTAAGCAGGGAATCGGCTTCTTCCTCTCCCCTCTGCTCCTTCCCCCTGCTAATGTGTGCACGTGCGCTCTCTCTTTCTGTGTCTCAAATAAGAAAAAATATCCCTGGTTAAAAAAAAAAAGGAGAGGGTGCCTGGGTGGCTCAGTGGGTTCAGCCTCTGCCTTTAGCTCAGGTCATGATCCCAGGGTCCTGGGATCGAGCCCCACATCGGGCTCTCCACTCAGCAGGGAGCCTGCTTCCTCCTCCCTCTCTGCCTGCCTCTCTGCCTACTTACGATCTCTGTCACATAAATAAATAAAATCTTTCCCAAAAAAGTAATAAAAATAAATAAAAAAGAAATCTTTACTCATTAAATAAAATCATTTATTCATTTAATAAAAGTTTATAGAGCAGTTATAATGTATTAGACACTGTGCGCGACACTAGAGATAGAGGCGATAAATTAGTAAAGTTGCTTGTTATTAAATAGGTAAAACAGCAGTTAAGACAAAGATAATGATTCCCTGCCATAAATGCTGTATCTAATACACATTAGATACACAACAAAGGGATCTCTTCCCTTTAGTCAGGAAAATTAAGAATGATATTGTGTCTAAGTTAAGAATTTGAGCCAACACTTGAAACCTAAGCCAGAATGTCCTAAGTGAAAAATTAAGTTCTAGTAAGAAAGGGCAGCCTCCATAAAAGCAAGGAGTTATGAAAAGTTATGATGTATTCAAGGAGTGGTAAGAAGATTGAGGTAGTATGGTGTATGTGGTAGGCAGTGGAGGGAAGTAAGGTTGGAGAGGTAGGTTGAGGGTGGATTTTATATATATATATTTTTTTAAAGATTTTATTTATTTATTTGACAGACAGAGATCACAAGTAGGCAGAGAGGCAGGCAGAGAGAGAGGAAGGGAAGCAGGCTCCCTGCTGAGCAGAGAGCCCGATGCGGGACTCGATCCCAGGACCCTGAGATCATGACCTGAGCCGAAGGCAGAGGCCTTAACCCTCTGAGCCACCCAGGCGCCCCTGGATTTTATATTTTTAAAAGATTTATTTACCTATTTTTTGAGAGTACAAGGAAGAGGGCAGGGGAGAGAGAACCTCAAGCAGACTGCGTGCTGAACACGGAACCTGATATAGGGCAAGCAGACTGCGTGCTGAACACGGAACCTGATATAGGGCTTAAGCTTACTACCCCAAGGCCGTGACCCAAGCCAAAATCAAAGAGTTGGACGCCCAACCAGCTGAGTTGGCACAACTCAGTCCAGGCACTCACAACCAGTCCAGGCACCCCAAGGGTGGATTTTAAAGGCCTTCTATGCCATGATGAATTTGGATTTTATCATGTAGTCAATGGGAACAGTGAATTAATGTAATAAGGAGTCATCTGTTCAAGCACAATGGTTTATTTTTGGTTGAAGAAAATCTAGATGGTAGCAAGGAATGTGATCTTTAATACGGAAAATGAAAACAGAGAAATCATTGAGGAGGATATCACAGCAATCTGATTGAGAACTCAGGAAGGTCACTATTATGTACATTCTTGTTATAACTACCCAACAAAAAAATCAGTTTCCAGTAGAAATAAAATTTTCCTTTGTTTTATTTTTTTCTAGGTTTGAAGTCTTGAGTTTCCTCATGTTGTGTTACAATTCTGCTATTGTGTATATGCCTGCTTCATCTTACCAGTCTCTTTGTCGGATGGGCTCCAGGTGAGAAGAATAATTATCATCAGCTTTCATATTAATTTATTTGACAAATAGTTATTGAGCACATATTCTGTGGTTAAGTGTTGTTCTAATTTGTTGTGATATAACAGTAAACAAAACTCTGGAAGCTTACATTCCTGTAGGAAGCCTTATCATCCCTCATGTATCATGACTTTTGAAAATATTTCAGCATTAAAAAAGTATTTTCTCTAGCTGAACATCAATCCAAGATGTTGTAAGTTTAGGGTGGTTGAGTGATACACCTAATCACTGCCTGTATGCCAAGTTTTATAAATCACTTTGAGTGTTTTGAATAAATAGTCCTATATATGGAGAAAGTCTAAAGGAATGTGAATTTTTTCATTTATGTATTTCACAAATAACAATGCTTTGGATAAGATTAGCAATAGCATCAATTATCTTTATGTCTCATTTGTATTTGTGTGTTCTAGTCATTCCTAAATCAGAATTTCTAATAATTTGGACAGAGCTAAGCTGAGCTGAAAAGTAAACATCCACTATAGAAAAAAAAAGTTAAGTAATATAAATTAGTTTGGAGTCAGTAGCATTTGAGTTAGAGAATTTCAATTATTGAAGGAACCTTTAGTTCATTCCGTCCAGTTGTTTTTTTTAATTAACATATAATGTATTATTTGTCGCAGGGGTACGGGTCTGTGAATCATCAGGCGTACACATTTCACAGCACTCACTGCAGCATATGCCCTCCCCAGTGTCTATAACCCAGCCACCCTATCCCTACCCCACCACCCGCCAGCAACCCTCAGTTTGTTTTGTGAGTTTAAGTGTTTATTATGGTTTGTCTCCCTCTGGATCCTGTTTCATTTTATCCTTCCCTACCCCCCAGAACCTCCTGCCCTGCCTCTCAAATTCCTCATATCAGAGAGGTCATGTGATAATTGTCTCTCTCTGATTGACTGATTTCGCTTAGGATAATACCCTCTAGTCACTTCCATGTCGTTGCAAATGGCAAGATTTCATTTCTTTGGATGGCTGCATAGTATTCCATTGTGTATATATGTACCACATCTTCTTTATCCATTCATCTGTTGATCATCCCTTTGATTTTTACTTGAGGAAACTGAGCCCCTCAAAAAAGGTCAAATGCTGTATTAGTTTCCTATTGCCTCCTAACAGGTTGCCACATACCATGAACTTAGCAGCTCACATAGTTTGTATTTATTATTTGCACAATTTCTGTGGGTGAGGAGTATAGGCATGCATTAGCTGGGTCCTCTGCTTGGGGTGTTAGAAAGCTGTGGTTAAGGTGTCAGTGAGAAGTGCAGTTTTGTCCGAGGCTCAGTTGAGGTGTTTATATGCTTTTGTTAACAGAACTCAGTTCTTTTAGCTGTAGGTTGGCTGTCTGCTGAAGGCCAGCCTCAGTTCTTTGTCTTCCCAGCATAGGCAACCTACAATGACTCCAGCTTTTAAGACCTGGCAGTACAATCTTGTTATATATAACATAATCATATAATCATGTACATGTAGTCATGGAAATCCCATTATGTTTGCCATATTCTGGCTGGAAGCAAGTCACAGTTCCCACGCATACTCAATACTAGGGGATATACAGAGTATGAATACCAGGACAGAGGGGTCATAGGGATTCATGGCCACCCTAGGAGATTGTCCACCCATAAATGCTTTGTTCAAGTTCATGCTGTTGTGTTAACTGGGAAGAGAATATGGTCCTATTTATAATAAAACTGTTTTTGCTAATTGGGGAAAAGCCAATTTAATTAGCTAAAAGTTTGGTTTTATTGATTCTCTTAAAATAGCTGTATTATTTTCACTTGCCTATGATAACATGATGAATGACTAACAGAATTTTTGTCTCTAACCTGGTTACTGTTATCAAGAGAGTACACTATTTAAGCACTATCTACAGTTAGGTCTATAAGGGACTCTTGTTGATTCAGTAAAACAAAACCTGCCAAATCTATAATTTTTGTGGCACTTAATAGACTTTTAAAAAATAGATTTTCTTAATAGGAAAAATGATGATAGAGTTTAGTGATCCTCCCACTTTTGTTCATATATCCCATAAAGAATTTTAAAAATCTGTATAGCTCTCACACATTTTAAGTTAACATTTAAATTTTTCATTTTATCTTAACTAGTTGCAAATGGTATGATTGCTAGTATGTAAATATTGACATAATAAAATAATTGCTAGGTTAGTATTTTAAATGTGTATAATGTAAATACCAACCATCATCCATATGAAGAATAGGTGAACAGGCTTTGAATAGTCTGACATTATATTATTTCTTTTTCTCCTTGAAATTGAATTCCCTACCACTTTACTCATATTTTATCTTAATGCTACATTATGCTTTACAAGTCTTTTTTTTTCTTCTTCAATTTAACCATTGTTGTAGGTTTTATTTGTACCTTTGGGGTTTTTTGTGGGTTTTTTGGTTGGTTTGGTTTGGTTCGGTTCGGTTCGTGTTTTTTTAAGTAGATTCCACATCCAACATGGAGTTTGAACTCACAACCCTAGGATCAAGAGTCACATGGTCTACTGACTGTGCCAGCCAGATGCCCCTATGCTTCCAAGTCTTTTATTGATCTTTTCATTGTATATTTCTGCTACAAAAATATATATGTAAATTGAGATTTTAATCTTATTTATTTATTTATTTATTTGACAGATAGAGATCACAAGTAGGCAGAGAGGCAGGCAGAGAGAGAGGGGGAAAGCAGGCTCCCCGCTGAGCAGAGAGCCTGATGTGGGGCTCAGTCTCAGGACACCAGGATCATGACCTGAACTGAGGGCAGAGGGAGCCATCCAGGTGCCCTATAAATTGTGATTTTAAAAAAATTTCCAGAGGGGCACATGGGTGGCTCAGTGGGTTAAAGCCTCTGCCTTCGGCTCAGGTCATGATCCCAGGGTCCTGGGATTGAGCCCCACATCAGGCTCTCTGATCATCGGGGAGCCTGCTTCCCCCATCCCCGCCTGCCGCTGTGCCTACTTGGGATCTCTCTCTCTCTCTCTCTCTCTCTCTCTGTCAAATAAATAAATAATTAATTTAAAAAATTTGAGATCATAGTGCACTAAACATTGAAAAATTTCTTTGGACTCACCATTATAATTTTTCAAACAAATAAATTGATTAAAATAATATAGATACATTAAACTTTTGATAATTACTCAACATAACTTTTTTAGAAGCATCTCTTAATGAGATGAAGACAAAGAATTGTTGTGGCACTTTAATTTAAAAATGGCCTCACTGGGCTCCTGGCTGGCTCAGTTGGTATAGCGTGCAACTCTTGATCTTCGGGTTTTGAATTCAAGCCCTATGTTAGGTATAGAATTACTTAAAAATAAAATCTTTTAAAAAATGGCCTCATAGACATCAGGTATTTTGAAATGTCCCTTTATTTGTTTTGAGATTTCTGTATCTCCCACTCATTCATCCTGATGAAATTTGGGATGTATAAAAGTTATACATTTTTAAGAGGGAGAAAGATGACAGACACAGCTATTTGAGAAAAATTATTGCTTTTATTGATGCAGTTGTTTAGAGTGGCACAGATTTTACTTTTATCTTTTTGCCTTTGATAACTATCTGCCTAGGCCCAGGACAGTGACTGGTACATAAGTGGGTAGTCAATAAATATGAGGAATGAATAACTGAATGAATGAATTTATGAAAGGAAAAATGTTTAATGAATCAGGAAGTCACACATGGCAAATGCCGTATTTTCCTAGGGTTTGTGTGAGTGGGTTTCCACGGCAACACGAAAAGCACTGGAAAGAACTCTGTGGTCGAATAGTATTGGATCCTGAATTCATGGTGCAACTTCTCACAGGGGTTTATTATGCCATGTAAGTAGATAGACTATGAAACTGAGTGAATTCTTGTAATGTTTGGAAACTTACTGTTTCTCTTTTTCCTTATCAGCTGCACAACACTGAATCTTGTTCCATGGTGGACCAGTTATCTTCTATTTCCAATATGTATTCCTTTTAGTATTTTTTTAACGAATATATACTTGTTAGTTGAAAGCAGTATGATGATGATTAAAAACAGTTTTTGAATTGAGATATAATTGACATATAAGACTGTTAATTTTGGGTGTGCAATATAATGATTAGATAATTTTATGTTGTGAAATGATCACCACAATAAGTTTAATTAGGATCCATCACTACGTATAGTTAAAAATTTTTTTCTTGTGATGAGAGCTTTTTAAGATTTTTTTAAAAAATTCATTTGTCAGAGAGAGAGCACAAGCAGGGGAGAAGCAGGCTCCCCGTTGAGCAAGGAGCTTGATGCAGGACTTGATCCCAGGACTTTGGGACCATCACCTGAGCTGAAGGCAGATGCTTAACCTACTGAGCCACCCAGACATCCTGAGAACTTTTTAAAATCTACTCTTAGCAACTTCAAATACACAGTACAGTATGGTTAACTCTAGTTACCTACATACCGTATATTACATCCCCAGACTGATTTATTTTACAACTAGAAGTTTGTACCTTTTCACCACTTTCACTCTTTATACCACCCCCACCCCCACCTCTGGCAGCCACCAGTCTGTTTTCTGTATCTGTGATTTTGGGGTTTTTTTCTTTCTGATTTCACACATAAGTGAGCTCTGATAGTATTTGTCTTTCTGTTTGACCTACTATACTTAGCATAATGCCCTCGAAATCTGTCTGTGTTGTTGCAAATGGCAGGATTTCTTTCTTTTTTATGGCTGAATAATACTCATGTGTGTTTGTACACAATTTATTTTCTTTATCCATTCATCTGTCAGTGAACACTTGTTGTTTCCATGTCTTGGTTACTGTAAATAATGCTGCAGTGAATGGACTGCAGATCTTTTAGAGTTAGTGATTTTGTTTCCTTTGGATGTATACCAGAAGTGGAATTGCTAGATCATATGGTAATTTAATTTTTAATTTTTTGAGGGACCTGTATACTGTTCGCCATACTGTCTATACCAATTTACATTTTCACCAGTAGTGCACAGGATTTCCTCTTTCCACATCTTCGGCATCACTTGTTTCTTGTCTTTTTGATAAAAGCCATTCTTACAGGTATGAGATAATATCTCGTTGTGGTTTTGCTTTGCATTTTCCTGATGATTAGTAATGTCAATTACACTTTCATGTACTTGTTAGTCATCTGTATGTGCTCTTTGGAAAATGTCTATTTTGGTCCTCTGCCCATTTTTTAATCAGACTATTTTTTTAAGTGTTAAGTACTATAAGTTCTTTATATATTTTGGATATTGACCCATTATTGGATATATCATTACAAATACTTCTCCATTAGTAGATTGCCTTTTTTGTTTTGTTGGTGTTTTCCTTTTCTGTACAAAAGCTTTTTTATTTTGGTGTAGTCCCAGTAGTTTATTTTTGCTTTTGTTTCTCTTGCCTGAGGAGAGTCACAGGAGAGTGTTGCTAAGGCTGGTATCTGAGAAATGACTACCTTTGTTTCTTCTTAGAGTTTTATGGTTTCAGGTCTCACATTTAGGTTTTTAATCCATGTTAGGTTGATTTTTGTGTGTGATACAAAATAGGGGTCCAGTTTCATTCTTTTGTATGTAGCTGTTCAGTTTCCCAATACCATTTATTGAAGAGACTCTCCTTTCCTGCTTGTATAATCTTGGCTCGTTTGTTGTAAATTCACTGACCATGTATGTGTGGGTTTATTTCTTGGCTTCTGTTCCATCTGATCTACCTGTGTTTTATATGTCAGCCCTATACTATTTTGATACTATAGCTTTGTAATATAGTTTGAGATCAGGAAACGTGATGCCTCCAACTGTGTTCTTTTTTCTCAAGTTTATTTTCGTTATTCAGGGTCTTATGTGGTTCCATACAAATTTTAAGATTATTTCTATTTCTGGGAAAAATACCATTGGAATTTTGATGGGGATTATTGTGAATCTGTATATTGCTTTGGGTAGTATGGACATTTTAACATTATTATTTCTTCCCGTCCATGAGTACACAGTCTCTTTCCATTTATTTGTGTGTTTTTCTATTTCTTTCATCAGTGTCTTTATGAAAACTTCAGTTGTACAGTACATGATCTTTCATCTTCATGTTGAAATTTATTCCTAGGTGTTATTTTAATGCAATTGTGAATGGAATTTTTTTCTTAATTTCTCTTTCTAATAGTTTACTGTTAGTGTATAGAAATGCCACAGATTTTTTGTGTATTGATTTTTCTGTTCTGCAACTTTACTGTATGTATTAGTTCTAATCGTTTTTTCGTGACATTGTTAAGGTCCTGTAAATATCATATTATCTGCAAATAGAGACAGTTTTACTCTTTTCTATTCTGATTTTGGTGCCTTTCCCCTCGCCCCTTTGGCCTAATTTGCTCTGGCTAGAATTTCTAGTACTATGTTGAATTTTTAGAAGTGGGAGAGTAGGCATCCTTGTCTTGTTCCTGATCTTAGAGAACCTTTCAGGTTTTCACCACTGAGTATGATATTAGCTGTGGGCTTGTCATATATGACTTTTGTTATGTCAGGATATGTCCCCTCTACACCCACTTTACTGAGTTTTTATCATGAATAGATGTTGAATTTTGTCAAAAATGGTTTTTTCATCTGTTGAGATATATGCCTTTTATCCTTCATTTTAAAATTTTATTTTATTTTATTTTATTTTTAAAGATTGTATTTATTTATTTGACAGACAGAGATCACAAGTAGGCAGAGAGGCAGGCAGAGAGAGAGAGGGAAGCAGGCTTCCTGCAGAGCAGAGAGCCCGATGCGGGGCTCGATTCCAGGACCCTGAGATCATGACCCGAGCCGAAGGCAGCAGCCCAAACCACTGAGCAACCCAGGCGCCCCTGAATTTTAAAATGGTATATCATATTGATTGAATTGCAGATTTTGAACCATACTTGCCACCCAAGGGTAAATCCCACTTGATCATCGTGTATAATCTTTTTAAAGTATTGTGGAATTTGATTTGCTTATATTTTGTTGAGGATTTTGCATCTGTGTTCACCAGGGATATTGGCCTATATTTATTTTCTTGAAGTGTTCTTGTCTGGTTTGGTATCAGGATAATGCTGACCTTGAAAAATGAATGTGGAAGTGTTCCCTCCTCTTCTATTGTTTGGAAAAGTTTGAGAAGAATTGGTACCGATTCTTCTTTAAATGTTGATAGAATTCACCTGTAAAGCCTTCTAGTCTTCTGGACTTGTGTTTGTTGGTAGGTTTTTGGTCAGTGCTTCAGTTTCCTTACCAGTAATTGGTCCATTCAGATATTCTGTTTCTTCATGATTCAATCCTGCTAGGTGGTATGTTTCTAGGAATTTATCCTTCTTCTACGTTGTCCCGTCTGTTGGTGTATAATTGTTCATATTCCTTTTAGTACTTTTAAAAGTAGCCAAAATACAACTAGTCAATAAATTGGAGTCTGGAAATTGGTCGGGCTTTCTTTTTGGAAAACTGTCTTTCTACATAGTTCATAACATTTCTACATAGTTCATCTACATAGTTTATAACAAGTTTCCATGAATGCATTTAAGTAGATTACCCTAAATATCAACACATGATAAAAACTAGTTTGTGAAGAGACATTTGTAAACAATTTTAAACATTTGAAATCTTCCCTCTGTTGTTTTTGTGTGTGCCTTTTTTTGTTTGTTTGTTTGTTGTTTTTAAGTATGCTCCACACTCAATGTGGAGCCCAGCTGGGGCTTGAACTCATGACCCTGAGATCAAGAGTTGAGCTCTTACCCGACAGAGCCACCCAGGGTGCCCTTCTTCATTTGTTCTTGTAACCAAAAGTGGGATAGTTTAGAAATGAAATGATGCAAAACTTAATGTGAAAATCTCATTTTAGAACCAAAATAGTAGGACTTGAAACAATGAAAACGTTATTGTTAAATATTAGAATTTGCTAAAGATAATAAACAGTTGGCTTCTCCACAGGTATAATGGGCAGTGGGACCTTGGCCAAGAAGTCCTTGATGACATCATTTATAGAGCTCAGCTAGAACTCTTTTCTCAACCACTGTTGGTAAGTTATTGTATTTATTCTTTATTAAACATACCTGTGCCTGAAAGCGGCACTAGTGAGTGAAAATATTCAGTATATAACATATGAGGCAATCTAAATCATTGAGGGAGAAAGGTTTATTCCATAACAATTGGTTAACTGTTGGAGATAAAACAAAATTGACTTAGATCCTCTACTACCACATATAAAAATAAAAATAAAATTCAGATAAATTAAAGTATTAAATGTTTTAAAATCCTTTAAGAAAAGAAGGAGGAAAAGGTTAGAAGCATTTACTCAAATTTCTAAAGATGGAAGGATTTTCTAAGCTTAAGTGATAGGACAAGTCACCAAAAAAGGGTTGGACTCTTTTTTTTTTTATCAAATCAGCATCTAAATTCAAAACCTCCAGTTTGGTTTTTTTTTTTTTAGACCTCCAGGTTTTAATTTATTTTGTTCTTTTTTTTAAAAAGATTATTTATTTATTTATTTATTTATTTATTTATTTGACAGAGAGATCACAAGTAGGCAGAGGCAGGGAGAGAGGGAAGGAGGCTCCCTGCTGAGCAGAGAGCTCCATGCGGGGCTGGATCCCAGGACCCTGAAATGACCTGAACAAAAGGCAGAAGCCTAATCCACTGAGCCACCCAGGTGCCCTAAACCTCCAGATTTTTTAAAAACAAAATTAATATGAATTGCAAAAACTGAGAAAAAGATTCTCAATAGGCATGACAAGAAAGCCAATTAATATTTTGTTCTAAATAAAAAGATTTTGTACTCTTTCACAAAATAAATATATTTCTAAAAAAATCTGTCTATTACCAGTAGCAGTATAACACAACTCTGAACATTCCTTTGCAGAAGCATTTCAGTAATGTGTTTTTTTTTTTCTTTAATCTGCCACCTCATGTCTAGCAACACATCCCAGAAAACTACTTTGAATTTTTAAAAATGTATTATAAGCACAACATTAGTGCTATTTCTAATTGCAGAGGAATCGAAACAAAAGGTGTTTCACAGCAGAGAATGATTATGTTTACTTGATGAAATTCTATATTCAAAAATTTTGTGCTAAAGAGAAATGCTAGCTTATGTTAAGTGGTCAAGCAGTTTACAACTATTTTTTAATCTGGACAAGACAGAAGCAACATATAAAGGCTTACGGTTATCTTGGTGGTTCAACTCTGGATGGTTTTTCTTTGTAAGTTTTTTATTTTCTAAGCTTTTTATAGTAGTACAATGGTATTTTAAGAATATTTATGTTTTTTCATTTGTAAACTTTTAAGAGTACAATTTTTTAATCAAGTTTATTTCTAGATTTTAATTGCAATTATATTAGTTTACACTTTTTTAAAAGATTTATTCACTTATTTCAGAGGGAGCACAAGCAGGAGGGTCAGAGGGAGAGGGTGATGGATTTTCAGGCACACTCTGTGCTGAGCGCAGAGCCATGAGATTGTGACCTGAGCTGAAACCAAGAGTTGGGCACCCAACCAAGTATGTCACCGAGGTGCCCCAAGAGTACAAGGGTTTTTTTTGTTTTGTTTTAAAGATTTTATTTATTTATTTGTCAGAAAGAGAGAGAGCACAAGCAGGCAGAGTGGCAGGCAGAGGCAGAGAGAGAAGCAGGCTCCCCAGTGAGCAAGGAGCCTGATGGCAAGACTCAATTCCAGGACCCTGGGATCATGACCTGAGCCAAAGGCAGTGGCTTAACTGACTGTGCCACCCAGGTGTCCCCAGGAGTACAAGTTTTAAAGCCATTTTCTTTTTATTGTTTTTTATACTTTAACTATTAATTTATTGAGGTAGCATTTATAATAATTTGTTAACAAACAACACTCCTTTCTTAAAATCTAGTGCAGGTGATAACAGCTAAAATAGTTGGCAGGTAGAGAAACAGGCTTCATCTTTATTCCTGATGAAAGCTAAATTGAAAGACTTACCTCCCCACCTCTTGGTCTGTATGTTGGAGCAGCCCTCTGGAGAAGTTTGAGTTGGCAGAGCTGGCACACTTGTCCAGGTTGCTGCATTTTACTTGTCCTTTCCAAGTGGAGAGGAAAGGAGAAAGTTCTAAAGCTCAAGATCTTTACTAGATTAATACTACCCAATTAAGAAACATGCATCAGTCAATGATAGTTACTCTCCAGCCAGATATTTTCCCTTTTTTGTGGAGGGAGCAGAAAGCAAAATCCCAGACATGTTCAGGGAAAATTTCTCCTTTTGGAAACAAAGGAGTGGAAAGAAGGCTAATTTTGTTTTAAGATTAATAAAATTTTGCATGTTATTTTTCATTTGAAGAATCAGAAATGGCTAAATTTTCTTTAGCAGGGTTCAGATGTTAGATAATTTTTCTTTCTTTGGAATGCCTTTTCTCTTTGAAGATTTTGTTTATTTACTTGACAGACAGAAATCACAAGTAGGCAGAGAGGCAGGCAGGAGAGAGGAGGAAGCAGGCTCCCTGCTGAGCAGAAAGCCCAGTGTGGGGCTCGATCCCAGGACCCTGGGATCATGACCTGAGCCAGAGGCAGAGGCTTTAACCCATAAGCCACCCAGGCACCCCAGAATGCCTTCTGTCTTTGAAAGTGAACAAGTTTAAGGAATCTGTGGGGTATGTGACTCCAAATTTTAAAAGTAAATTCTCATCTTAAAAGCCTGCCTGAAGGAATACAGAACAGGGTGTGTGGGTGGCTCACTTGATTAAGCTGTCTCTCTTTTTTTACTTTTTTTTAAAGATTTTATCTATTTATTTGGCATACAGAGATCACAAGTAGGCAGAGAGGCAGGCAGAGAGAGGAGGAAGCAGGCTCCCTGCAGAGCAGAGAGCCCGATGCGGGGGCTCGATCCCAGGACCCTGGGATCATGACCTGAGCCGAAGGCAGAGGCTTTAACCCACTGAGCCACCCAGGTGCCCCTTGATTAAGCTCTCTTGATTAAATGTCCAATTCCTGATTTTGGCTCAGGACATCAGGGTTGAGATTGAGCCCTGTGTCTGGCTCACGTGCTGGGCATGGAACCTGCTTAAGATTCTCTCTCTCCCTGCCCATCTCCCCCCAGTAAAAAACAAAAACAAAGGAACAATGGAGGTACCTACTTTTCTAACATATTGTGTACTTTTATATTTTACAGTACCATTTTATATACATACTCAAAAAAATAAGCATAAATTATGTATTTGGTGTAAATATGTATAGACTTTATATTATATTTTAGGTTGCCAATGCCATGAAGAACTCATTACCATTTGATGCTCCTGATTCTTCACAAGAAGGCCAGAAGGTACTTAAAGTGGAAGTCACTCCAACAGTGCCGAGGATTTCTCGGACTGCGATTACGACAGCTTCAATCCGTCGTCATAGATGGAGGAGAGAAGGTGAGTAGACAATTCCTATGGCCCGTTCATGGATTCTAGCAAATTTATCACTGTTTTTATAAACCAAGTTAACACATGATTTTTAGTACTCTGTATAATTAAAGTAAAATTTAATTTTTAAATATAGTGCTAGAAATGTGTTTAAATGCCTGCATTTATTTTGATACAGATATTTTTTTTTTATAACGTAGAAAGATGTTATTTATTCTGCTCTGAGAATGTTAAAACAAAAAATAAGATCAATTTAATTTTTGTCTTTTTTTGAACTAGGAATAAGAATAGGGAAGAAATTTCTTTAAGCCTTTATCGTAATGGGAAAAAAAGGTGCATGTATGAGCACTGTGGGAAAAAATCATATAACTGACCAAACCAATAGTGAAATACAAGCTATCTATAAAAGAGTTGATTATTGTATTTTCGATCTTTATCTTTGCTTTTCCTTTTTTTGGAGGTGCTGAATCCAGCAGTATTTCATAGGCATATGGTACTTGAATAGTCAAGCTGTCTTGCCTAAGATCTATTAATTGCCACTTTAATGATCCCTATTTTCCTGTGCTATTCATTTGCGAACCTCACATTGTTCATCTGCCGCCTTATGTGTGTGCATGCTGGGCACACACATGTAACTATATAAATAGTGTTTGTGTTTTTATCATATCCATATATACATTCTCTTATCTGCCTGGGTCAAAATGCTCAGAAAAGAATAGAGCAGCACAAAAGCACTAAAATTTTATATGTTGAATCCCAGATGGCTTTGACTTCTCAAACGAGGCTGACTCGAGTATTCCTGGCTCCCCGATCCAACACGGCTCCACTGACCTAGGGATCAAACGTGTTCAAGAGGGGGAGGTGCTGGTGCGCAGGACCCCTGAGCACGGCTCACCGGAGCCCAACTCAGCAGCAGCCACAACAGAGGGTAGGACAGAGATGAGGAGGCAGAAGTCAGTGAGGCAGTTGCTGGAGAAGGATCCTGGCTCTCTATCCCCAAGCAGAACATCTTTTCATTCTAGTGTGTGTTTCCACTATCCTAGGGTGTATTAGCTCCTCCTTGCAAAGCACACCTCCCCATATGCCTAGCGCCAGGTCAAGTACGATCTTTAGTTACCATTTGTGCTGGCCTAGAGTCTGCATTCTGTGTAATCAAAGAGCAGCTTGGCATGGCTACTAACAAGGCAGAGGCCTGTCTCCAAAAGGTCTGCAAATGCTTGGGATTTTTTCATTACTGAGCATGTTTATTCTAACATTAGGAAAGGAAAAATGCACCCAATGGACATGAGCCTTTAGTCAATATAAATTGATTTCAATTATATAATAATTTATTCCTTAAAAATACACGAAGAAAGTTTTAAAACATAAATACATTATCTTTGAGAAATTGGATTAAAGTGGAGCTGGCCGATTTATCTCTAATTCCAAGTTGGTCAGTTAACAAGAAGTTACTTCTTTGACAGAGTAAACCAATATTTATCACTTTTTATAATCTGTAGGTCAAGTTACTTGGGTCTGACTAACGAACTACTAGCTTCTTCCCTCTATAAATATACTATACTGGTCCACACTACATTTTGTCATTTATTGTAAATAATGATTGTTTTCTATAGCTCTCAAACAGAGTTGAAATATATTAGAGTTCAGGTATCCTACTAGATCCTTGTTTCTACAATGTAGGTATCTCAAAATGAGAATTTTTTTTTTATCCCCAAATCACTACCACTACCACCACCACCATCACCACCACTATCTGTAAAAGAATACTTCTCTCCAATAGAAAACTATTTATTTGCTGTTTTACATGTGATGCCCATAGGAGTTGACTTTGTGAAAGAGCGAACTGTGGCCTAATGGTTTTTCATTATTTAATGTATTGCTACTATAGAAACTTCATACTAATTAATAAAATATAGCCAATAGTTTAAAAATAGGTTATATATTTTTACATAAGACCAAACATACATGAAGCAGTTACCTTCCACCTTAAGGAAGTATCTTACTCTTTGGTGCATTGGAAATTTGAGCATGCTCAGTAAGAATCTAAATCTACCTTCTGTTCCCTTGCCCATTTGCCCACATTGACCTTAACTTCATTTAACAGTGTTGCATGTGCATGATCTAGGGACGCAAAGGAGTTGATGCTGTTTTACAAGATCCTGTGAAAGATGTAACCTTCCCTTTTCATTTTCTGTCTTTCTCTGAGGTAGTCAGAAGGCATAAAAATAAGTATATGAATAAATGCCAAACCCAGAGTTGGCCTAAATTGAACAAAAGCCTGTTTCTCAACATTCCTGGTGATTAAATGAGCCTCTTGCTATATCCACTACCATTATTAGAATGTTGGATTATTTGTGCTAAATGTAGTACTATGTTATGATAATTAAGACTTGATAAAATTCTAGAGTGTGGGATTAGGTTGAAACATTTCTTCCAATTCATCAAAAGTTAAATAGTTTGAAAAAGGAACCAAAATAATAGATCTTTTAAAATATCCTATTAAGGGGCACCTGGGTGGCTCAGTGGGTTAAAGCCTCTGCCTTCAGCTCAGGTCATGATCCCAGGGTCCTGGGATCAAGCCCCTTATCGGGCTCTTTGCTCAGCAGGGAGCCTGCTTCCTCCTCTCTCTCTGCCTGTCTCTCTGCCTACTTGTGATCTCTCTCTGTTAAATAAATAAAATCTTTTAAAAATAAATAAATAAATAAATAAATAAAATATCCTATTAAGGGGTGCCCGACTGACTCATTGGTAGAGCCATGCAACTCTTGATCTTGGGGTTGTGAGTTCAAGCCCCACATTGGGTGTAGAGATCACTTAATAAAATCCTTAAAAAAATAAAAAGTAAAATATCAAATTTAATATTAAAATACCATATTTTAATATCTCCTATCACTCATAAAAATTTCAGTTTGTGAGGGTGGGGTATCACCACAAGGAAGAAGGAGTAGTTTCTTTCAGTGTGTTTAAAATTTCTCAAAAATACTTTTACTTTTTTTTTTTTTTAAGATTTTATTTATTTATTTGACAGAGAGAGATCACAAACAGGCAGAGAGGCAGGCAGAGAGAGAGGAGGAAGCAGGCTCCCTGCTGAGCAGAGAGCCCGATGCGGGGCTCGATCCCAGGACCCTGGGATCATGACCTGAGCCGAAGGCAGTGGCCCAACCCACTGAGCCACCCAGGTGCTCCAAAAATACTTTTACTTTTAATCTGGATTAATTGTATCATTAAATCAATATTAATAGGAGTTAAATTTATAAGGAAAGGCTAACTGAAAGAAAAGTTCACTACAGGGGTGCACGGTGGCTCAATTGGTTGAGCACCTGGCTCTTAATTTTGGCTCAGGTCATGATCTCAAGGTCTTGAGAACGAGCTCTATATCAGGCTTCCCATTTCGTGGGGAGTCTGCTTATCTCTCTCTCTCTCCTTTTGCCTCTCCCTCCACTCACACACTTTCTCTTTCAAATAAATAAATCTTTAAAAAGAAAGAATGAAACTAAGTTCATTAAAGATCCTTTTTTGTTATCTTCCCTATAGATCATGAGTAGTAGTATCACCCAGGGAGAAAATTAGAAAGGAAAAAAAAGTTGTAAGACATAATTGCCTTTTTATTCCTTGAGGTTTTTTAAATGGAAGGAAATTACTAAAATCTATGAAAAGTTTTAGTGATTCTGAAGTCAGCTGGAGCTTTTGTATTGACATTAATATTTGGCCTTTTAAAAGAATTTTCTAGTATGATAGTTTTAAATCAGTTTACAATTAAAATTTATTTGTAAATGTTGAAATTGAAGGGGAAGCTATAAGCCTATCACCTACCCTTATCCTGATGGTCGAGTAACGTTTTATTTGTGACTTTTAGGATTTTAAAATTATTGCTAAACTGAGGACAATGCCTGTGATTAAAGTATAGTCAGTATTCCGCTGTATTGAAACAACATTACTGAGTGTATAAATATCAGTAGGTTCTTTTGCATGTTGGCTTTTATGTTACTATCATCTCTTCTATGGCCATACTGCTTGGGCATCAGACCTGCATGAGGCAAGATTTAGACGCTAGCACTAAGTCTCTCAGTCGCCTTTCCTCAGTATGTGGAGATAATATATCTGATGATACATTTCTGTTCACTCCAGTTTTCTATTACTCATGCCAGTTGTGAACCAGTAAATATCTTTTCTTGGGCATTTCGGAGTTCTTTATAGTAACTGTAAGTAAATTGCTAAGATGATAACATGTAAATATAATTTAGAGTTTCATTTTGAGTTACATTATATACTGTTTCGAAGAAGGGGTTGAGAGAAGTGGTGTCCGCTGCATTTTCATATGGCTTTGCATGATGGTTGAAGATTTTAAACTGCTGGATATAATAACATGCCTTTTGCTTTAAAGATAGCCTATTTTGTTCTTTTGAAGGAAGGAAATAACTAATCCATATAAGAAAATATTTTTATTTTTCCAGGTACTGTGTTAAATAAAGATTGTGTTTAAATATTTTATGTATATATTACTTAGATAACTTGTATCTCAAAGTAGTATTTGTTTAGAATTCTTTCCTAATATTTTACCTTAACTGTAATATTGATATTTGTATGTGGATTCAGATTAAACTTTCTTGCTGTCTGGCAAACATACATGATAATATAGTGAACTGCTATCCATTTTGAAAGAAGCAAGTGTATTACTTTCCAAGAGAGTGTTGATCATACTTTCGATAAGAGAATTAGGCTTTCTGAAAAACCCAAATTGAATGTATTAGATATGCTTCTCCCCTTCTAACAAAAATCCCAAGATAAGGATTATTTCATTGACTGTAGTTTCTGCATAAAATGTAATGGGGCACCATTGTATTTTGTGATCGTGACAATAATGCATCTCAAGGTGAAAAACCCAAATTATTACAGCTGCATAATATAGAAAGTAAAAACTCTTCTTAACTATCCCTGCTAGTTACTCTCTGATAATCAGATATTTTCTTCACATTAATTGGTCGAGAAAAAATAGAAACAAGTTGAATAGATACCTCCAAAAGAGAAAATATAAGTATGAAATTACTAGAAGTGATGTACAGTTTTTTGAGTTAGAAAATCTAGTAATTCCATGTTAAAGGTTTTTAAGCCATGTAGAAGCACTTGGTGGTTGAGTAAATGTAAAATTGTACTATCCTTAAAAAGGGTTTGGCATTATTCTGACTGCAGTCAGAAGGGGGTCTCTTTTGTATGGTCTTTTTTATGGTAGGCAAAGGAAAATATGAGGAAAATTTTTGATTTTTTTTTTTTAAATAGATATGGTCACCTCAGACAAGGGTATATTATAAAGATTTTGTAACGAATTGTACTTCACCTAAAGTTGTCTTATATGCCTAAATATTGCGATACTAAGTTCGTTTGTGGATAGTCTTACAAATGCTGGACTAATTAAAGCTGAACGAACCCAGTGAATAACATACTAGGATTCTGCGTAGATGAAGCTTTCTTCCCCTAAGTTATTTAGGAGAAGCGTTGACAACAGGGCCCTTGCCAAACTATAGCGAAGATTACCCAAGAGATAAGGTCAGTTGAGTTTTTATTCACAGTTCCTTCTCTTTTAATTTAGCTATTGCTGAGTCTGTCTGATTTGTTTTTTAGGTGCTGAGGGTGTAAATGGAGAAGAGTCGGTAAACCTAAATGATGCAGATGAAGGATTTTCATCAGGGGCTTCCCTCAGCAGTCAGCCATTTGGGACCAAACCATCCTCCTCTTCTCAGAGGGGAAGCTTAAGGAAAGTAGCAACGGGGCGTTCAGCTAAGGATAAAGAAACAGCTTCTGTCATCAAATCCAGTGAGAGCCCTCGAGATGCAGTCATTCGCAGGCAGTATGTACAGCAACCAACTGATCTTAGTGTAGATTCAATCGAGCTGACACCGATGAAGAAACACCTGAGCTTGCCTGCTGGCCAGGTGGTGCCAAAAACCAATAGTATAAGTCTAATCCGGACAGCCAGTGCTTCCTCAAGCAAATCATTTGACTATGTAAATGGCAGTCAAGCAAGTACCAGCATTGGGGTTGGCACTGAGGGAGTTACTAATTTAGCAGCTAACAAGGTTAATCGATACTCAACTATCAGTCTACAGGAAGACCGGCTAGGTCAAGCTGGAGAAGGTAAAGAGCTCCTCAGCCCAGGAGCCCCCTTAACCAAGCAGTCTCGATCCCCAAGTTTCAATATGCAGCTAATATCCCAGGTGTAGTTCTGACCTCCTCTCTCATCTTTCTGCTTACCCTTTAAACTGAACATTTCATTGTATAAGAAGACACTTCATCCCACATTGTGAAAATATTGGTCATCGTGATCAGATCTGATTTAGTTTAGGTATCTTCATACTGTATTTTGTATGGAAACAGCAATAAGGTTTTCTTTTTCCTCCTTCCTATATCTCCTCTTCACCTTATTCCTTGTAAATGCGTTTGTGAAGCAGTATAAAATGTATGCATTTTCCATGCCTTCCTTTCTTCTTGGGTGATGTGCAATCCATCGTAGGCTGATCGGTCCCATTTCAACACTGTGAGACTGAGGATATGTTAGAGGAAATGGTGTATATGATCCCTATGAAATGATTCTTTGACTTTCGTTTTAAAAAAAAAAAAAACGGGTTTGTTCTCATAATCTATAGAATTATGGAGATTACTGGATCATATTTTTTTCTCTTTTAACCAGGAGTGCCTCAGAGATTCTGCTATGACTTTGGACTTCTCTGAGTCTGTGCAATCATTTTCTTGAGAAGCATGGGGAAAGGTGGTAGACTGCTGCACTTTTTCATTAAAATGTGGGTGGTTCTTTTTCCCCCCCATCTCCTTTATTTCGAGGACACAAATGTTCAGTTACTGAGGCATTTAAATCAAGTTGTAGCCCCCTCCTTTGGAGGACAGGGCTCAAAGTTGTTTGTGTAATTGATAATGCACTTTCTCAATGGCTCTACAGTCATTATTAACATGTCTTCCCTCCTCCCCTCAAGGACATAGGTCATTTCTGTCCTTAAAGTTTGAACAACTAACAAATCAGAGAATCCAAGGGGCATGTTCTATTTCCCAGGAATGATTGACACTTTGGTGCTGGGGTTTTGTGGCAGGGGGGAGGGGGTGGTTTTTGTTTAGCTTGTGTGGGACTGTGTGTGTGAGGGGAAGTTTTGATAGGTTTTTTTTCTTTTCCTTTGTGAGCTGATGATGACTGAAGTAGTACAAGTACGTCTTCAGGTAAAGAGAGGGATTTCTCAACCCACTTTCTGTGATGTCAGACTATTGGAGAAACCCTTTCAGCTGCTTTCTAGATGTACCTAAATTCAGTCAGATATTTTGGATTAAGAAACCTGAAGTCCTGATAGATCATATACTCCAAGGAAACACATCAGGGACAGATAATTGGCTGAAAACACTGATGCTTCAACGTGACACAATTTTTTAGAACATTTCTACCAGGGGGTACTGACTTGATTTCTCCTACAAGGACCACACTGCCTTTGTGTTTAATGTAATGCAATTTGTGTACCTTCTAATCATATATCTGCAGAAGTTTCTCATTTTTATAAAACTTTGAAATCATGCCAGTAAGCTAGATGTTGAATGTATGTAAGTAGCATTTGGTAACTGTGCTAAGAGGCTACAAAAATGCATTACTAGTAAAAAAAAAAATTTTTTTTTAGTTCTGATTTGGTTAGGTAAGATTTCATTATAAGTTCTTTTGGGTCTCAGGCTCTAATGCTTGATTGAAAAAAAGAAAATATATCGGTTTTTGAAAATCATTTTATGACTTGAACTGCTATACGTTATCCTTCCACAAAATAGATCAGAGGTGTTAGCGCTTTGTACATTTAGACATTTTTATTTTATTATTGTGAAAGAAAAATATACTGAATTTATAGAAAGCAAGTATTCTCCTAATGAACAAAGTTTAAAATATTATCTCTATCAATTAAAATTACAATAGATTTTGATAAATAAAATAACCAGAAAAATGCCTCTTGTTTTTTTCCACATTGAGAACCTTCCCTCTCCTCCTCTTATTTTATTGTAAGAGGGTTTGTTTTGTTGTTTTGTTTTGTTTTGTTTTGTTTTGGAGGGGATTTTCAGTAGAATCTTTTTAGGAACAATGAGATGCTTATTTGAATTTGGTGGTCTATAACACTTTTCAGCTCTTAGAAAATGGAAAACTAGAACCTGAGCTAGTACAACTAGTACTACTGCTACAACATTGCCAAAGTCTTGGATAAAGTAAAAAGTTTATAAACAGAAATGTATTGGAGTGTGTGTGTGTGTGCGCGCGCGCGTGCGTGTGTGTGTGTGCATGGCCATGCGCACACACACGTGTGCAGGGTGTGTATATGTATATATCACAAAAACATATATTAGATGTCCCTTTTAATTTAAGGGATGTCAGATAAATGAGTTTGAAAGCAGCCAAAATAAATGAGGTCTGGAGATCTCTAACATAGTGAGAAAAGGAAAGTTTCAGGTAGGAAAAGAAAAGAGCATTGTTCTTACCAAGGGGTAAGAGCTTGGCCATGGCTGGAGGTCATTCATTTTATGGCAGAAATGCCTGGTTCATTTAGGAGGCTGGCAGGTTGTTTTGAATTCAAGTTGTGTGTTTATTGGCATCTAAATCTAACATGATTTAGTTAAAGCACACCCAAAAACCACCTAAAATAGTACCAAATTCAGCAAAAGCTGTAATAAATAAAATCTCTCTTGTTTTGTTAAAAATCTTAAACTTGAAAAGTTGGTTTTGGAGAACTTTCAACTTAGAGGATATCATTTATCTGTGTATGTATGTACATACATATTTTGTATGTATGCATACCTATTAATGTTTCATAACCCTGTAACATTTTGTTCTTTTAAGTTATGTGATTTGGCCTTAATGAAGTAACATTTCATTTAGCTCAAACTGTGCATTCAGGGTCTTAGAACAGGTTTCCTATATAAGATATGTTAAAATTTAGTTCAGAATCATAAGTCAAATTTTTAAAGAATTTTTTAATATTCATTTGCGTTATTTATTGTTATTCAAAATAGTTTTCAGATCTATAACAGCTATTACAAAGATATATCAGTAATATTCATACTTTATTCTGTAACAACCTGTTCTATACCTATAAGAAAAGGTCTTTTCCTCTATGGAAAAGCTTATTACAGAGAAAATACTTGTTTTCTATAATAAATCAATTTGATTGATGCCATCTATGCCAGGTTGAATTAAGAAATACAAAGAAATACCTGAAGCTTTTGGTAACTCTTCTCTATTACATTAATTTTAAATTATGTTACTAGAAATCAACCTAAAGGGTAAAGTGTACAAAGCTAACCTAAAAGTAAGATTTTTAAATATAAAAATATTTTAAGAAGCTGAAGGGGGAAGTGGCTATAATTTAAAACCCTTACCCTTGCCCCCACTCTTACTCTCCCAATTACTCTTCTGTGCCTGTTTATTATAGAGTCAGAGTTTTTGTGCTAGATGAGACCCTATAAATAATCTAGCTAGTTGCCCAGTGCTCCCTCCCCAAATAGCTGTCCTCAGGAAACTGAGGCTCAAAATGTTGTGACATGATCAAAATCACATAACTAAGAAGCAGAGCCAGAATAGAACTCCTGTCTCCCGTCAAATGCATATTAACACCCCACTGCCTCCCTGTACTCGTACTATGGTACATGTGGTATGTAACACTCTCCATTTCTGCAGTTTCTTTACAATTCTGGTCTAGTAGTTGGTGAATACAGCACATTAAGAAAAGTACTTAATCCAGAAAAAATGTAGAGTAATGAACAGATGGGGAAGTGTTAGAAATGTAGGTATCTATACCACAGATGTAAGGATAGATACATTTTTCTTATTCTAATTTATGCCTTACTATTTTCTGCCACATAACAGTTGTATGCTGCCATTTTGTAGTTGATTATATTTCTGGGGATTTACTTAAATGCGAAAATAAACCCAAAGAAATGGCTTTGTTCAGTGTTTCTAGCTATTTTAAAAGTAATTGAGTCAGCCAGCTTTCACAGTCACCTGGGTAGCAAGTTAATTGTGTTGCACAGTGGAGTATTGCAAAGTAAAGATTAAATAAATTTTACTCCATTAATTTCTAATGTTGAAAAAATTGAACATTACTTGTTCTTTAGAATAGATAGATACAAGCAATATTTCCTTATGTGGTTGATAAAGGTTTATAGTGTGAAGCTTATGATTCCAAAATGGAATGCTGACCATTATGTCATTTAAAGTGTATATACCATATAAAATGTCTTAAATGGGGTAGTCTCAGCTATATAAGCTCAATATTTTCGATGTATATTCTCAAATTCCACTTAATAGCTTTAAATTAATTGTAACTATTTATTAGACACTGGAATACTGAAAATAACTTTCAGATTTTTTTTTTTTGCACTATTTTTGTGACTATTTTAATGAAGTGAGGTGTTTTCTGCTACCTCACTTTGTGAGGTTCATATGGGTCCATTTTTGAGTACTTCAGTTGACAATCAGTTGTCTCATTTAATTCTCTGCATGTTCATTTGTAAATTTAAAAAATTAGTATCTGTCATTAGGTGTAGTTATACTATTTATATAAACACTGGCAAGGAGGAGCTCTCCATTTCTGATCTTGGATTACAAAGTAAGTTTTTATTTTAATCAGTATTCTAGTTATATATTTGTTTTTCAGGTTAAAAATGTTTAATAGGTCATACCAGTGGTCAGAACATCTGTAAGAATTTTAGAGCAACTTTTCTATAATATGGCTGTGTTAAAGTCTGAATATGAAACTTTCTATCTTTCAAGTTGAATGATTATTGTCATGTTTCAAACCACTAAGTTGGTTGAGACACTTATTTCTAATGCTTTAATTTTTTTTAAAGTGCTTTCTAGAAACAAGTTATTTGAAAACCTACTAGAAGTTACCGATAACTTAAACTCTCAAAAATTAGAATATTTGCCAGATTATAAGATGGGATGCAGTGTAAAATTGTTGACAGTGCTCATAAAATCATGATTCACCATATTGGTACAATTTTCCATTTCTAGTTGGTCATGTTGTTGATACTACAAGGTATAAATTTTAGTATTACCTGCATTGTGTACCTAACGGGTAGGTTGTATTGGCACTGAATATACATAGGAAATAAATTCATCAAATCAACCAATGTGCACTTAAACTATATTAGATTTTTGGTGGTGCCAGAAATCTGTATGATGATCCTGCCATTAGAATTAGAGTTGCCCTAATTATCCAAGCCTTCCCTACCCGTATAGGCACATTCTTTCCCAACCTGTCCACACAACCACAGACTTTTGGAAACTTCAGTCACTTCAGTATTTCTTAACCACTAGTCACATGAGAAATACACACAAGAGCAAACAATTCAGAATAGAAGTTAGCAGATAGCTGGGAATGATGTGAAATAACTGGCAGCATAGTACAGAAATGTAGGTTCTATGTTTTGTTTTGGATTTGAGAAAATGTTTACAAATTAAGGCACATACAGATGTCTGCTATTATGCTATTAGGCTTATAAGTTTTTACAAAAAAACAAAGTTAAGTGTCACAGTATATAGGAGTCTTTTTTTTTTTTTAAATAATTGTGTATCTGGAGGTAGGTTCAATAAGGAAATTCTTTTATTTTCAAAGAGAAATGAACTTTGGACAATCCATCCCCAACTACAGAATTGATATCAAACTGGTTTGCTGTATTTGAGTGTCAACAGCTCAGTGTTAATTGTATCAGAGAAAATTCTTTACAACTTTGTTGATTATAAAGTTTACCAAAGAAAATGTCTCAACCAAATATAATTTTTAAAGTATCTAACTGCGAAAGAGTGAGGTCCCTTTAACATAAGATTGCTTTCTAGTCCTAGGGGAAATAAATACTGTAAGATTCTTTGCTCTGCAACATAGGTATACAGTTCCTACAAGATTCCATTTGAGGTTTTCTTATGTCAACATTTTGCACCTCCAGCTAAAGTACCAGTTTAGAAGGCCAAATATTCCTTATGGCACATTTTCCAGGTCTCCTTAACTCAAATTAAGGGTTCTACTCGTCAGTATTGAATTAAAAAGAGGGGGAAACTCCTAAAATTGGTATAATGTATGTATGAGATCATGGATTTTTAAAAATAAAATTGAGGGGGAAGTTATGGAACTGTACCTTTTTAAGTAATGGCAGTTATTTCCAGTAAGTATGATATTGGCTAAAATGGTATGTTTTTACATAACTTATGTACATGATCACTCTGGGTGTTTTTTTTTCTTTGCAGAAAACAGCTAAAATACTCATTTTTTAGATGTATAGACCAATAAGAACAGTGGATTTGCTTAAACTATTAAGTAATGATTTTGGGGGGGGAACAAAATGCAACCAATGTTGCAAACATTTTTGTGTGTGTGTGATTTTTGTGTTTTATGATTTTTTTCTTTCATATCAGGTGGTAGTTAAAAAGTAATGAATGTATTGATCAGCTATCTTGGAAAGAGAAGATTGGCAGATTGGCTAACAATTACTAATGTAGGTTTTGGATTTTTTTTTTTTTAAAGTTTTATCATCCAGATTGAATTGAGAAATAAGCTCAGTGCTCCATATGTTGTTTAAAAATATTTGTGGGGTGCCTGGCTGGCTCAGTTCTTAGAGCATGTGATTCTTGTATGTTGTAAGTCCAAGCCCCACTTTGGGTGTAGAGATTACTTTAAAACTATTTTAAAATGAATAAATACTTCTAATAAATTCAACTACTTTCAATGAATCTTTTTGATTCTCATTCTAAAAATTATGCTGACTCTGCATTCATTGTAACTGGGTAAGAGAAATCATTTTTATGATGCAAGGATTATTTTCCCACTATTTTTTCATAATTTGGCTCTTCTTAGCTACAATTTCTGAAGGGTTTTTATTATAGCATTATATAGTCTGATCTCTGTCACAGTGGACAAGTAAACAGGAGATATCCCACTTTCACATATTTGCCTATGAAAGGATATGGAATGTATAGATCAGCTCTTGTTTTGTTTTGTTGTTTTTAAAGACCAGCATCAGCCTGCAGCTTGGTATAAATGTCCCAAGCACTCAGAGAATTGTGCTGGTGAATATTTAAACAGGATAGGCATGAGAAAAATATGATTCCTATTGACTGACGTCCTTTCAACCTAGGACTAGTGAAAACTTTCATTTTTTCAGAGCTGAAGAAAAAAAACGCACATTTAAGATCATATTTATTGGTGCATGTAAGCCATTATCTTAACTGTCTTACTGAATTGGTTAATGCTGTTGATTGTTGAAATGTGAAATGTAGTCCTTGTTGACCTTGTAAATATCTGCCAGAGATAAAAACTATTTTAATTTATTGTAAATAAAGATGTACAAAATTCATTATCAGTCTGCAATGCAGAAACATATCTAAGATGTTAAATACTGTGTTTCTTGAGAGATGTGTAATTTTCCCCTAGATGTATCTAGTTACATTGAGAATGTAAATTTTCTTTTGTACAGTATAAAAATACAGCTTTATTTGGCTTTTGACCGGATTCCCCTGAGTTAATTTTATATCTTACCTGAATTTTATACCTTAAAATGGTCCTTTGTTGTATTTTTTTCAAAGCATGCCGTTTTATTTATGTATGTCTGAACTTTTTGTTTATAGGACACCCTATTAAGGCAATTTATAGAACTAATTAAAGCAATATATAAAATTACATATACTCCCGTAAAATAATAAATAACATGAAGGCAGAAGTGAAATTAATACATAAAATATGTGCCATATGTTTCTGTATGTTATTGTTGAGATACGAATTTATCTCTGAACTTTAAAGCAGCCAAATGTATAGAGAGATTAATTACATGCCCTTCAGAATCCTTACTATAAAACAAATCAGTTTCTCAGGTGAAGCACAACTGTTTCTAAAACTGAAATGCTAGAAAATTTTCTCTCCTAAGGTCCTTCTAAAGAGGAGCCAGCATTACTGCTGTCATTTATACTCTTCAGCAATGTGTGAAAGTGCCTGTTTCCCCTGTCATCCTACCAGTAGTTAGTTCTCTAGTCAGTGAACTTTTTGGTCCTTCCCACAGTGTGTTTTCTAAAGACAGACTTTAGCCTTGTCCTAGAATAGGGGTTGAATGAAGAGCTCAGCCCCAGGCCTTCTCTTCCTTTCTTTACATGTACTTTCTAGAAAAGTCTCAGGCCTCCCCCGTCCCCATAGCTATTATTCTTTGTTTATGGACCAAAGGCTTTATTCTCCCTTCTATTTCCGATCTAAGCAATAGAAAATGCATTTTGAAAATTCTTATTATGCCTTAATCCAAAATTGCTGATAAAAAATAGCAGTTCCAGAAGAGAATGGGTTAAGGCAACGTATGAAGCCTCGATTAATTTGGTTTTGCCTTTACTCTGGATCTGCATTAGTTAGGGAGGATCAAATTCACCAGTTTGACAGTTTCCATTTTTTCCTTTTACTAAAAACGTAGTATTTGCTCATTTTGAAAACCTTAGAAAATACAGGGCAAATACAAAAGGAAAAACCACTTTAAGGTACTATAATAAAATAGTGAATATTAAGATAGTAGAGACACTGTCCTGCTAACACATACACAACTGTGGTCCAGGTCACAGTTTATGGTCCAGAGATTCTTCTCATGGGAGTTAAACAATAACATTTACCAGGTTCTAGGACATCCCAAGCACCATTCTAGCCACTTTAAAGGAAATGCAATAATTCAATAATATAATGGTGTCTGATAAGTACTATTATTCTCCTTTTATAAGAAAAGGAAGGTTCATCTGTCTAAGGTTACAGAGGTAGTAAGTGATACAGCTAGGATTGAACCAGACACTCAGGCTTATGGACTTGTGCACTTAACTACCACGGGATGCTGCTTCATACAGTATTGCTTATTCTCAACTACTGGTATACTTGTCCTATCCCCACAAGGCCAAGGTCCCTATAGGGGATAGGAAGGAAGGGGAGATGGGATCTCAGCAGAGCTAGATTACTAATAGACAAAGTAAACCCACGAAAGATTCAAGCCCTAATAACGTAGGAATGCAAGATTATAAATTATCTCCTATGTATAGTTCCAGTTGTGTACTATCCTTGAGTACCATTCTTAAGAGGAAAATAAAAAAAATAGTCTTTCTCTGGTTTATATGAGGAACCTAAGTTGAGAAAACCTGGTTTATAGTATAATAACGCAGAGAAAGCTCTCAAAGAACTTAAAAATATTTTACAGGTTCTTACCTGCATCCCTCTTCCGCAAAAAATGTTGCCAGGTGGCTTGGGAGGAAATCAGAATTTTGTTGGACTTCCTTATAATTATTTTATGATTTAATACTGTTTTGTACAACACAGGAGAGGGTACAAATACGGTCATTTATGTTGAGGGTTTCTAAAGGTCTAAGTCTGGCCCTGGGTCCTAATCCAAGTAAAATGGATAATGGTCCGTAGTTACACCCCTACTTTTCCTCACATGTTACATCAGAAAGGGGTGGGGCTCTCTTCTAAAACTCACTTGAGGGGCACCTGGGTGGCTCAGTGGGTTAAGCCTCTGTCTTCAGCTCACGTCACGATCTCAGGGTTCTGGGATCAAGCCCTGCATCGGGCTCTCTGCTCAGCAGGGAGCCTGCTCCCCCCCGCCACCTGCCTCTCTGCCCACTTGTGATCTCTCTCTCTGTCAAATAAATAAATAAAAATATTAAAAAAAAACTCACTTGAAGGACCAATCACTTTTAGCACTTTAACAATATTTTACACATTAGGAATGAAAACTTTTATGGCCAGATCATGCTACCCAGTAAAAACTTAAATTCTGAATCATTGTGTAATTTAACTAAAAACAATTCAAAAATATTTTTATTGTCTCCAGTATTCAGTAGGAAATATCATTTCCTCAAAGAAAATCAGAATTTCAAGAAATCTAAGTACTATAAATAATGGCTTTATGAACATGGTAAAAACTTTCTGTATTGAAGATTAGATTCTAAGACTCATTTCCCAGAGTTTGAATTATTATGTGTATTTTTTAAAGGAGTAATCTGCCAAATCTTATATTACTAATTTGTGCCTTAGAAGGGCCTCCTCATCATCCCTGGCATGAGAAAATCCTGGAGATGAAATAGGATTTTACTACTATTCTCGTTTATTCCTAAATGTTTGGAGAGAAGTAATCGCTTTCTCCTGAGCAGGATTGAAATCAAATTTGTATCTTAAAAACTCTGGGTAGATATTATTTGCTGAGGCATTTGCCACTGCCCTTTTAGACCTATCACATCCTTAGCAAGTATGTGTTTAATGCATGGCATCTAGGTGATTTCACATTTGACAAAAATTTTCATTCTTCCTGGCTGAGTGGTTCTCAACCCTAGCTTGCATGTTAAAATCATCTGGGAAATTTCTGATGACCACATTTAAGGCCAAATTCACACTCCGTGGGATTGGGATCTAGCAGTAGCAATTTTATCACCTCCCCAGGTAATTTTCATGTGAAATCAGCACTGAAAACTCTCTTTAGTCCTGTAACAATCTTTTGCCTTCATAGGTAAGCTTTCCTCTTCCACATGGAACCACTGACTCAAGAATTTTTTTTTTCCCAGAGAAATATATAAAATAGTAAATGCCAGTATAGGAGATTAATGCAGTGTGTGTTTGTGTGTATGTGTATAACTCGTCCATCTCAGTGCTACACACCACCTTTTCTATTCCCTTAACTCAGTTCACTGAATGCTATAGGCATCAGTCAACTTCACTAGCCCCAACCTTAAGCTCCCAACACTTTGAGGCCTTCTACTTCTTGGCCTGCTTACTTTTCTCATTCCCTTCAGTTCCTGTTCCAAGGCTCCATCACTTGAAGTACCACTTTCCCAGGAGCCTCAGTTTTTTTTCATTAAATGGAGGCCATAATGCTAGAAGGTTTTAATTTCCTGTTTTCTCCCACCACCTCAAAAAACAACTATATCCACAACTATGCGCATCTACTTGCTGCGTGTCTCAGAAGATGAGGTACCTCACTTCATTTCTTCTTTTATTCATCATCCTAAGGCAATTCTTTTTTTCTTCCTTTGGCTTTAATCTATACACTGGTGACCCCTAGATCTCTATAGATCTCTTGGATGAATTTCAAACTCTTAAAACCACTGTTTGCAGGATAATTTGGTCTCTCAAAGGGATTTCAAAGTCAAGATGCCTCAAGCTAAACTCTTTCCATCTATCTGTAATCTTTCGCAGAACACTGGGGAGCTGATATCCAGATAACCATGCCAGAAACCTGAGACTTATATTTTCCTTCTTCCTTACTTCTATATCCAGTTTCCAATCCTTTGCCTATTTTTCCCCCCCAAAGTCATCCTTTCCTTTCCGGTTCTATCACTACATCTCAAGCTCCTATCTTCATCTTCATATCCAGAATTCTTTGATAGCTTCCTAACTAGACCCCTACCCCTCTCAAACTTACTTTCATTAGTGATTAATATAAAACACCCATTAGTCCCTGGCTACAATTATTCAATAGTTCCATTCTAGAGGATAAATTCTATTCTTTAGCCCCAGACTTCTCCCATTCCATCTCCTACCATTCTTAACTTTTACTTAAGGTTAAATTAACACCGAACTTCTTTGTACTATCACACCCAGTTTGTAATACGATAATCTTCCTGAAATCCCTTTTCCACCCCCTATTCTCTGTCATCTGTAGTTGGATAGGCTTTTCCTCTGCTGCCTTTTCTCTGCTTAGCTAAGCTGAACTAAGTGATCATTGTCCAAGTAAATCTCTGCACATTTTATCCTTGCACTTAAACCTTATTGTAATGAAATTACCTGATTCTTTCTACCAAACAAGAATTTAAGTTCCCTAATGGTAAGGAACATATCTGGGCACTATGTTCACAATACAGGTAGGTGCTCAAAGTTAACCAAGTAAATTGAACTATCCAAAGAAAAAGACTGAGGGGCACCTGGGTGGCTCCATCGCTTAAGCGTCTGCCTTCAGCTCAGGTCATGATCCTAGAGTCCTGGGATGGAGCCCTGCATCAGGCTCCCTGCTCAGTGGGGAGCCTGCTTCTCCCTCTCCCTCTACCTGACACTTCCCCTGCTTGTTCTCTCTTGCTCTCTTTCTCTGTCAAATAGATAATCTTAAAAAAAGAAGAAGAAAAAGAGACATGGACACCTATCCCCTTCCCTCTATTTCCCACAAATATACCATAAAAACATACTCAAAACCCACCACTCAAACAAGGCCACTGAGTCTATAGACTTTGGTGTAGATCTGAAGAGGAGACGAAACAGTTTACATCGTAGAAACAAAGAATATATTAGTTAAAGAATATATTAAATACTCAGTATTCCTAGATCTTCACATTTTTAAAAAACTTATCAAGTACCTTATTGTTAACTGTTGACTATGTTCTTTACTCTTTTTTTCTGCTCACGCTTCCCCAGATTCTTTTATTTCCAATGTAGAGAATATTACCTTTATCCTTTGTTTTCTTAAATTCTGGCAACCAAAATGGTATATTGAGGTATCCAGGTTGTCATTTCTCTTTCTTAAGTGGATTTCCTAAACATCTTCCAAAATGGTGATTCCAGGGGCACCGGGGTGGCTCAGTGGGTTAAAGCCTCTGCCTTTGGCTCCGGTCATGATCCCAAGGTTCTGGGATCGAGCCCCACATCGGGCTGTCTGCTCAGCAGGGAGCCTGCTTCCTCCTCTCTCTCTCTGCCTGCCTCTCAGCCTACTTGTGATCTCTGTCTGTCAAATAAATAAATAAAATCTTTAAAGAAAAAAATGGTGATTCCATCTCTTCCTTCCTTATGCTTCCACTCTTACCTGATTTATCCAGAGTGATCTTTCAGTAGCCCTGACTAGTGTACCAGGCCAAACTAGCCCTCAAAACAACAGACCCAACTTTCGCACTTGCCTCTTGGCCCTTTATGCACATGCTATTTGATTTGGGCTTTCTACCTGGAAAATTTTACGCTTCCTCTTTGCCAGGCTTAAATCTACTCAACTCTCAGTTTAAACATCTCTTCCTCCAAGAAAATTGTTCCTGGCTTCTTCTGTCCTTTGGTTAGATACTTCTGCCATGTGGTCCAATAAACACTGAACTTCTGATATGGTAGCATTTTTCTCAGTCTTGTCCCTTCAGTATCTTCCTCTAATAGAGGAAGCTGTCTGGTGACAGAAGAGATGGTGTTTGTCTCACTCAATGGTGTATCATTATGTGGTACACAGGGGATTCTGTAGTGTTGTTGAATCCAAATGAAATAGTATTCTGTGAGTGGGTAAGACTGCATCCTGATAGGTTCTATCTTTTCTTCTTCATTAGCTCTTTGTACATCTACTCCTTCTTAGTCTTCCCATCCCCTTAGCGGTCTGATCCCATTTCCATATTCTCTTGTTTCCAGAGAATAGTATCTCCCTTCTTCCCTACTCCAAACCCTTTAGATGTATGGAATCCTACCTTTCACCCCAAAGAAATAAATTAACAAAACCAAACCAAACACGGGATGCTTGGGTGTCTCAGTCAGTGGTTCCGTGGGTTAAGCGACTGCCTCCGGCTCAGGTCATGATCTGGGGTCCTGGGATCAAATCCCGCATAGGGCTCCCTGCTCAGCCGGGGGCCTGCTTCTCCCTCTTCCATTCCCTCTGCCTGTGCTCTATGTCAAATTAAAAAAAAAAAAAAAAGACCAAAACGAAAACAAGCCACAAAGGCAGATTCATTCGCATTATCTTCTTCCTCAAAAGAAGATGTGTAGAGAAACTAAGGAAGACTTCTAAGATTGCCTAAAGACACACCACCTACACCTCTGCAAACTTCCCCAGGTGTAACCAACCCTTCCTTCCCCGTTCCCCGGAAACGAAAACAGGACAGGAAAGGCCCAGAACTCGGGGTTTAGGGATTCGTTTTCCTCAGGTTTCTTGGTGGGCGGGGCGGACAGGCGGAGACCGACTGGCGGGCAGCGACGTCGCTCTCGGCTGACTCCGCTTTTCATTGGTTTCCCTGGACTCCGCCCCCTGGGCAGGGCGGGAGATTCGGTGTGCGGCCGGCAGGCCTCCCATCCCCCGGCTTCCGGGCTTCCCTACTGGCTCTTGAGGCTCCACGACCCTCTCCGGCTGTGCTTAAGCCGGAATTTGGCCTTTCTTGCCGGGGCCCAAGCCACCCTGCCTGCGGCGCCCAGTCACCCGAGTACCGTCCGGCAGGCGCGGGGAGGCCGCAGCGGCTCCTGGCGGAGACCTAGAGGTGCATGGTGGGACAACGCGGCAGCCGGCTTCCCTCTCCCGCTTAGCTCGGGGTTTGTGAGGTGAGTCCGGGGGCGCCCAGCCCCGCAGCCGAGCTGGGGCCCGCGTCTCGGAGAGGGCTGCCTCCCGGCGCTCCGGGCTGGGTCGCTGCGCCTGCCTCTTTGCCCTCCCCGGGCTGCCCGCGCGGCCCCCGCGGGCCCGAGGACCCTCGGCTGGCCGAGCGCGGCCAACTGGTCAGCGGCGCGAGGCACCCGCCAAAGTCCGTAAGTCCTCGTCGGGGTTAGAGGCTCTTCTGGTCGCACCGTGGGGGGCTTCGCCAGCCCTGCGAGGCCTTCCGTGCGACGGACGTGCTACCGGCCTGTCCGTTTCTCGGCTCGAAGAGCGCCGTGCTTGAAGGAGAAAACGGAACCTGTGCGGCCGAAGTGCCGGACTGACCCGAGGGGAGCGGGCACAGGGAGGCTGCGGAGGACGACTCCGTCCCCAAACTACCGCAGGAGAGAGAACCTTCCGTGTCATCCCCGCCCGAAGGCCCCAAACGGAGCAGCCTCCCCGAGCAGTCCCCCTGCGCCCAGGCCCTTCAGGGAGAGCCTTTTCAATTAAAAGGATGTGGACGCGTTACTTCCCGTCTTACAGCTGAAATCCTGACAAAACCGCTGCGCCTCCCCACCGGAGCTGCAAAATCCGAAGAAGAGGAGCGTGGCTCCACACCTTCGTGGGGGGCGCTGCACACGTTCATCATTTCCTGGGCACCTTTCGTGTTAGACGTAGAGAAAATGCAAGAGCTCTAGGTGGTTAAAGTGGAAGGTTGAAGAAGTTGATGATAGGAAACATTTAATTAGCATTTCCTTTTGCCATGCATATGATCTCGTGCAGTCGCCACAGTTTTGTCCAAAATCACACAGGTATGAGGGTGGCGTTAAGATCAGAACCCAGCTCTATCTGATATTAAAATTGGGATTTAGCTTTTTTTAAAAATAAGGATTATGTTTTTAAAAATTGTAGTCATCTGTTTGCACTCACAGGTTGCTTTAATACTTTCATAGGTGTGTTGCTGTTAATACTCCTTTGGTGCTGCTGTTTTATTACCTGTCTTGTTAACTCCTTGGAAGGAGCCCCACTTAAAAGGAAGCACCCAAAGACAGTGCCTTGAAAAGTAGATGATCACTAAAAATTTGCATTTTATTGTGTGGTTGTCAAGTTGGGTTTTTTGTGTGTGTTTTGTTTTCCAGAAATTGTTGAAGAAGGAGGGAAAGGTTTCTTTCAAAGTCTTCATAGAAGTTTCTTCAGTTTGCTGGTTCTGTACTGTAATACGATGCCTTAAAATCTACAAAAAGAAATTATGTATAAATGTATTCAATTACAAACAAGATTAAGTTATGGTGCCTCTGTCCAGGCAGTTCTTATGTAAAATACCATAGGGAAATTGGACGATATTCAGTTGTCTGGAATTTCTGTTTTTAAATTTTTCTTGAAAATCTTTCCCCAAAGGAACCACTGAACTTTTGCTCATGAGAATCACGTAACTGAGCTTTGCTCCTTTCTCACTTTGTCAGTTAGCTCAGAGCCCACATTCTTTGTATGGTGTATTTTCTGCTTTCTTTATATAATTTCCTGGATCCAGACTGCCTATTAGTATTATAGTTTGTTATTTGTTTTATTGCATTTGCTGATTGTCACTACTTCATATCCTTGTAGAACATAGCTATTTATATTTTAAAACAAAGTAGATTAGATGGAATCTGGCCGTGCTTTTAAAAGTATGCTTGATAGAACTAGGCATGTTTAACTTAAATCAACTGGAAACACAGAAGAACTATAGAAATCTTTGGATGTGTAAACTGCCAGGTGGGAAAATGATTAGGTATATTATGAATGATATCCAGAGGTCAGAACAAGCATTTAGGATAATGGATTTGGGGGTGCCTGGGTGGCTCATAGGTTAAGTGTCCCAACTCTTGGTTTTGGCTCAGGTTCTGGTCTCAAGATCTTGGGATCTAGCCCTGAGTCCAGTTGTGTGCTCATCTAGGAGTCTGCTGGAGATTCTTTCTTTCTCCCTCTCCTTTCCCCCACTCTTTCTTTCTCTCGCACTCTCTAAAATAAATAAGTAAATCTTTAAAGAAAAAAAAAGGGAGGGCGCCTGGGTGGCTCAGTGGGTTAAAGCCTCTGCCTTTGGCTCACGTCATGATCCCAGGGTCCTGGGATCGAGCCCCACATCAGACTCTCTGCTCGGCAGGGAGCCTGCTTCCGTCTCTCTCTCTGCCTGCCTCTCTGCCTACCTGTGACTTCTGTCAAATAAACAAAATCTTAAAAAAAAAAAAAAAGGTAACAAATTTGTATTTAATGGCAGGAGAAGTGTGTAGTAGAATGATTAGGGACTTTGAAATCAGTCAGACTTGGGTTTTAGCCCTAACACACTTTCTAGTTGTATAAATTTGGATGAGTAATTTCATAGTTAACCTAAGTTTACTCATCTGTATACTGGAGAATCTCAAAGAATCTGAGGATTTAATGATCTACTATACATAAAAGTACGTAATAGGGTGCCTGACAAATAGCCCCTCAGAAAACAAATGTAAAGAAATCATAAGTTCCTTTATTATATACAAATATCATGTATATGCATCAAACGTTTTCTCCAATACATCCAAATTCCCTGTAATAGAAAGTAGTATCATGACTAGAAAGATGGCCCAAAAGGTTATGTTCTGCTGGCAGTGGTCATATAAATTATAGATGAAGTATTATCTGTATACACAAAACATAAGCCTTAATAGAGTTGTTATGAGGGTTAAATGAAAATAACATATAGAATATTCAAAATTGTGTCCAGCATATAGTAAGTGCTCAAATGTTGGCTTCCTCTTTCCAGCCACTTGCCCCCAATGTCCAGATCCTCTCAGTCTCTAGTACTTCCTGGCCAAAATACTGAGGGTTGTTTTGTCCTTTACTATGCCTTCGTGATAACTTTGTAAGAACTGCATTTATCTATTCATCTTGTTTATTAAATTAGTGAACTTCTTTGGTTGCTTTCATTTCCTATTAACCGACCTTGACCAAGTTCTTTTTACAATTGCAGGTGACTCTACCTGAATTTTCCAGCTGCAGAATGTGTAGTGCTTTTAAAGGTAAGTGAAAATAATGACCAGCCATTTAAGTGTGCTAGTTCTAGGGGCATCTGGCTGGCTCAGTTGGAAGAATATATGACTCTTAATCTTAAGGTTGTGTTTGAGCCCTATTTCGATGTAGAGATAACTTAAATAAAACTTTAAAAATGTAAAGATGTCATTTTTTTTTAAAAAGTGTGGCGGAGGGAAGGTGTGTGGCTCAGTTGGTAGAGCATACAACTCCTGGTTGTGAGTTTGACCCCACGTTGGGTATAGAGATTATAAATAAATAAACTTTAAAAAAGAAAAAAGTGTGCTAGTTACAAAAGTAAACTTGACAACATTTAGTAAGTTACATGCATGCAAAATAACTGACTCACAAGTAACATAGTCCATAGTTCCTATTAGTAGATAAAAGGAAAATAGGATTTATAGGAGAGAGAGGAGAGAAAAAACTCATTTTTTGGGTAACAGATCAGCTGGGAGCCAGTTGGGATCATCCTTATTTCGTTTCAAGCCATTAGTGGTATATAATTCTGAAACAAAATTTTTTCAGAGTAGGAAGAGTTGATCAAGTTTTTGTTTGCCAAATTCTGAAGTCTGTTCAGTGAAGAACTGACTGTAAAAGTATTGGGAAGATGCATGTTTACTGTTTCGTTCCCAGGACACCCAGAAAGCCTTATTCTAATTAAAGTTGTTTGGTAAGCATGCGATAATAGTAAAGGGGGTTGCTTGAGGATTATTTGATCTAGGTTTGGTATACCAGTGAAATGCATGGATTTCCCCCAATTGACTATTTATTTCTAGTGAATAAATACTAAAATCTGCCAAATTATTATTCTTTGCTTGTCTGCCCCTTCTCTAAACACTCATGTATTAAACACCTCCTTTCTGGTAATGTTATCATACTGTAGAATGGTTAGGGCTTTCTTTCTTTTTTTTTTTTAAGATTTTTAAAATTTATTTGACAGAGATCACAAGTCGGCAGAGAGGCAGGCGGTGGGGGGGGGGGAGCAGGCTCCCTGCTGAGCAGACAGCCCAATGCGGGGCTCGATCCCAGGACCCTGGGATCATGACCTGAGCCCAAGGCAGATGCTTAACCCACTCAGCCACCCAGCCGTCCCAGATAGGGCTTTCTTTACAGGAAGAATTGCTTTTGTAATTTTATATTTTAGTTGCCTTGATTGAATTTGGCTTTTTCCAGCTCTCAGACACCACTTCCTATCTTCCATTTTTCAGATAAAGAGTTGGTCTACTTGTTATCAAAAGCATAATATTAATTAATGCAATAATGCATAATATATTTTTCATACTTGAGAGACTTTTTAAAATGTCATATAAATACATGTATGTATTATGTGAATGTTTATTTCAATCTTGTTGAAATGAATTTTTCATCATGTTTGTGTTCTTTATTGCTTTTGTTTAGGTTGGCAATGATGAGTAAACTGGAATTAAAGGAAGACAAGATCATGGAGGTTCAGTTTGTGGGAGATGATGATGTCCTTAATCACATTCTTGATAGAGAAGGAGGTACCGATTATGCAATTATCAAATTGAAGAGATGTTTATGTGATGGTTATGGATTATCTCACTTTTTAAAATATTTTAACCTACTTAAAAAATATAGCACAAAGTATCTGATCTAGTAAGACTAAATAAAAACTACTTTTTTAGTTCACTCCATTCAAACTTTTGAAAATTAAAAATAATAAAACCTTATCTGAAATAAAATAGTATTAGGAGTAAGTGATAACTATCCATTGTAATTAAAATGTGACCCCGCCCCCCAGTAACAAACTTTCAAGGTTTTTCTTTATATAAACTGTGAAGAGTAGTACATACATTCATTAAAGAGAAAACACTGAATTTTTTTCCTGATTTTAAATAATGACAATATAAGTATTACAGTTTATTTATTTATTTAAATGTAATATTTGGAAAGAATTTATACTTGTCGTGTTCTCATTCTTTGGATGTTCTTATAGGAGCTAAATTAAAAAAGGAGCGAGCTCAGCTTTTGGTCAACCCAAAAAAAATAATAAAAAAGCCAGAATATGATTTGGAAGAAGATGACCAGGAAGTCTTAAAAGATCAGAACTATGTGGAAGTTTTAGGACGAGATATTCAAGGTATTTTGGTGTCGGGGTGGGGAGAGTATACTCAGATTTCTGCTAGTAGCCGAAATTGCTTTGCTGGATACGTAGCAGTAGTCTGGTAGGTTAGGCAGTGGCAAACTATATTATTTTTTTTACTGTAAACGACATATAAACTTTACCATATTTAACATTATTAAGTGTATACTTTAGTTGTGTTGAATATATTCGTGATGCTGTGCTGTCGTCATCCATCTCCAGAACTCTTCATCAGGCGTGCTATGTTACTATATTTCTTATCAGAAAAGCATGCGCTTACGGTTTTTGTGTATAGTTGGAAAGGTTGAAAGCACTGGTTTCAACTACAGTTTTTTTTTTTTAATTTTAAAGCTTTTATTTATTATTATTATTTTTTAAGATTTTATTTATTTATTTGACAGACAGAAATCACAAGTAGGCAGAGAGGCAGGCAGAGAGAGAGAAGGAAGCAGACTCCCTGTGGAGCAGAGAGCCTGATTCGGGGCTCCATCCCAGGACCCTGGGATCATGACCCGAGCCGAAGGCAGAGGCTTTAACCAGCTGAGCCACCCTGGCGCCTCTTTTATTTATTACTTTGACAGAGAGAGATCACAAGTAGGCAGAGAGGCAGGCAGAGGGAGAAGGGGAAGCGGGCTCCCCACTGAGCAGAGATCCTGATGTGGGGCTCGATCCCAGGACCCTGAGACCATGACCTGAGCCGAAGGCAGAGGCTTAACCTACTGAGCCACCCAGGCGCCCCTCAACTACAGTTTTTTTCTTTCTTTCTTTCTTTTTTTTTTTTTTTTAATAAGCAACCAATCCTGCACTTAATTATTTTTAGAGTCTACAGCCCAATCTAAAGTTATTTGTTAAGATATTTACACTTTGAACTAATTTGAAATAATTTCATAAAGCAAATCACTTCATTATTACTTTGGTTTTTACAGAAATATTTAGAAAGGGAGCACCTGGGTGGCTCTGTCAGTGGGGCATCTGACTCTTTATTTCAGCTTGGGTCATGATTTCAGGGCTGTGGGATTGGCCCCATGTTGGGCCCCATGCTGGGTGTGGAGCCTGCTTGAGATTCTCTCACTCCCTCTCTGTCTGCCCCTCTCCCCTCCTTGCCTCAAGCTCACACTCTCTCTGTCTCTTCCGGAAGGAAGGAAGCAAGGAGTGAGGGAGGGAAGAAGAGAGGGAGATAGAAAGAACATTCCAAGAAGTAATACTGCTTCAACCTAGGCATGCTGGTGTTGTTTTTCTTCTTTTTACACCTAAGCCAGATTCTTGCCAGGTTATATTTAACATTTTTTAGATTTATTATGTTTTAGCTAGGGCTCAAGGAACACAGATTTACTTAAGTTGGCTTAAAAAAATAAAGACCAAGGAACAAAATCAGTATTGTTGGGCACTAGGGACATTGGAACAGAGATCACATTAAAAACATAGGGACTTTGCTTGTACGGATCTCCTAGTCTTCCTTAGGTTACCTCTGGGCACCCATTCTCTTTCTCTGTTACCTATTTCTGTCATGGACCTGCTTTTTTACTCATATTTGACCTATAAATGGCCATCATCGCTACTCCTGACCTTTTTGTCACTTGAATCATAATGCTTCTGGTTTAGTTCGTGGTGTTAAGTGGCATGATATTTAAAAAAAAAAAAATTATCCCTTAATAGACTAAGTGGGCAGAATGGATTTTTTAAAAGTGTCCCCAGTTAGATAGTTGACATTTTTTAGGGCATGTTCTGAGTAGAATTTTGGATTCTTCTTCTTTTTTTTTTTTCTAAGATTTTTATTTATTTGAGAGAGAGCAAGAGCAAGCATGAGCCAGGGGGAAGGGTAGAGGGACAAGCAGACTTGTCAGATGCTTAACCGGCTGAGCCATCCAGGCGCCCCAGAACTTTGAATTCTTCATTCCTGTTATGGGAGACCAAAGAAGAGATTGAAAACAATATATTTGTCTTTAAACTGTTTTTTGGCGTCCCTGGGTGGCTTCGTCAGTTAAATATCTGCCTTTGTCTCAGGTCTTGATTGCAAGGACCTGGGATCCAGTCCCATATCGGGCTCCCTGCTCCGTTGGGAGCCTGCTTCTCCCTCTCCCTCTGCTGCTTCCCTTGCTTGTGGGCTTATGCTCTCTTTCTCTTCATTGAAGAAATAAATAAAATCTTTAAAAAAATTTTTTTTAAGGTTTATTTTTTATTTGAGAGAGAGCATGAACAGAAGGGGCAGAGGGAGAGAGAATCTCAAGCAGACCCCCCCACTGAGCTCAGAAACTGACATGGGTGTCAAGTCCATGATCTTGAGTTCATATTCTGAACCAAAACCAAGAGTAACACGTTCAACTGATTGTGCTACCTGGGCACCCCTAGAGTGTTTTTATTTTTATTTTTTTTAATTGTTTCTTTTTGTAAAAGAGACTCCTGGCTGGCTTGGTTGATAGAGCATGTGACTCTTGATCTTGGGGGTTGTAAGTTCAAGTCCCATGTTGGATGTAGAGATTACTTTTAAAAAAATAATAAACCTTAAGAAAAATGTAATATATATTTGGGGGCACCTGGGTGGCTCAGTGAGTTAAGCCTCTGCTTTCGGCTCAGGTCATGATCTCAGGGTCCTGGGATCGAGCCCTGCATGAGGCTGTCTGCTCAGCAGGGAGTCTGCTTCCTCCTCTCTCTCTGCCTTCCTCTTTACCTACTTGTGATCTCTGTCTGTCAAATAAATAAAATCTTTAATTAAAAAAAAAGGTAATACATATTTGTAGTAGAAGTTCATTGCTTCTTACATAATAGCATTCACAGCAAATGATATTTGGGAGCATACTGGAATAAACGGAAGAGAATGCTTCAGACCGATAATGCCCTCGGGCTTCTGACCCCTATTCCTACCCCTTCTGCAAGCCCTGACTGGCATGCTCAAAGGCCTAAGAGGATCGTTAGTCAGCACATCTGTAACCTATGCCTTTAGTTTTGCACACCTTTTGGGAAACTGCGTCAGACCAGTGTTCCTCAACCTGTTTTTTTACGGTCATCCCCTCAAGAGCCTTCTTTTATACATTTTCTCCTAATTGCCCCCACCCACAAAATTTTAATACTACATATATGATACATATCTGTTTATATATCAGTGTACATGTCTGTGGCCATTGGGAAGACCACAGATCGTTTGTAATATCTAAGATGTTTTTCATATTCTCCCTCCTCCCACCAGAAGCTGTTTTTTAATCCATTAAGAGCAATATAGTCCTGTTGAGAATGCATGCTTTTAGAGAACATGGAACTATTAACAGTTGGGTGTGTATTTTCTGTCTGAGTGTGCATGTACATACATAACCTTGTGTTGACAGTCTCTCAGTCCAGGAAATGGAGCTGTTCATTTGGCTATGGGCAAGTACGACAGATGAGCTCATAACTTACAGTTGTCTCAAAGACATGACTCTTACTATTTTGATTTGTTTTTTCTTGTTTGCCAATATGTGGAGAGGATGAAAAACAGTGTTTCAGTTAAGGTGTAGGAAGAAGAGTTTTCTTTTAAGGTTCTTTTTTTAGAGAAGAAATGGTGACATCTATTGCAATCTTTTTTAGCGTCATTTGAAATAATGAACAAAAGCTTCTTCCTGATCTTTTATTATAATAGAAAACAAATGTGCATTATTTTTAAGACACAGAAGGACATTTGGCAAAGAATCTTTGGAATACTTAGAAAACAACCTTTTAACAAGGACCTCTAAATACTTTATTGATTAACCCCTTTACTTGTGAAATTATTATACGATATTTTTTATTATAAGCTACTGCTTATAAGCAGCACACATCTTGACATACCTGGTTTAATTCTTATGGTCTGTTAATCCATCTAGTCTGGAGAACAGTCATTGCATGGAAGTGCTAGTTGATCTCGGCCTTGAAAAGAAGATTTTTCCCGAGGCAATTAGATAGGTATTCTCAAGAATGATTTGTCTTATTGATGTTTCTCTTGAACAGTTGGTTTGTTTTTTAGTCTTTTATGAACAGTGTAATTCTATACTTGATTCTTTGTAAGTTAGTTGCTAGAAAATTCTGTGACAAATATGTGGTTTGTTTGTTCTTTCTTTCTAAGATTTTATTTGTTTATTTGAGAGAGAGAGCGTGTGCATGCACGAGTGGGAGAAGGGAGAAGGAGGAGTAGATTCTCTGCCGAGTACAGTCTGAGGCGATGCTCCAACCCAGGACCTGAGATCATGACCTGAGCTGAAGTCAGCCGCTTAACTGACAGCCGCCCAGGCACCCTGTTCATATTATATTTAATTTTGCCTTATTCACAGTTCCATTTTTGAACTTAAGGATTATAACAGATTTTTAATTATGTTTAGATAAAATCTCTTTAAAAATTATGAGAGGGGCACCTGGGTAGCTCAGTCATCTAAGCATCCAACTCTTGATTTTGGCTTAGTCATGGTCTCAGGATTGTGGGATCGAGAACATGCATTGGGCTCAGTGTGGAGTTTGCTTGAGGTTCTCTCTCTCCCTCTCCTTTTGTCCCTACCCCCACTCTCACTGGCTCTCTCTCTAAAATAAATAAACCTTTTTAAAAAAAATTATGAGAAGGGTGCCTGGGTGGCTCAGTGGGTTAAGCCACTGCCTTTGGCTCAGCTCATGATCGCAGGGTCCTGGGATCGAGCCCCGCATCGGGCTCTCTGCTCAGCAGGGAGCCTGCTTCCCTTCCTTTCTCTCTGCCTACTTGTGATCTCTCTCTGTCAAATAAATAAAATCTTAAAAAAAAAAAAAATTATGAGAAAATAAATAAATAAATAAAACTTGGGGTAAAATATATGTGATATAAAATTTCCCATCTTAAAGTGTATAATTCAGTATTAAATACATTCACATTGTTTAGCAGTCTCCAGAACTCTTTTCATTTTACAAAACTGAAATTCTACCCATTAAAAACTCCCCAGTCCCTTTTCCCCACAGCCCAACAAGCACATTTTACTTTCTCTCTGAATTGGACTATTTTAGGTACTTCATGTAAGTGGAATCATAAAGTATTTTTGTGTGTGACTGGCTTATTTCACTTAGCATAGGTTCTCAAGTTTCATCCATGTTGTGGCATGTGTCAGAATTTCCCTTTTGAGGCTGAATACTACTGCATTGTATGTATATACACTTGTTTATCCATTCATCTGTCAATGGACATTTGGGTGGCTTCAGCCTTTTGGCTACTGTGAATAATGCTGCTATTAGCATGGGTATACAAGTATCTTTTTGACACCCTGATTTGAATTCTTTTGGGTATATTCCCAGAAGTGGAATTGCTGGATCATATGGTAATTCTATTTTTAATTTTTTGAAGAGCTGCCATAATGTTTTCCACAGCAGCCACACCAAATTAGATTTCCACCAACAGTGCATAAGCATTTCAGTTTCTCTGTATGCTTACCAACACTTTTTTTTTTTAGTAGCCTTCCTAAGGGGTGTGAAATATTAGTGTTATTTCTGTAATACTGATTCAAATTTATAAATAATATAGTTGGCCTCTATTAGGCTTTTGGATTATTTCTAAATTTTCATTGTAACTAATGCAGTAGTGATTATCCTTGGGCATAAATATTTGTTTAGATCTTTTATTTCTTCAGAAGAGACTCCTAGTTATAGAATTATTGGTGAAGGTGTACGTACATATTCCCAAATTTCTAGAAAGATTATATCAACCAGTATTAAGCTCCCTCATTGGCATTAAACATTTTTTCTTATATTTATTACCCACTTCAATTTCTTCCATGGTTTTTTTTTTTTAAGCATTTTGTTTTTAAAGATTTTACTTATTTATTTGAGAGAGAGATCACAAGTAGGCAGAGAGGCAGGTAGAGAGAGAGGAAGGGAAGCAGGCTTCCCGCTGAGCAAAGACCTGATGTGGGGCTTGTTCCCAGGACCCTGGGATCATGACCTGAGCCAAAGGCAAAGGCTTTAACCCACTGAGCCACCCAGGCACCCCTCTTGCATGGTTTTTATATACATAACATTTTGGTTTTGTGCATTTTGAGTAATTTAAAACCTATTAAAAAGTTTTATATGTATTATAGTAAACTCCTGCCCATTGTGATAAGAACCATTGTTAATTAGTAAATCAAAATGTCAGAACCAGAAAATCATAACTACTGTACTTTAAACATCTTTATATATAAGCATATGTATATATGTGTGTATATATAAGCAAACACACACACATCCTCTTAATTAGAAGTTCGCTAGAGGTTAGCTGGTTGAAGAACCGCACTACCTTTTGATTTTGGTGTTGGATTTTTTTTTAGACAGTATATCCATAATGCATGCAGCATTTGGGATTCCATTAGATTGTACATTTAAAGACACTTGATGCAGTCTTGGTGTAGTATGCTTTTATATTTTTTCTTAAATCTTTTTTTTCTTTTTTTTTTTTTTTAGGATTTTATTTGTTTGACAGAGATCACAAGTAGGCAGAGCGCCGGCAGAGAGAAAGGCTCCCTGCCGAGCAGAGAGCCCGATGCAGGGCTTGATCCCAGGACCCTGGGATCATGACCTGAGCCGAAGGCAGAGGCTTTAACCCACTGAGCCACCCAGGTGCCCCTTTTCTTAAATCTTTTATGGTATCTCATTCATACCTAATTTGAAACCATTTGTTTTAGTTAATAACTTTTATCAAATATTTCTCAAGCATTTAATTTAGTTTACATAGAAACCACACAGTACCTTTAAATATTTCGTTTCTGTGCCATTTAAGTTACATAAGTATAGGTTTGCCATAAACAGACTCATGCATACATGAAAATCAGATATATGACAGAGGTAGTGCTGGAGACCACTCAGCTAAGGATCACCTGGTCAGTAAACAGCATTGGGCCAATTGGGTATCCTTATGAAAAGAACTGGATCTCTTCCTTCCTTCATAAACAAGTTAATTACCCTAATTTAAGATATTCATAAAGCAAATATAAATGCATTTATAAGAAAATATAAGAGAATATGGTTTTGACTTGATTATAGAGGAATTTCTTTTTAGTTTAATGTAATCAAAAGAAAAGACTGACATATTCAACTAATTAAAATTCAATGCTTCTCAAGAAGATTAAACAACAGATTAGGAGAAAATATTTGCAAAACACATCTGTTAAAGAAATGTTACTCAGTGGGGCACCTGGGTGACTCAGTGGGTTAAAGCCTCTGTCTTTGGCTCAGGTCATGATCCCAGGGTCCTGGGATCGAGCCCTGCATCGGGCTCTCTGCTTGGCAGGGAGCCGGCTCCCCACCCCCACCCCACCTGCCTCTTTGCCTGCTTGTGATCTCTGTCTGTCAAATAAATAAATAAAATCTTTTAAAAAACTAAAAGAAATTTTACCCAAAGTATACAAAGACCTCTTAAAACTCAACATTCAGAAAATGAATAACCTGACTTAAAAATGAGCAGAGGACTCAACGAGGAGCCTGCTCTTCCCTCTGCCTGCCGCTGCCCTGCTTGTATGCTCTCTGGCAAATGAATAAGTTAAATCTTTTATTCATTTATTTAATAAATTTTATTTATTAATTAAATAATTTATAATTAATATTTATATTATATCAATTGTTTAGAGTATACTGTACATTATAATTATGTATTTATAATATGGTATTAATATGTAATATTAATAATAATTATAAATGAATGAATAATCCATTGACTACATAAATAATAAAAGTGAGCAGAGGAACCGGACATCTCACCAGGAAGATATGCAGATGGCAAATAAACATATGAAAATATACTAAAAGCATTGTATATCATTAGGAAATTGAAAATGAAAACAACAAGATACCACTTACACACCTATTAGAATGGCCCAAGTGCAAAATCTTGACATCACCAAATGCTGGCAAATCTGTGGAACAGCAGGAGCTCTCATTGCTGGCGGGAGTGCAAAACGGAACAGCTCTTTGAATGACAGTTTGCCAGTTTCTTGCAAACTAAACATATTCGTACCATATGATCTAGCAATTGTGCTTCTTCGTATTTACTTATATGAGTTGAAAACTCGTGTTCACTCAAAAAATACCTGCACGCGGATGTTTATAGAAGCTTTGTTCATAATTGCTGTGGTTTGGAAGCAACCAAAAAGTTAACAATGAATAAGTAAACTGAGAGGGGCCTGCATGGCTCAGTGGGTTAAGCCTCTGCCTGTGGCTCCAGTCACAATCTCGGGGTCCCGGGATCGAGCCCTATGCCAGCCTCTCTGCTCAGTGAGGAGCCTATTTCCCTCTCTCTCTCTGCCTACTTGTGATCTCTGTCTCTGTCAAATCTTAAAAAAAAAGAATAGACTGATACATCCATACTGTGGGATATTATTCAGCACTTAAAAAAGGTATCAAGACATGAAAAGATATGGAAGAACCTTAAATACTATTATTAATTGAAAGAAACCAATCTGAAAAGCGGCTACTGGCTATGATTCCAACTATATGACATTCTAGGGAAGGCAAAACCTCAGAGACAGTGAGGAGATCAGTAGTTGTCAGGTGTCAGGGAATGGAAGCTATAACTAGGTAGAGTACAGAGAATTTTTAGGGCACTGAAATTATTCCATATTATACTACAGAGGTGGATACAGGTCATTATACTTTTGTCAAAGCCTATAGGAAGCCATCAAAAAGAATGAAATCTTGCCGCCGGTAACCCCATGGATGGAGCTAGAATCTATTATGCTAAGTGAAGTAAGTCAGAAAGACAAATACCATATGATTTCAGTCATGAGTTCACAAAACATGAACATGGGCGGGGGATAAAAAAAAAGGGGGGGGCAAACCATAAGAGACTCTCAACTATTGAGAACAAACCGAGGGTTGCTGGAGGGAAGTGGGTGCAGAGTGAGCTAAAGGGTTAGTGGGTGTCAAGGAAGCCACTTGTTGTGATGAGCGCTGGGTGTTATGTGTAAGCCTGTATCACAAAGTTCTACCTCTGAAACCAGTATTAACTATATTGGGTAACTGTATGTTAACGAACTAGAATTTAAATAAAAACTTAAAAAAAAAAAAAACCTCTAGAATGTACCACACCAAGAGTAAACCTTAATATAAACTGTGGACTTGGGCTGTTAAAGAGGTGTCAGTGTAGGTTCATGATTGTAACAAATTACCACGCGGGTGTGGGTTGTTGATAGCTGGAGAAGGCTGTGCATTTGTGAGGGCAGAAAGTCTATAGGAAACCTCTGTACCTTCTATTCAGGTTGGCTCTAACCTAAAACTGCTTTTAAAACATAAAGTCTTTTAAAAAAAATTTGGGACTTCTTTTCATCAAATGTCATCATAAAGAAGTAAGATGACAAGTCACAGGATAAAGAAGGTATTTCTTCCTTGGAAATAAAGTTGTGGGAAGATGTTCAACCTTATTAGTGATTAGGAAAAGGGAAATTGAAACAGCTCTCCCCATAAGACTCATTTTTACATGCACTCGATTGGCAAAGAGTAAGGAGTCTGGATAATGCCAACTATTAGTGCTTCTATTACAGGGACTCAAAACGGTAAGGCTAGGGAGCACTGACTTTGGACAAGTTGGCACTATTTTGTAGTAACAGTAATAAACCCATTACATATTGACAGTATATTTAGATGAAAAACAACAATTTTCAAAAAAAAATAAGTGAAGAAGTCACTGTTCTACATTTTTGCAAATCTCTTTAATGTCAGCTTAATAGAAGACAGCTGGGTTTTCGTATCTGCTTCACACACTCCATTAACCCACGGGATGGTGCTGTCATACACCATCACACGTCACACATCTGGAATACCTCACTCTCTGCTCTTTTTTTTTTTTTTTTTTAAGATTTATGTATCTGACAGAAATCACAAGTAGGCAGAGAGGCAGGCAGAGAAAGGGGGAAGCAGGATCCCTGCTGAGCAGAGAGCCAAATGTGAGGCTCAATCCCAGGACCCTGAGATCATGATCTGAGCCGAAGGCAGAGGCTGAACCCACTGAGCCACCCAGGCGCCCCTCACTCTCGACTCTTGATTGAGAAAATGTCAAATAATATCTTAGTGTTATGAAACAGTTTTGGCCTCGGGGACCTGAGATACCTGACGCCAGCACACTTTGAGAATTGCTGTGCTACTAGCCGTGCACATCTGGTATGTTGCAGGTAGCAGTTTCATTTAAGGGGATGATTGCATGAATTTAAATCACTATCTTGATAGAGAGTAAGAGAGCTGCAACCGTGTAACTATTTAAATCTCAGCCTCAGCTCCATCGCACTTTGTGTATTTGCTTCAGAAAGAAAACATACTAGAGTCTCTTTGGTTTTCCCGCCTTAGGGGCAACAGTATGATGAATGTATCTCCCTCAGTCTGGAGGGGCTTTCGGGAGGGAAGCTGTGCAGTGTATGTATGTGTGTGTGTGTGTGTGTGTTTATTGTGAAGAGTAATAGGTTTTCTGTGTTTCAAATTTATAGAAATAGTTCTTTTGTATTTCTAAAAATATTTTATGTATAAATATGTATTGTTGAACCTTTATGCAAGACAATAGAGGGTACAAATCTTAGGTTTTTAGTAAAGATTTTTTTCTTATTATTGCTTATTTTTCCAAAACATATTGCATTTTCTCTTTCAGAATCCTTGAAAAATGGCTCTGCTGCAGATGGTGGGAATAAAGTTTATTCTTTTCAGAACAGAAAACACTCTGAAAAGATGGCTAAATTAGGTAAGTTGCTTTTCTAAGAAGGTGTACTTCACCACATTCCCCACAGTTATCATCTTATTGCATTCCCTAGAAGAATGAGGGATGTCATTTTATAATCACATTTTCAAGCATACATAAAGTCAGATTTTCATGCTCATATATGTCTTCTGTTCCCAGCTAGGTTTTGAGCTTCTCATCTTAGGACTCCTGGCTTCATCTTCTTCCCACATGTAGCACAGGCTCTGAATAAATTTTTAAGTATATGAGTCACCTAAATCACAAATATTTTGAGTTTATTAAATAAGAATTTTATACTATGTATATAAAAATGTTTATATTGTAGAAGACTATAAAAATTGCTACAAATGGGCTATTGTGACATTTTCTTACTTAATTTACCACTTACATTAATTATACATGAATTACTGATTTTTAAAAACTAGACTAAAATAAATTGCATACAACATTAAAATTAAACTTTATGTGGGTTCTGTGGTATGGGGGTTAGATTTGAAAACTTGGAGAAAGGGAAATAACATGTGAAAGCAGTTTGAAAATTAAGGAGGCCCATAAGTATATGAAGGTTTGGGACACCAAGAAGTCAAGAGTAGGGAATAATAATTAACCACCCGGTAAAATGTAATAGGGCTTTTAATCTGTAATTATAGAACACCGACATGTATTTCTGAAGTAGTGTATTTTTATGCAGTCATTCTGGCCAGTAACCAAGTAAACATTCAAGATCAAGTGAGAAACTTAAGACGTATGTAATAGAACATAATAATTAATTATTTGCAAAATGCAGTTTTTCTAAAAGGTTTAATATGAAATTCATTATTAATTTTGAAACTAACATGGCAAGTTCGATAATTTATAGTAACTGATCTATTTCTTAGAGTTTATAATCTACATCAAGTAATTGAAAGTTTTTTGACTTATGAAAAAGACTGGATTCTGTGTAGGATTGCTGAGAAACCAGAGAATAAATGCTAAAACAATTATTACAGAAAGGATCAGATAGACACCAAGACTAACCTGAAACCCCCAAACCGTGAAACAGGACAAAGAACATTGGAGAAACAGAACTAATAGTGGAGAGGAGCCCCAGAAGAGTTGCCAAGTAGAAGTTCTCCTAGTAGATCTTCAACGTGCATATAATAACCATGATGTAGGTCTTCCATTATATGGGATGCAAGAAACTTAAGTATTGTTATGTTGTACATTTTTGTCAACACAAATGAAAGAGAGTCATGGGGGTGCCTGGGCAGCTCAGTTCGTTGGCTGTCTTCCTTCAGCTCAGGTCATGATCCCAGGTTCCTAGGATTGAGCCCCACATCGGGCTCCCTGCTCAGTGGGGAACCTGCTTCTCTCTCTCCTGCTCCCCCTGCTCATGCTCTCTTTCCCTCTGTCAAATAAATAAAATCTTTAAAAAAGGAAAAAATATATATATTCAGTCATGAAAAGATGATTTTCTAGATAATTTGAAATTGATCACATTTTATAAAATCTGTGTTTTAGTTAGGACTAATGTTTAGTTATAATGGTCTTTATTTTTTTATTTTTACTTAATATATTTTTTAAGGATTTTATTTATTTATTTGACAGAGAAAGAGAGAGAGAGAGGTCACAAATAGGCAGAGAGAGAGGAGGAAGCAGGCTCCCTGCTGAGCAGAGAGCCTGATGCCAGGCTCGATCCCAGGACCCTAAGATCATGACCTGAGCTGATGGCAGAGGCTTAACCCACTGAGCCACCCAGGCTTCTCTGTAATGGTCTTTAAATAGTTTCTTTCACTTATTAAGTATTGTCGCTAATTGTGTTTACATCTAATTATATCAGTGAAGTAGAAGGTTTTAGTATTTTTTTCTTTTTTAAAGATTTTATTTATTTGAGAGAGTAAGAGAGCTGGGTGGGGCTGAGGGAAAAGGAGGAAGCAGACTCTCCGCTGAGCACAGAGCCCCATGCAGGGCCTGATCCCAGGACGGTGAGATCATGACCTGACACAAGTCAGACACTTAACCAACGGAGCCACCCAGGCACTCCAGCCTTAGTATTTTTTAGATAAATTTTTGCTTATTATTCATAATAAGCCATAAAATCATATATTACTGTGTATAAATGGTTAAATATAATTGGCCATAAAATCATATATTACTGTATATAAATGGTTAAATATAATTGGGCTAATGAAGATACAGGACTAGAAATACACTAGGAGTTAGACCGGGCGGCTTTTTAAAATACATGTCTTGGATAATTAAATGAATGCAATAGAAGAGCAAATAAAGAGCAAACTTGGTAGAAATACCAGTAGAGAACAGGAAGGAGTTCAGCAAGCTTGTAGAAAGGGAAGACTTTAGGGAAATTAAAAAATAGATAGGTTGATAGGATAAATAATAGCCTAATGAGAAAGCAAAGAAGATTTTACAATTTTATTTTAAAATTTCCAATTGGTTGCAGACCAGCTATATAAAATACAGTACAAATGAATTATTAAAAAAATGAAAAAGACAATATATGCCTCAATTTTTTATTAGTAGAGTCAAGAGCTGTATGTGGTTAACTTTTACTCTTTTTCCTCTTCAACTCTTCCTTTTCCTTCCCTTTTGTAGTTTAAGAGTTAGTTAAAAACAGAAGTTTTCCATGCTGCAACAAATAACCAAAATGATCCCAGCTAAATCACTTTGTGCTTAATGTAGACTTTTGTTGATGTAAAGCTTTTTTCCCTATCCTTTAGATCAACAGCCTTTAATCTAAACATAGCACATTGTTCTGGTGTGAAGAGAAAGCAAAGGGCTGGTTTTAGGAATACTTAGAGATAGAATATGTAAAGGAGAAAGCAGAGAAAAGATGGAATAACTACCAGCAGTAGCTGTGGGCCAGAATAATGTCCTAGAATGCAAATGGAGGAATAATTTCAAAGTAAGATAAAAAAAAGTTTCTAGTAAATGATACAGAAGACCAAGGAGGTTAGTTAAGAAAAAAGAAGGCAGTTCATTTGTGGAGACTGTCCTGGGTATTCCGGATCCATTTCAAGTTTGGAGGCTAAAACTGTGAAACAGGTTAGGAAGAATTTGAGTCAGTAAAGTGGCTTTAACTTACACAAATTCAAGTATACTTTCTCCTTTAAAAGCAAAAGGGGGCAAGGATATAATTTAAATAGTATATCCCTTTTTTTCTCAGTGAACAATGGGCCAGTGTATGGTTTTTTTTTTTTTTTTTAATATTTTATTTATTTATTTGAGAGAGAGACATGAGAGAGAGTATGAGCAAGGAGAAGGTCAGAGGGAGAAGCAGACTCCCCGTGGAGCTGGGAGCCTGATGGGGGACTCCATCCCGCAACTCCAGGATCATGACCTGAGCCGAAAGCAGTCGCTCAACCAACTGAGCCACCCAGGCGCCCCAGGGCCAGTGTATGTTAAATTGGGAAATACAAATTCATTCCTTAGTTAGGCTCCATTCCGCATGGCTCTCATGCAATTGAAAACGTAAGTATCTTTAAAGGTAAAGATTATAGTTTTCATTTAAAATGGCCCTCTATTTTAGAAGCCAACTATTTAATCTGATTTCAGTTGAAGAAACAGCCATCTGTTCAGTGCTCTCTTATAGTTTATATATTATTCACATGTATTACAGAACTTTGGACACAAAATAAAATAAACCACATGTGGTGGGAGAGTTAAGAATTTTTAAAGCATAGTTTTAAACATACACAGTGTCCATTTGATTCTAGATCCTATTTTCTGGCCATTCTTTCTTACCCCTAGTAAAGGTATGCCTCAACGGTGTATGATAAAGAAATGGAAAGAGTGTAAAATTGTCAGTGGAGAAGAGAGGGAGAGAGAATGACAATTATAGAAAGCAGTAAGGCCAAAACTGTTTATTTGTATTTTCTTGAGACACCTGTAGATAATTGAAAGAAGACTTAAGATGCTTGGAACATAGCAAACAAAGGTAAGAGGCAGTGCTCTTAAGATGGGTAGGTTTGTGTATCTTCCTGGTAATAGTAGCAGGTGGGTTCTTTTTTTTTTGTTTTTCCCTAAGAATTTATGTAAGTGAGGGGGCACCTGGGTTGCTCAATTGGTTAAGCAACCACTTTTTTTCTTTTCTTTTTTTTTTTTTAAGCAGCCAACTCTTGATCTTGGCTCAGGTCTCATGGGTCATGGGGTTGAGCCCCACGTCAGGCTCCACGCTTGGTGGGAGTCTGCTTGAAGATTCTCTCCCTCTGCCCTTCCTCCTACTCTCTAGCACATGGGCGCTCTGTCTCTCTCTCTAAAATAAATAAATGAATCTTTAAAAAAAAAAAAAAAACTTACGTAAGTGAAATGAAGCTATTTCCACCTTCATCTGCTGTCATCCATTAAAGATTGTTTTATATACTATTGTCTGTTTACAGCTTCAGAACTAGCAAACACACCAAGAAAAAATGTTTCATTCGGTTTGAAGAATGATCCTGAAATTATGATAAACATTCCTCAGTGTAGCAAGGGTAAGATTCTATCTCAGCTCTTTGAGTAGAGTTTTCTTAGTTGCTTCAAGTTATGCTTCTTGTTTTTGTGTAACTGCATTGCTATATACTCTTTTCTGTTCTGAAAATTCATTCAACAAAATATGGTTAATACCCAATTTGTGCCTTAGTATACCCATATTTAGCCCTCAATAAAAGGGGGAAATAATTGTGCTGATTGAAGTTGTGCAAACTGACAGGGTCAACTAGAAATACTCTTCAAACCCTGTGATCAGAGGATGTGTGTTGTGGTGAGCGCTGTGTGTTGTGTAAGACTGACGGAATCACAGACCTGTACCCCTGAAACAGGTAACACATTATATGGAAATTAAAAAAAACAAAAGCCTCTTATCATTGGCTTGAGTTAGTTGAATGCTCATGAAGGAACTGCTTTGCCACATTCTATTTGAAATAAGGCTTTGGGGGTTTGGAAGTCCACAGTTTATGGAGAGTGTGGAGCAGTTGAATGAAACTAGGCTATGATGAAAATTGAAGTACTGTGGTAAGTAATGCCTTTTTCTTTTATTCTTCAGAGCATTCTGCTTCAGACAAAGTTCAGTTGAAGGTAAGCGGTTGATCGAAAACAACCAAAAACGTTAGTGTTACAAAGACATGATGACAGCTGGGCACTCATCTCAGTGTACGGGATACCTTACGTGAGATGAAGAATCCGAGGTTCCGAGAAGGGAAGTGATCGTCTGAGTTCATCTAACTCGGAAAGAGAAAAGATGAAAAATGAAGCCAGGTGTTCTACACCCAACCGCTGTGCCGTTTCTGTCAGAACTATCTCTGGGAATTTTCACCTTAGTAGAACCGGCCTGGAAATTTTATGGGTTTTGTTTGGTTTTGCTTTGCTTTGCTTTTATACATAATGTTATGTAGTTTCTTGAGGGACTGATGCCAAGATCCATTAAATCCATTAGTATATCCTTTCATAATTTACATTGGAATACCAGGTTGGTTTTGGTAAATTTGTTCCAGGGTAGCTGAAAAGAATTGACAGTTTTTATTCTTCCCTTTGTGTTTTTGGTTTTTCATTCTGCCTTGTCAAGTGGCCCTCTCTGGATATGAACAAGCCCAGATGGGCATGAATGAACCCATCACAATGAGTATGTGTGAGTATGTGTATCCAGGCTTGAAGGCTATACATTTTGACGTGCCTGGAATTGTGCATATGCTAAATTTGGGGAACTCCTTATAAGAATGTGAGTATAGACATTCAGGGTCATGGTTATGGCCTGTGTACAAATGTCCTATTTAGGCAAGTCTAGATGTGAGAGTAGACATGTTAGAGTCTCCTTTTGTCTTTGATAATGCTTTCTTCCTGTATTATATCGTGTGTACTATATGACCATCAAAGAACAAAACTAATTTCCATAATCCAGTCAAGAATATAGATATATTAGCACATTCCTTTTCAAGGTGTGGATCACAATACATAAGTGGATCTTGTCAGTTCCCCTAAGAAACCATCAGAAGACTGACCACGATGAGAGACAACGTCACAGTGGCAGTCTTAGTGCACTATCTTAGAAGGGGGGATTCAGGAGAGAATATTTATAGGGCTTGGGGATCTGGACTCAAAAGGCTTATGCACAGGGACGCCTGGGTGGCTCAGTTGGTTAAGCGGCTGCCTTCGGCTCAGGTCATGATCCCAGCGTCCTGGGATCGAGTCCCACATCAGGCTCCTTGCTCCTCAGGGAGCCTGCTTCTCCCTCTGACTCTGCCTTCCACTCTGTCTGCCTGTGCTCGCTCTCGCTCGCTCTCTCTCTGACAAATAAATAAAATAAAATCTTTAAAAAAAAAAAAAAAAAAAAAAAGGCTTATGCACAGCTATCAGGATGGGAAACTGATATGTATAGACAAAACTCATGATATGATATTTAAAGATTGGTGGACACAGAAAAGAGAGGATCTTGAACGGAGTCCTGAAGAATGAACTCTTGTTGGATTAGCTGCTTGCCTTGCTGAATTATCTGTTGTCCTGATGGGAGACCAGGATGCCAAAATGAGCAAACTGTCTAGATAAGGTAGTTTGCAAAAATTTCTGTAGCAAACACTGTCGTTATTTATTAATTTATAGCCTTACCTTTTTGAGCAAGAATTTTCCACAACGGTTATTTTGACACAGATGTTTCCATCCCTGATAATTAATCCACATGGAGGCACAGCTGTATCCACTTTCAGTCTTGAGATGAGTTTAGTTTAAAAAATGAGAGAATAAAATTGAGAAAGTCTATTTTGTAAGTATTATTTCATTATAATTTGTTTCAATTGTATGCTGTATGCACATGTAGATCAAGATGTGCAAAATGTAAAAACATTTTTTAAGGATCGGGATCAGAAAAGTTCATATACTTTATAAATCCATTGGGCTCAGTTCATTAATTACAGTACTTTTTTTTAAAGATTTTATTTATTTATTTGACAGAGAGAAATCACAAGTAGTCAGAGAGGCAGGCAGAGAGAGAGAGAGGGAAGCAGGCTCCCCGCTGAGCAGAGAGCCCGATCCCAGGACCCCGAGATCATGACCCGAGCCGAAGGCAGCGGCCCAACCCACTGAGCCACCCAGGTGCCCTACAGTACTATTTTTAATATCCCAAATCAGATTGTGTTAACATTGAAAATTAACACTAACAACCTGTTACAAGACAACAGACGTGAATTTTTTGTCATAATTTCATATTGCCAAAATAACACAGGGACTTTATCTTTTTGTTTTGTTTTTTTTAAGATTTTATTTATTCATTTGACATCACAAGTAGGCAGAGATGCAGGTAGAGAGAGAGGAAGGGAAGCAGGCTCCCTGCTGAACAGCCCGATGCGGGGCTCGGTCCCAGGACCCTGGGATCATGACCTTTGCCGAAGGCAGAGGCTTTAACCCACTGAGCCACCCAGGCACCCCGGGACTTTATCTTTTATCAATACTAACATTATACAACAGTGGGTATTTTAATGTGCTATAGAGATTTATTGGTGTTAGAGTGTTATGTTGTGTGGAGGAAAAGAAAAACAGATTTTATACTTCTGTGAAGCGCTTAAAAATCTTAACATAATGGAGTAAAATGTAGAGATCTCTTTGTCCTCCTCACAGAAGGTGTTACTTCAACACCAGTAAATTTCAAACACATCTAAAGGCCTCCTGCCGTATGTATACGAGTGCCCATTTCCTCACCTACTCATTATCATTGGATATTATCAATTTTTTAAAAAGAAATATTGTGCTAATCTGATGGGTGAAAGTGGTTCAAAAGGCTAATTCATATACTTTTTGTTTTTTCTTACGTCATAGAAAATACTTTATAGATGTCTGGAATACAACTTCTAGAATCACTGTAGGAATCCTTTGGAATTTGTTGCATTGTTTTTGTTGCTTTCTGCTATTTTTTCCTAACACAGTCATTTGTCATTGTCTTCTAATTCAAAGGGAGTCTAATGAAAACAAAACGTTTTTCTTTTCTAGCCCCTTCCACATATCCATCATTAATTTACATGTCATCATTATTATTTGATTATTGAAACCGTATTGCTTTATTTTTAAACAGAACAGCGATAAAAGTGAACTTCTGTCAGCAGCACCTAGTGGTCTGAGGAAAAGATTAATAGGTATGTATTTCTTTTGAAACTGAGTTTTTACAAGGGGCAGTCATGGTTTATGTTGGTTCTCCTCTTAGGCTGCTTGTTTTTTATCTTCGGCCTGCCACTTACAGAGACCTCTCTGGGGCTCAGGCTTTTCATTTACAAAATAGGGGTGAAAATTGTACCAGCCCCGGAGTCCTTCTGAGAAGAATGGAAATAAAAGATGTCAAAAGTGCTTAGTATAGCGCTTGACCCTGATGTGCGTTTTTTCGGTGTTAGCTGCTGTTATCTTTTAAATTTATTTTTTTGAAGATTTATTCATTTAAGAGAGTGCATGAGCAGGCAGTGGGGGGGATGTTGAGGGGTCGGAGAGACAGACTCTCTGCGGAGTGTGGAGTTCCAGAGCTCTGTGCGGGGCTTCATCTCACCACCCTGAGACCTTTACCTGAGCCAAAATCAAGAGTGAGTCAGATGCCCAACTGACTGAGCCACCAAGGCGCCCCATCCTTTTTTTTTTTTTTCCTCAAGTAAGCTCTAGGCCCACCATGGGGTTGAACTCATGACCCTGAGATCAAGAATCATCCCTTTTAGAGAGAAGGTAAACTTCCTCTTCCTTCTCAGTCCCTTCCAGACATGTAGAAGTGTACATGTCAATGAGGTAGAAGCGTTTTCTGGCTCCTTCTGCTACTTCTAACCCACGCATCTGCTGTGGGCAGCAGTCAGTATAAAAATGACTCTGCTAAGGTATATGTGCTCCCAAAATCAAATCCTTTTTTCTGTTCCTTTAGATCTGTGTGTTATTATATGTGGACTCTAGATATTCTGAAATGTATATGTTGTTCAAAACTGATATACTGATTTGGCTTAAGAACTTTCTTATTTTGGAAGTTAACTTTTTATAAAAGTTTTAAACTTTGTTGAGTGTAAAGTAGTTTTATTCTTCATGAATGTAAAACTAGCTTTATTATTTCTGGGGAGTAGTAGAAGTTGCTATGGTTTGTTTAAAAATAAAATGCTTGTATTGGCTCTGGGATGGAATGTGCCTTTCTGTTAGTAATACTTAGAATAGTAGCTACCATTTTTTGAGTCAATTCAGGATGGTGTTTTTTGTATAGGTAGCAACAGAAAATTCTACAATAATGGCTTAAGCTGTAGACATATACTTATCTCACTTCATGAAAAGTATAGGAATAGACCATTCCATGGTTGAGGTAACTCCAGTGTCATAAAGGACCCAGGTTCTTCCTATCTTCTTGTTCTGTCACCAGCATTTTCCCTCTTTCGGTTTGAGGGAAAAAAACGAAAAAACCCGAAATTTCTGCTTCATATTGCAAATGGATTTTTTACCTTTAAGCTATTGGTATAAATAAGGGACTTTCCCTCCATAAGTGAGGGAAATATTTCCCAGAAGCTTCTATTTTACCTCAAGTAATTTTACCTCAAGTGTCATTGATCAGAGGGTTACATAGCCAATCCTAGTTGCAAAAGAGGCTGGGAAAACAAGTAGCTGACAGAAGAAAAGATAATTACTATGATGATTTATTCCTTAGGGTGAGACACATTGCCACATTTTACAAAATGAGAGTTCATTAGCAAGGAAGAAGAAAAAACGATACTAGGTACAATTAACAGTTCCTGGATGTCAGGCATTGTTAGTTGCTGTGTGTACCTTTCCGTGTGATCTTCACAATGGTTCATTAAATTAGGCACTGTGAGCTTCATTTGAGAAATGAGGAAACTGGTGCTCAGGAAACTTTATATAATAACTAGCTCTGGGGAAATCAGAAAGTAATGACAAAACCAGGAGTGAAATTCTCTTATTTCAAAGTCCACGCTCTTTCCATTACCCTCTACTGCCTCTCGTCAGACTCTCAAATGTTCCCACTTGCTTTCCCCCCGCCAGGTCCAAGGTCTCATTCTGACAGTGAAAGCGAATATTCTGCTTCCAACTCAGAAGATGATGATGGCGTTGCCCAAGAACGTGAAGAGGACACTGACGAAGTCACAATGAGCCAAAAGAGTCCATCTCAGAATAGAGCTATGTCAGCTCCTGTTTGCAAAGAAACACCTTCTAAGAAAATGAAAAGAGATAAAACAGTAAGTGGAGACTTTAACCTTAAAGAAAAATTGTGTACTGTCTTAAAGCTAAGCTACCCTAAAGAGATTCATTTGGGGGATCAACATAATTTTTTTTTCTTTACTTCTGTATTTTTAGTCTTTCCCATAAGTATGCCCGTCTGTATTGTGTCTGTTTCCGAACTTTCTGTTTTGCCTGTCTGCATTCATAATCATGTATCAATGCCACATGCTAAAGGTGACATCTCAGTTCAGTTGTATAAAAATGAGCTTTTAAATAAATTTTGATTGGATCATTGGAAGCAAGATTTTTCAGTGAATACCTTTTTAGATAGTTTTGTTTTTATAACATTGCTGATATATTCAAGTCAGTACAAGTGGTAAGTGAAGTGGCTGTGGGTCGTGTTGAGTTGTTGAGAAGAATACTGTAAGCGCCGTGGCCTGAGAAAAAGCTCATTACCTGGTGCTGTGTGTAAAGATTCCGGGGAGTCTAGGAAGCCTATACTGCTTGAAAGGTTTTCCATCCCTTCTCCCCCCCGTGGCGGTGAGTCCTGCCCCACGTCTGCAGAACAAGTAGCGAGCCATTTCACTGCAACAGTAAGCTGATCTTTTACTTTATGGCCGATATCTTCCTCATTTCCAGTTCTTCAGCTGTTAAAGAATTTGTTAGAACTATGTAAGGCAAATGAAGGTCCCGATAGGAGTCCGAATGGAAATTTTATGTTGGAACTTAGGAATCGTTTTTGTGAACAGACTACTTCCATCTAGTCATTTCTTTAACTTTTATGATCCTAAGAGTTACTCAGTTTTACTACTAGAATTAGATGTCCTTGGTCCTTAATCTGTGGTGTTGCTTCAAAAAGAAAATAGAGCCAAATAAAGAATTTCATGTATCCTCTTTTATGCTAATGTTATAGTCTAGTTTTGATAAAAACAAATATCTAGGGGCACCTGGGTGGCTCAGTCGTTAAGCATTTGTCTTTGCCTCAGATCATGACCCTGGGTCCTGGGATTGAGCCTCACGTTGGGATCCCTGCTCCGTGGGAAGCCTGCTTCTCCCTCTCCCACTCCCCCTGCTTGTGTTCCCTCTCTCATTGTCTCTCTGTCAAATAAATAAATAAAATCTTTAAAAACGAAACAAAACAAAATCAAATATCTAGGGATGCCTGGGTGGCTCAGTGGGTTAAGTGTCTGCCTCTAGGCTCAGGTCATGATCCCAGGGTCCTGGGATCGAGCCCCGCATCAGGCTCCCTGCCCAGCAGGGAGTCTGCTTCTCCCTGCCCTGGCTCTTGGGCTCTTGCTTGTTCTCTCTACCCGCCTCCCACCCCAATAAATAAAATCTTTTAAAAAATTAAAAATTCTTCAGAATTTTAAAAATATCTGAAACTAAGAATTGATTTTGCTATATCCGCTTTCAGAGTGATTTGGTAGAAGAATATTTTGAAGCTCATAGCAGTTCAAAAGTTTTGACCTCTGACAGAACACTGCAGAAACTAAAGCGAGCCAAACTGGATCAGGTATGTTGTAAGGAATGTTGCTTCTATATTTTTTTTAAATTGTGAACTAAAAAGTACACCGCAGGAGTGCCTGGGTGGCTCAGTGGGTTAAGCCTCTGCCTTCGGCTCAGGTCATGGTCTCAGGGTCCTGGGATCGAGCCCCGCATCGGGCTCTCTGCTCAGCGGGGAGCCTGCTTCCCTTCCTCCCTCTCTCTGCCTGCCTCTCTGCCTACTTGTGATCTCTGTCAAATAAAAAATAAAATCTTTTTAAATAAATAAATAAAAATAAAAAGTACACTGCATAAACAACAAATTTGAAGGGTAAATTTACACAAACCGAATTATTGTCCTGATAAAATGAAACACAAATTAAAGTGACCCGATAGATACTTCATTATATAAAATGGTAAATGGTTAACTTGAAATCTGTTTGATATACCATAACTGAAATTTTTTCTCTAAGTACTTTATTATTTCTTCAGGATTTATGATAATCATCAGGGCCATAGTTTCTTGGATATCCATGCAGCATTAATCTCTGTTATTCTTGAACTCACATATTCATTGAACTGCACACTGGTCATAAAGTGGACTGTGACCGGCCTCTTAGTTACAGACCTTGCAAAGAGCAGAATGAATCTGCTTCTTGAAATTACGGCAAACCTGCTCAGTACCATAAGGTAACAAGGTTACTGTATACTATGGCTCTGGTATCTTAGTTTATAAAAAATACCAGTTATACTCAGGGTTTTGATTAATCACCTCCAGAGAGAAGAGAGAACCTATTTGAGTGAGAAAATTTTTCATTAGAGAGTGGGGTGGATACTCTGGGTCAAGAAGAGATTGTTACTGGCTCCAGGAGCTTGGAGACTTAACTATTTTTAAACTAGAATTTTTGCGGTTTTCTAGGGTATACAGGGCTTCTCACAGACACAGAAAAGAGATATATAGAGGATAAGCTGCTGTGACCTAGAAGACATGATGTGATGTCATTGTTTCTGTTTTTGTCAGCTGGCTTATTGATATTGAGACTCAGATCGAAGACTAACTGAAAACATGTCAAGAAACCGAACTATTTCAGGGAGGAGATGGAACTAACATCTGCATAGTGCATCTATTTCGATATAAGCAACATGGGAGAAGGGGGAATGAGTCTAGAGTCAAAGCAGGGTTTCAAAGGACTGAGATGCCGAAAGAGCTCAAATGAAAGGAATACCTGTTGCCAGCAGTGAGGGAAGGGAAGGCCTTGCACTGGCTGCAGACATAGCTAACCACCTCTACCCTGTACTATTAAAATAGTATTTTACTTAAGGGATAGAATCATGGGAAAATGGAAGCCCCAAGGTAAAATGCATATATAGCTTTTTTTTTTTTAAGATTTTATTTTTATTTATTTGACAGAGATCACAAGTAGAGAGGCAGGCAGAGAGGGGGGACCTGAGCCGAAGGCAGAGGCTTTAACCCACTAAGCCACCCAGGCGCCCCGCATATATAGCTTTTTGCTAGAGTTTTCTCTTCAGACAGTGAGCTATATTTGATTCACCAGCATGAATTTCTAAGTTTTGGGTACCGGGCAATGTACGTTCTGTAGTTTATTTACGTTATTGTTTAAAAAACTTTGCCATACTGGGGCATCTGGCTGGCTCAGTCAGTAGAGCATGTGACTCTTATCTTGGAATTGTGAGTTTGAGTCCCACATTGGGTGTGGAGATTACTTAAAAATAAAATCTTATTCATTCATTCATTTATTATTTTAAGTCCTATCCATGCTCTTACAACCCTGAGATCAAGAACCGACCTGAGATCAAGAGTTGGATGCTTATCTCACTGTGCCACCCAGGCACTTCCTTAAAATCTAGGGGCACCTACATGGCACAGTCGTTAAGCGTCTGCCTTTGGCTCATGTCATGGTCCCCGGGTCCTGGGATCGAGCCCCGCATGGGGCTCCCTGCTCGGCAGGAAGCCTGCTTCTCCCTCTTCCACTCCCCCTGCTTGTGTTCCCTCTCTCCCTGTGTCTGTCAAGTAAATAAATAAAACCTTAAAAAAAAAAAAAAAATGAAAGAAAAACACAAAACTTTGCTGTACTTATCAAAGATGGATTTGTTAGAAGAAGCTTTGGGGCTTACCTGGCTGGCACTTGTGACTCTTGATCTTGGGATCATTGTTTTGAGCCCCTCGTTGAGGGTAGAGATATTTAATAAATAAAAATTTTTAAAAATTAAATGTTAATGAAGCATCTGGGTGGCTCAGTCAGTAGAGCAGGATTTACTGACTCAACCTCAGGTCTTGATCTCAGGGTCAAGAGTTCAAGCCCCATCCTGTGTGTGGAGCCTACTTTAAAAAAAAAAAAGCAGCAGCAGCAGCTCTTGGTAGAGAAAGAAAGATACAAGTTTATTTTACTAGTGATAATGGTAAATTATAAAGAACCTTTAATGTTTACTGAGAATTCATATTTCACTGTTACCATAAGCTTTCACATTTCTTCAAATTCGTAGGTTTTTAAAAATCTGTTTGGTTGGGTGCCTAGGTGGCTCAGTGGGTTAAGCCTCTGCCTTCAGCTCAGGTCATGCTCCCAGGGTCCTGGGATCGAGGCCCGAATTGGGCTCTTCCCCCTCTCTCTGCCTTCCTCTCTGCCTACTTGTGATCTCTCTCTCTCTGTCAAATAAATGAATAAAATCTTTAAAAATAAATTTTAAAAAAATCTCTTTGGATTTGTTGTAAAAGCTGGGAGGCAGGTTTAATCATCTACTTATGGTAATAATCTTTTTAGAAATTAAAGCCTTATATTTGGAATTTATAATCATGGAAATGGTTCTAAACAAAACTTGAGAAATTCTTTACTGTTATATATTTGTACTGAAAACGATGCTTACAAATTTTTAAGAAAAGAGGAGTGCTGGGGTAGCTCATTTGGGAGTCCAGCTCTTGGTTTTATCTGCGGTCATGATTTCAGGGTCATGGGATCGAGCCCCATGTTGGACTGTGCTCTGCACTAGGTGGGGGGCCTGCTTGGGATTCTCTTATTCCCTCTCCTCCTCCCCTCCCCCTGCACTCACGTGCACGCTCTCTCTTGCTCTCAGTCTCATGCTCTCTAAAAAAAAAATTTTTTAAAGAAAACACTTAAATCATACTTGAAATGTTATGTGTATTCCGTTAATGCACTCATTACGAAACCTGATTACAGTAATATTTCTACCACTGGCCTCTTCTAACCTCTACCTCAAGTGAAATATTTTTAGTTTGGACTGCTTTTGATGTTTATGGTTTGAGAATGATTTTCTTTTTTTTTTTTAAAGCAAACTTTGCGTAACTTATTGGGCAAAGTTTCTCCTTCCTTTTCTGCTGAACTTAAACAACTAAATCAACAATATGAACAATTATTTCATAAGTGGATGTTGCAGTTACGGTATGTACTATCAACATTTCATACCCTTGTAAAATAACATATTTATATGTCTGTGTTAAAGCAGTTTAACACTGAATTTTCTTTTTGCAATCAACTTGATATACTTCTTATATACAAAAATTTGAAAAAATGGGTATTTTTCCTAATTTTATGACTCATGTAGAAATTTCATATTATATGACTCATCTCAAATTCTAGTTTTTAAGAAATGTGTCTAAATTTATCAGATGCGAAAGCCAATGGTTAAATAACTTAGAATTCCTAAGGAGTTAATTACTAATTATTAATTACTAATTACTACTTACCTAAGTATTTGAAAATCTAATTTGTCAAGATTGATATCAGTTACATTTAAGTCCAGTTTTCTACAGCAAAGTTCCTAAAAAGGATATAATATTTATTTTGATCTCATTCTATTTTCATGTACTATAGATCTTCAGAATTTTATGATATCTGTCCTATAAACATTACTTTACCATTTGAAAATTGTTTCTTAGAATAGTTTTTCAATTTTACCATTTTTCACATACTTCATGTTAAAATTTAAATTCCCATTAAAATAACTAGAGGAATTATTAAAACTTTTTTTTTTGCTATAATTACTTTTATACTTTTATTAAAAAGGATCTTAGTATAAGGAAGTGCTTAAAAAGTGTGCGATTGTACATTGGGGAGGGTATGTGCTTTGGTGAGTGCTGTGAAGTGTGTAAACCTGGTGATTCACAGACCTGTACCCCTGGGGATAAAAATATATGTTTATAAAAAATAAAAAATTATATTTAAAAAAAAAAAAGTGTGCGATTGTAAGCGTATACTCACGGTTACATGGTCACTGGAATAAGTAAGAAGGCAGGTCCACCGAGCAGTCAAAACAGAAATCGACACAATTTTCCCAATTGATCCTGATTTTCTTTTGCCAATAATACATCAAAGGGTCATGCTTGTCTTCCTGCTAGGTCCTCAGCTTCTCCCAGTAAGTGTTTATAGATCTGTTCGTTATAGATTTGTAAAGTAACTCTTCGCTCTGATCCCATCTCCCACAGACCACTTCCTCCTTCTAATAAGTCAGCTCCAATAACTTGTTCAGCTTCGCTTCCCAGCCTAGACCTCAGTCAGCTACTTCAGCAGAACTGCCAACTCTCTGAATTCCGCTTTTTAAAGCTGCTGCTACCTTGCTGATCTGTGCGTGGGGGTCATTGCTTTTCTTCTATTTGTAGACTCCCCTGCGTTGCTACAGGGTATCACGCAAATACTGTTCCCGACTGACCTCTATGAACAGTCATGGAGTCGATCTTTAGCTTGACCCGTAGTGCTTGGTGTTCTGGATCTTCTCACTCTCTTGGCTTTGGTTGCTTTTCGCAGTGAAAAACTCCCATAGTTGTGTCTCTGGCCCAGCCCAGGTATCACTCCGCAGCAGCAGATAAAGGTATCTCAGTGTATGTTGGAGGTTTCCAAGTGGATGTCCTGTAAATAATTCAGTATACATAAAATTTAATTCCTCTTAAACCCATCATTCCCACCTGCCCCAGCAGCCTGGCACAATGAATGTCACGCCATTCATGTAGTTGCCGATGCCAAAAAAAAGTTATTTTGAAATACTCCCTTTCCATCACTTTCCACATCTAACCACTCCAAATCCTGTTGACTGGACATGTGAAGCTCCTGACAACTATGATTTTTCTCCATAATACCTAATTCAAGTCCATAGTCTTTGGCAGTCTGTCTCTCCTGTCCATTCCCCCGTTCAGCCAGCACTGTCTTCCGGAAAATATCATGTTACTTTCCTACTTAGAACATTTCCGTTAACACCTGAGTAGTTGCTTTTAAATGGTCATTGTCCTTGAAATCAAGTCTACTTAATGTCTTAGTTGACTTAACAAGACCTTTGTGGCCTGGCCTCCGCTAACCTTTCCTGTTTAATCTATCAATTAAAACTCTGCTTCAGCCTGTGGAACGGTTAGTGCCTTGTCCCTGCTGTTCTCCCTTGCCTCCAGCCAGTGATCACCTGAAAGGTAATAAAGAGCTGGAAAGAAAGCTCCCAAAGCTGGAACTGAAGTGTGGCGTGTACACAGTAAAGCTGTGCTTCTCCCGTGTATAAACTGGGAATCGGTGTAGTTACTCAGTCACCCTAGTCCTTTCCATGTTCTTCATCGACTTAAAGAAACTAGTTGATTATAAAAAATTAAGAGCTACCGAACTTTAATGTCATGAATGCTATCTTTCCTAACAGCCTGGGGTTCAACATTGTGCTTTATGGTTTGGGTTCTAAGAGAGATTTACTAGAAAGGTTTCGAACCAGTGTGCTGCAAGATTCCATTCATGTTGTCATCAATGGCTTCTTTCCTGGAATAAGTGTGAAATCAGTAAGTTTCAAAAATGTTAAAAGGAGCAACATTATATCCCTGCCTGTCTGTACCCCCACATGAATGAGGTGCTTCTCTTCCCGCATGTTCAAATTTTTTTAGCCTTTACAGTAGTAGGATTGCATAGTGCTTGAGATCATGTGTTTGGACTCAGGGTTCTAGCTTTGAATCCTCATCTCTGAATTTTGTACTTTGTAACTGATAAATGTATTAAATCTTAGAGGAATGTTACGTTGTTTCCTATACTAAGTATCAACTGTACTTCTCTGAAAGACAGTATTATGGAAGACTTTAGTTTTACTATACTTTTTTGTCACTTTGCTACTCTGAAAGCAATAATATAAGTAATAGTTTGTAGTTTTATAATGCATTTAATATAGATCATTTGTGTCTCTTCATCATTTGAAAACTAAACCTTTTGGTGCTGGATATTAACCAGTGCAGTATTCCTTTTTAAAAGTGCCTTTTTAATGTTTGTATCCTGTTTTCTTTGATAGCTCTGTGGTATTCTAACGTTTGCCATATTGATGGGGGGTGATATTTTTTCTGCCCTCTTACCTGTACATCTTTATTGTTCTCCCATGTTCTGTTTTAGCTATAACTTGGGCCAAAAAATGAATTAGATATACTTAAGCACTAGTAGGATTTTTAAGTGGTTTTTCAGACTTGATGGGAAATCTAAATGCATTTTTAATTTATAAAAAAGGATTGATTTCTTAGTTGTATTTATCCTATATGACAGAATAAGTAGTAATTGATGTACCTCTTGCACTTTTATGACATAGATCCTGAATTCTGTAACAGAAGAAGTCCTGGATCACACGGGTACTTTCCGCAGTGCCTTGGATCAGCTAGACTGGATAGTAAACAAATTTAAAGAAGGTAACATGAAGTAGATGCTCTAGTTTTAGGGTGAAGCTAAGCGTACACGTCTGCTTATTCGTGTACAGATAGATGGTCCCCAACTTAAAAAGGATTGACATACCATTTTTTGACTTTGTGATGGTGGAAAAGCAGTATACATTCACTAGAAACCATACTTCCAATTTTGAATTTTGATCTTTTCCTGGGCTAGCGATATGTGGTACTATACTCTTCTTGTGATGCTGGGGAGTGACAGAGAGCCAAGGCTCCCAGTCAGCCACACGACCATGGAAGTAAATAACCAATAAGCTTGTAACTATTCTGTACCCATACAACCATCCTCTTTTTTAATTTCAGTACAGTATTCAATAAATAAATGACATGGGACTTTCAACACTATTGTAAAATAGGCTTCGTGTTTTTGCCTAGCTGTAGGCCAACGTAAGAGTTCTGAGTACAGTTAAGATAGGCCAGGCTAAGCTATGATGTTTGGTAGGTTGAGTGTATTAAATATATTTTTGACTTTTATTTTCAAGTTAGGATGGGTTTTTTGGAACATATCCCCATCTGAAACCAAGGAATATCTGTATTATTGTATCCAAAAATGTGGGTTATTTCAATAATAATACTTCTCTCAGTGCTGATTAGGTTTCTCTGAAATAATTTGTCCTTTCTGTGAAGTTTTTCTTTGAACTTCACTAATGCCTGACAGGAAAGAATTGCTTGTACTACCCTAAGTTTGTATAACCCAAAGCCTGTTATTTCAAAGTAGTTCTCAGGTTTTACTTGGTCCATGTGAAATGCCCCCAGGTGATAGATGCATCTTTAGTATTTTTATATTGTTTACTATTTTTGTTTTGTTTTGTTTTTTAATGTTTACTATTTTTTTAAAGATTTTATTTATTTATTTGACAGAGAGAGATCACAAGTAGGCAGAGAGGCAGGCAGAGAGAGAGAGGGAAGCAGACTCCCTGCTGAGCAGAGAGCCGGATGTGGGACTCGATCCCAGGACCCTGAGCCGAAAGCAGCGGCTTAACCCACTGAGCCACCCAGGCGCCCTTGTTTACTGTTTTTTGTTTTTTTTTTTTTAAGATTTTATTTATTTATTTGACAGAGAGAGATCACAAATTGGCAGAGAGACAGACAGAGAGAGAGATGAGGAGAAGCAGGCTCCCTGCTGAGCAGAGAGCCCCATGCGGGACTCGATCCCAGGCCCCTGGGATCATGACCTGAGCCGAAGATAGAGGCTTAACCCACTGAGCCACCCAGGCGCCCCTTGTTTACTGTTTTTATGAAACATTTTTATCTCTTTATTTGGAGTAAATATCATTGCATTTGAACAGTTTCATACACTAAAATCTGTGGAATGAAAAGAAACATTATTGTTTTTCCTTTGGTGTGAACGTTTTGGCTATGTGAGCATATCAAAACATTTAAAATAAAATTATTTAGGATCCAACAGTTGCCTCTTAGCCACAAAAGAATGAAAAGGAGTGGGGTGCCTGGTGACTCAGCTAATTGGCTCAGTTAAGTGTCTAACTCTTGGTATCAGCTCAGGTCTCAATCTCAGAGATGATGAGTTTAAGCCCTACATTAGGCTTCACGCCGGGCATGGAATCTACTTAAAAAAGGAAAGAAAAAGTAATAATTGATATGACGGAGAATTTTGATATTGTTTATGTGCTTATGAAAATAGGTGCCTAAAAAAAAAAAAAAAGAAAATAGGTGCCTGTTCATATGTAATGCCTGTTTTATATATTGTTTCTATAAAACATACTTGTAATTACATAAATTGTAATTATATAAGGTATATAAAAGTTTTTTACATATGGGTTTATAATTTGAATATATAATTACATAATTCAGAATTATGTAGTATACATATGATATAAATGTAAATATATCAACATTTAAGTATAATTCAATTTTAAAATAGAAATATGTTTATATATAATTTAGATACTATTGATTATGGTGGCATCTTGACTTTCAAAATGTTGTCAGAGTCTTTGTTGCTATATTGTCTCTCTTGTCCCTCTAGCCCCAGTGAGAGAAAAATTTACTCTCTCGAAAAGGCTCATCCTCCATTATGTCCTGTTTCTTAACAACTTTGGAGAGACTTGTCAGTGGCTTTTGAACATGTTTAGGACTTCTTCCAGCATAAGAAGAAGTTTACCTGATTCTACTACCCTTCCACACTATTTGATTTTTCCTAGTTCAATGATTTCAGATTTTTTGAAGACATATCCCGCTTCTACTTTTTTCTTAACTTCTTACTTCTGTGCTACCTGAACTGTATGCTTGAAGATCACCTGTAGTTTTCTTACTAAACACAGGTGGCCTTGGCTCACCCTCCTTCTGTCTTGGTCTCTGCAAGTGTTTAACGGTTTCGACAGTTCCATCCTCCGAGTGCTGCCTTCACTGACCTTTAAGACATATTTTTACCTCTCTGACTTTCCTGATGCCTTGAGCAGTATCCTAAATTCCACCCCCACCCCTTTTTTGTCTTCTTTGGCTTTTGTGATAATCAGGGTTTTCTGTCTCTTAATGCACAGAGAGAACTTTTGGTGTGTGTGTGCCCCCTCTCCCCTCCCGCCCTGCAATGCAACGTGTACAGGTTGACCTCCAGCCCCAAATGCCTGGGGCCTTATTTCCTGAGCCTTACTGGAACTGCTTGATGGGCTGATTCGGGTGCTAACCATTCCACTTAACATTCAGTCCCGACTGATTTTCAGTGAATTTCCTTAAGACTTCAATAACTAGTTGCCTCTTTTGAGAAACTGTGATCTTCTCAAATAAAGTACATATCTCTATGCAATAGTTACTTTGTCCCGTACACTGTGACACATCTTTTAATACACAGGCATTGTGTGTGGTTAAGGACTTTACAAATACTCCTTATAAATAATAATTGAATAGTCTTTCCTTTTAGATTCTTCTTTGGAACTCTTCCTTCTCATCCACAATTTGGATAGCCAAATGTTGAGAGGAGACAAAAGCCAGCAGATTATTGGACAGTTGTCCTCTTTACGTAACATATACCTTATAGCATCTATCGATCACCTCAATGCCCCTCTCAGTAAGTATTACCATTTTTCTTTCTCAGGATATCAATCTTTGTTTTTTTTTTAGATTTTATTTGTTTATTTGTCAGAGAGAGAGAGAGAAAGAGAGAGCACAAGCAGGCAAAGTGGCAGCAGAGGTAGAGAGAGAAGCAGACTCCCCGCTGAGCAAGGAACCCAATGTGGGTCTTGATCCCAGGACGCTGAGATCATGACCTGAGCCGAAGGCAGCAGCTTAACCAACTGAGCCACCCAGGCGTCCCTCAGGATATCAGTCTTAAGAAATTTCTTAATGTTGTAAATCATAACATTTTTATTGTTTTTCACTTTTTCTTTTGTTGCATGCATAAGGTCACAGATTGCTAAAAGTAAAAAAGTGTCCTCAGTCTGATTCAGAACATAATTCTTGGGGAAAAAAATTCAGATTCTAAAGGGGATGTTTTACACCTGAAGTTTCATGAAGAGAAGAAGCAGCCCAACTATTATTTTGGTCTCTTTCTACTCTTTGTGGTATTGCAACATTTATTTTATGCATTTAATTCTGAGACTTTGTGAAAATCCCTATGCCCTGGTAACACTAATATATTTTAAACTGTAGTTAATAGACAAATAAAAATCCATATGTTGGTTGACAATGAAATTAGGTTGTGAGGTACTGATATGGATGGGGAAATGGAAAAAAATGAAAAATTTTCAGGATTTTTAAAAGATTTTATTTTTTAAAGATTTTATTTGACAGAGAGAGATCACAAGTAGGCAGAGAGGCAGGCAGAGAGAGCGGGGGAAGCAGACTTCCTGCTGAGCAGAGAGCCCAATGTGGGGCTCCATCCCAGGACCCTGGGATCATGACCTGAGCTAAAGGCAGAGGCTTAACCCACTGAGCCGCGCCCACGCCCCCAGGGTTCATTTTTTATTTAACATTTTCTTTCCTAGAGTGGACTCCAGTAACATGATAATATGATACTAATTAGTAACTTCTGTTTCCTTTAATCACATGCTATAGTGTGGGATCATGCAAAGCAGAGTCTTTATAACTGGCTCTGGTATGAAACTACTACATATAGTCCTTATACTGAAGAAACCTCCTATGAGAATTCTCTTTTGGTTAAACAATCTGGATCGTTACCACTTAGTTCCCTAATTCATGTCTTACGAAGCCTTACCCCTAATGCAAGGTAAGAATGAAAACTCTATTTTTCTAAAAAAAATCTACATATGATTTTCATGAGTAGGTTTTAATGGCAATTCTAAAATTCTAAAGTCTCTACTAGGGACGCCTGGGTGGCTCAGTTGGTTGGACGACTGCCTTCAGCTCAGGTCGTGATCCCGGAGTCCCGGGATCGAGTCCCGCATCGGGCTCCCAGCTCCATGGGGAGTCTGCTTCTCCCTCTGACCTTCTCCTCGCTCATGCTCTCTCTCACTGTCTCTCTCTCTCTCTCTCTCAAATAAATAAATAAAAAAAAAAAAAAAAAAAAAAAAAATCTTAAAGTCTCTACTTAGTTTGTAGGATTAAGAGAGTAAAAAATAGTTGCCAGTACTGGGTTATGCAACAGGCAGACTCCTTAACAGTAATGTCAGCATTTTTTTTCTTGGTTTTTATATTTCTAAATAAGAGCATCTCAAGATAATGGTCATTGTGGAGGAAAAAGAATTTTGATGGGTTTTACTTCAATCTGATGGTTATTTTTAATTATATATTGAACACTGTGATACAGACATAGGGCCGTTGACATAAAATAACTCCTTTGATCCTCACCACCACTATACGGTAGATAGCAAAGGGTACAGAGATTTTGATCCGAATCTGCCTGACTTCCCAAACTCTTGGTTTTAAACATCTCTGTAATGTTTCCAGTGAAGCCCTTTCAGCAGCCTCACCTAGAGGAGTATCTGAATTAATAAAAGTTAAGAAAAGCTGGATATAGCATAAACTGGCAAAACATAAAGGGCATGATAATTAACCTGTTGAAAAAGGCTTTGAGTAGTAGATTCTCCCCTCCCAAGCACAGAATTCTAGAACAGTTAACAAGATGAATTGTTTAAAAACAAGCCCTGTTGAGAATTACTAAAATTTGAAAAGATGAAGAAAAATACTGTGTTCTTAGATGAGTGGACTGAATATTATAAAGGTAGTGTAACTAACTCCTCACAAGTTAGAATGTATTAGACCTATAAATTAATCCAAACATCGATGATTTTTATTGTGTTTTAAGTTTCTTAAAGAAGCAGGTGAGACTAGTGAAGTCTTTTTTTTTCCTCCCAAGAGCAATGACACTTCTAGTCAAATGGTACAAGATTTTTCACATTTTTTTAAAAAATTTTATTTATTTATTTGACACAGAGAGAGATTATAAGTAGGCAGAGAGAGGGGGGGAAGCAGGCTCCCTGCTGAGCAGAGAGCCCAATGTGGGGCTCGATCCCAGGACCCTGAGATCATGACCTGAGCCGAAGGCAGAGGCTTTAACCCACCGAGCCACCCAGGCATCCCCTTTTCACACTTTAATGATCAGTTTTTTTACTCTATTATATAGCTGCTTTTTATACCTGAAGATTAGCCTTGCATTAATATTGAAATGTGCATTAAATTAGTAATCAAAATTTCTATAGAATTGCACAGAAAAAGTCTCATTCAGTCTTAACTGTGCTTACTGTTAACGGACTATGCAAGCTGCTATGTGGGAAGTTGGGAATCCGTGCAGCCTGAGTACTCTCGACATTAGAGAGGACTCTGACTGCTCTAATGCGAGTAGTTGTAGTTTGGCATACCCTAAATGTCTGCGTACTAGCCTCCACTGCTTTTTTTTTAAACTATGAAATTTTGTTTCATTCTGCAAACTCCAATATCACGTAGTCTTTTCTTGGTATGAATGTGATCAAAAACTTTAACCAACATTTAGCTGCGGAGTCACTGGCAGTATCTAGTTGTAATGTGGCCATTCAGCTGATCCAAATATGCTGATAGTAATTATTGTCTAGATTATCTTAAAAATGTAAATATAAAGGCTTAAAGTTTCTGCCACACCAAAGGACTCCTGGAAATCTTAGTGTAGCATGCTTTCAGCCCTGTAATTCCACTTTGTAGAAATTGATATGAAAATTTTAGGAAGACTTTTTAATAATGGAAAATTAGTAAGTAGAAGGTAAGATATAAAATGGTGTATACTATACATAAATGCATGAATTAATGTGTTTCCACCCTACTTCATTCCACAAAGATTTGAAAAGATAGAACACAAATATGATTTCTACATCAAATGTTAGTGGATGTTATTTTAGGGTTATGGCATTAGTATTTTTCTCTGTACATTTTATTATATATTCCACATTTTCTCACTTGAACAACTTATAGCCTTAAAAAAATTCTGAGATTTTCCTTAAAAGGAAATTTTTTAAAGTTTCTCCTTTTTAAGTAGGCCAGGATAGGCTGTTCCCTGGAGAGGGGAAGAGAAGAAAATACAAAAAGTTTAAACCAAATAGTTCACATTATCTTTGTCTGTTTTACTGTTCTCTTTTGATGTTAACATTCTGGATTTTAATTTTTTGTTTTGTTTTGTTTTGTTTTTCCCCTTAGGGGGATTTTCAGGCTACTGATAAAGTATCAGCTGGATAACCAGGATAACCCTTCTTACATTGGTATCTAATATTTATGATATTAAATTGTGTGTGACTTTTGTTTCACCCCATAAATTCCTTTTTTCTGGAATCTAATAATAGCACTGCAGTGTTTCACAGGAGCCAATAAATGGTTTGCTCTGGGATCAATTTGTCTGCCACATGGCACATTTTGAAGAACGCCACAGAGACGCTGCTGAGTAGGCTGCTGGCCAGGGCACTTTGAAAGACATGTCTGGCCCATTTTTACTGTTCCTGTGTAAAATTTCCTAAGTTCCTATGGCAGCTGTGGACATGTGTCTACCAATTATATATATTTCATATGCTGGGCATCTTAGCAGATTTTCTTCCCCTTGGATAAAAATAATGTGTTCATTTAGACAAATATTTTAATATTTGTACAGCTCTCTTGACTTACTAGTAGTTCCTTCTTTAAAAGTCCACTTTATTCATGCTGTTTAAAGCTCCCACAAGATTTATGTTTTACTTGGTCACAGATGAGTATTTTCAGCCAATCAGTTCTCTTTAAAATGTAAGCCACAGTGTTTAATACTTAAGTGTTCTCTAGTTTTGCTTCTTCCAGAGGTTTTTGTTTTGTTTTGTTTTTAAAGCAATGCTTAACAGACTGCTTTGACATATTATAGCAATAGCACTCTTTTTGTGTGTTCCTTGATATGTGGGGCTATGTCTTCGGTGCTAACTTGTGTTCTCACCTTCTTTTGAACTCTCTAGGATTTTCTTTTCAAGATTTTTACCAGCAGTGTCGGGAGGCATTCCTGGTCAATAGTGATCTGACACTTCGGGCCCAGTTAACTGAATTTAGGGACCACAAGCTTTTAAGGACAAAGAAGGTGAGCGTTTTCGATGACAGCATTATAGATGTTAGGAACACCTTCTCTCTTGTTTACTTAAGGACAAGTATGCCTTTGACTCAGCCTTGATAATAAAATGCAGCTTCCGGATGGGTCACAAGGATCCACCTGGGCAGTGTGCCATCTGAGTCTGCAGAAGAGGATGAAGTTGAAAGTACTCAGCCCTTTCAAAGGTTCTAGTCCAGAGTAATAGGCCCTTAGAAATTATTCCCTTTTCCCTCTTCCTTCTACCACATTCATTAACTGGGTCTGTATGGAGCACTAAGTATTAACATACAGTGGTAAGCAAAAACCCGACTCCTTGCTGATAGAGCTTAGAGTCTAATGGAGGAGACAGATATTTGTCAAATAATCCGACACATCTAAAGCTTTAACTATGGTGTCCTATGATCAGAAAAGTACATGGTTCTGAAAGAAGTTGGGTTCACATGTTATGTTAATTCTGGTTGTCCGACCCCTGAGCTGAGATCTAGAAGGACACTAGGAGATAACTAACTGGTCAGAGAAAACCATAAAGGCCAGTGGGCCCCAGGACAAGGCTGAAAAGACAAGAGATGTAAGGGCTAGCCCATGCACTACTTTTAGGACAAGGAAAGGATTTTAATCTTTATTTGAAAATTAAGGGAAGTCCTTAAAAAAAAAAATTGTTCTGGCTCTGGTATGGAGAATAGAATGGGGCAGAGTGGGGTAGGGATTGCTAAATGTCCGTGCACAGAGACCGGCTAGGAAGGTGTGTTAATAGTAGTAGTTAGATGGGGCGCCTGGGTGGCTCAGTGGGTTAAGCCGCTGCCTTCGGCTCAGGTCATGATCTCGGGGTCCTGGGATCAAGTCCCGCATCGGGCTCTCTGCTCAGCAGGGAACCTGCTTCCTCCTCTCTCTCTCTCTCTGCCTGCCTCTCTGCCTACTTGTGATCTCTGTCTGTCAAATAAATAAATAAAATCTTTAAAAAAAAAAAAAAATAGTAGTAGTTAGAGCTGATGATGAAGAGTAAAAGTGGTTGGAGTTCAGATACACCCAGGAGGCAGAACTGACAAGAACTGATGGATGGTTAGGAGCACCAAGGAAAAGTGTCAAGAATAATTTCTGGTGTCTGGTTTGCAGAACTAGAGAGTTGGTGAGAATTAGGTGAGAAACATTTTTGGGGAGACAGATCGAGTTCCTGATTGTATTATATTTAGACTTACTCTTTTGAGATTTCCAAATGGAGATGTTAGCTAGGCAATTGGGTTTTCCTAGGACAAGAAACCAGGGGAAAGAGCTAGGCTAGAGATAGAAGATCAGTCCCTGTGTATTTAGGTTGTAACGAAAACCAGGCATTGGTGGGAGTGAGATTTGAAGGCCAAGGAACTAAGCCTAGAAGTGTGACATGTAGAAGATAAACGTGTAGAGGCAGGGGAAATAGCCAGACAGCCAAGAAGAAAACCAGAATATGATGTCATAGAAGCTAAGAGAAGCATGTTTTAAGAAAGAACAGTCAGCAGTACAGGTTCTGCTAAGAGGCCAAAAAGATGAAAATATGTATTGGATGTAGGAGTAAGGAATTTCTGGTGGTCCAAACCAAAGCTCTTCTAATGACATGATAATGGTGGTAGTAGCTAGGTTGGACTGGGTTGGTGAAAGGGGAAGAAATGGAGACCAGCAATTAGGGACAATTCTTCTGGAAAGGTGCAGAGGTTGGGTGATAGAAACGAGAGGCTAGTGAGGGTTATTTAAGAAGGGCAGGACCTGGCTGCCTCAGTCAGTACAGCATGTGACTCTTGAGCGCAGGGTCATGAGTTCCAGCCCACATTTGGTGTGGAGATTACTTAAAAAAAAATTTTTTTTTAAATAGTTTTTAGTTGAGAGAGAGTATGAGCAGGGGAAGGACAGAGGCAGAGGGAAGCAGACTTCCCAGAGTGGGGCGTCCAGGACCCTGGGATTACAACCTGAGCAGAAGGCGGATGCTTAGCTGACTCAGCCACCCACTGCCCCTGGGGTTTTTTTAAAGGGGGGGGGGGGTATGTGTGTTGGAGTGGTGGAGATCCCTGAATAAAAGGACAGAGAAATCAAGAGCGGAGCAGGAGCAGGAGCGTAAAGAGATCTACTGACCCTCTAATCTTTTCCACTAGGAAGTGGTTTAACTATAAACTCAGTGTATTTAGATAGATAAGCCTATATACCCTTTGCCTTAATCTTTACATTTCTGTATTTATATAAGATATTAAGTTCATCTTTTTTGTTTAACTTACAACAGGGTTCACCTTCTACCTCTTTACAAATGACTAACATTCAGGGTCTTCTCACTTTCAGGGAACCGACGGGGTGGAGTACCTGCTAATCCCTGTGGACAGTGGAACGCTGAGTGAGTTCCTGGAAAAGGAAGAAGAGGAGTCTTGAAGTTGTCCTTTCCTCTTGAATCTTCTGTGGAAGGAAGGGTTGTACCCCAGCTGCCACTCCTCTAGTCTGAAGTGTTGTGTTTACATCTAACATTAGATCCTTCCAGTGTACGAGACTTCAAGTTGGGAGGGGAGGGATGTCGTCGCTGAGAACCTTGGTTTAGCCTGGCTGGTGCACCATCTCTCGTGCTATGCAGCGATCCTCAAGTCGGAGAAAACGTGCCTTTCATTCATTACCTCTCTGGAGACTTCGTGCTGGAATGAACTGTGTGCTCAGGGACTATTTGGAGCTGGATGTTTTTGGATTCTTTTATACTAGAGATGATATTATTCCCAATTTTTGAGGGCCTTTTAAACGCTCCCAGAGCGGACTGTTTGCAGATGTGTTTGTTCCAGAGCATGGAGGTACAAAAACAGTGATATCACATAAAGCTACTTGCTCCTCTGTCAGAGCTGATGAGTGTAAAGAAGGCAGATCAGCTTACTGTTTTCGAAAGGCTTAACAAAAGGTGTGTAACACTGGGGAAGAGTAGGTGATCTAGCTTTCTCTTTTTGGATTTAGACTCCATGCTGGTGGGGTGGAGCAGGAGGACATGACCCTCTTCAGTTGGGTTAGTGGGAAAAGCATAATGAGCCTACAGGGTGTATACCCACCTTAGAAAGCACATGAGCAACAATCATGATCCTTGGAACGGCCAACATCTGTGTCATCACCTTCGTGACACAAGAAAGAAGCCAGGCTACAGAAGAAACACAGTCCTGAACTACAGTTTAGTCATTGTTCTTAAGACAACAGAAAATAAAAATTCAATTATTCTTGTATTGACATTTTTCTTCAATAACTTACAAGTGAGTAGCATATTAATGGCAGATTTTAATCTTGATTTCTCTATCAAGTAGACCCAGAACTCACTGTAAGACATTTCAGTTTTTTTCTTTAACAATTTCAAGCCCTCTAAATATTTACACAAGCCTTCTTCATTAGGAAAAAGGCTAACTTTGGCCACTGGTCAGCTTACAGTCTTCACATATTGTCTAAAACATTTCATACTTGGAAAAGAAATCCTTCATTAAAATATCACTGTCATGAACAAGTGAGAACTGATGAGGCGGTACCTACTTTATCCTGTAAACCCCTTTCATGAAACTGTTTCCAAAATGCTCAGAATTTAAATCCTTTCTCTTTGTGGCATAGAATTTAAATCCATGTGTGAGGGTTCAGTCACGTAGAATCAAAATATTTAAACTAGTACATGAATTTGATTCTAAAAATTGTTGTTACCAAAGGATATTCACTAAAAAGTGAGTTTCCTTCCCCTTCACCGATCCAGTCCCTATGCAACCGGCGACAGGAGCTCCCTCCTGCAGAGGTATTCTATGCACACGGAAGGTATGTGTCTGTATCTCCCTTTAAAAACACAAATGGTAGCATATGATATGTGCTCATTTGCACCTTGCTTTTTTTGCTTAATATATCTAGTTTATAACTTATAGTATAAAAAAGTATATAAAATCTTTAATTACCTAATACGCAAATTTTGCATTTGCCCTTAAATATCTACTGGTTTATTTTTATAATTTTTGTGTCCATACACTCTGCAAACAGGATGTATCAACAATCTATCAATAAATAAAAAGCCAATTTGGATAGAATCATTTTTTCATAGTACTGGTTTTTTACTACAAATATATATTTTTAAAGATTTTCTTTATTTATTTGACAGACAGAGATCACAAGCAGGCAGAGAGGCAGGCAGAGAGAGAGGGGGAAGCAGGCTCCCCGCTGAGCAGAGAGCCTGATGTGGGCGGGGCTCGATCCCAGGACCCTGGGACCATGACCTGAGCAGAAGGCAGAGGCTTTAACCCACTGAGACACCCAGGTGCCTCGTACTAAAAATTTTAGAAGTGCATCTTACAGATCTGAAGATCTGAGCAGAATTACTCTACACTCTCCATTTGTTTCCGTATTCGTGCTCCTCGTACTCTTACCAGTTAGAGCCTGACTGCTAAGACTCCCAACTTCTATTCCTTGCTTCTGACAAGAGTGAACACAAACCTGGAAATCCTAAAGGATTTTTCTGGCTGCTCTTGATAAAATGGCCAAGTAAACAGGCCCAAAAAAGGCACAGGGGAGGCAGAACAAGCATTCTTACACTCTACCGAAGTTGACATAACACTGTATTCCCGATGCAGAGAGTTCTAAATCAGCTCTTATGATACTTTAAGAAACAGATTTTCGTAGCATATTCGTCAGTTTAATACATGAACATTTCATTCATATAAAAGATCAGTGAGTTTAGGGGATGGTTAATAGAGAATGCTTATCTTAAAAAAAAAAAAAACACTTCAGTGGGTATTGGAGAGGGCAGGGATTACATGGAGCACTGGGTGTGGTGCAAAAACAATACTATTACACTGAAAATAAATTTTTAAGAAAACCACTTTAGAAGATTTTTCCCCTTTAATTCATTGTGGAGCCAGTAGTATTGTTCAAAATGTTTTTTTCCTACATTCTAGGAGGTGAGAAGACTTTCAGCTCAGTACCGAGTAACCATCAGAGATGACAAATCAGGAGGGTCTGTCTTACCACAGACTGTGTGGCTCCTAAAACAGGAATAAAAAGAAGTATATGCAAATGACTTTGTTCTTGGGCTTTCTGTAATTACCTGACTACCCCTGTAGGAGTCCTACCTTTTGAGATTTCGAATTGCTGTTAAAACATTCTTATTCATGTTTGTTGAACCCTTCCTATGTAGAAGGTTCTGTGCCAGATAGAGGAGTTTTAAGGAATGTGAAGGAAGAAATATGGGCTGTTAATAGCATTAAAAGTCACAGTAGTCTCAATACGCTGGAAATAAGTTTGAAATAACCGATGCTAAGGAAAATGTGACTTTAAATATGTTTAAATAGAAAGCTAATTATCACACTCTCCTAACAATCTTGGCATATAGCAGCACACTCTGGCCTTGATTGAGCCTGCCCACATGTTTAGGTCACGATCTTCTGCTACCTAACGTGTGGTCCTTGATGGCAGCAGCATTCTCTTGGGAACACAGAAGTGCTTGGGCCCCACTCGAGCTTCTGAATCAGTCTGCATTTGTAAACCACGTCTCTGGGCACCTGGGTGGCTCAGTGGGTTAAGCATCTGCCTTCAGCTCAGGTCATGATCTCAGTAGTCCTGGGATTGAGTCCTGCATCGGCCTCCTTGCTCAGTGGGGAGCCTGCTTCTCCCTCTCCTTCTCCTGCTCTCTCCCCGTCAAATAAGTAAAATCTTAAAAAAAAAAAACAAAAACTCCATACATTCTTCTGCACATTAAAGTTTGAAAAGCAATGAGATATATAACTAAACCATCAACACCTTCAAGTTAACAGTTCAGAAAATTTGACAAGTGAAAATAATTCATCTTTGGTGATACTTTAATTTTAAAAAACTCCAGAGGACATATTGGGGGTATTTTTAGTTATTTGGAAATGTTAGCAAGCTCGTAAATAAACTTTAACAATTGTGGTAACAATGGCATTCACTGCCCCCAAGCTATTAAGCAGCATCTCTGACCATATCATTTCGGCCTCTGCTTTCTGTCCTAACAATGGATGACTTACTTAGGCTCTTTCAATGCACTGTGCTGTTTCTTTACACTAGTGTTTGTACAAGCTCTACCTCCTGACTGAATTCTACCCTCCCCACGGCCCCAGGAAACCTTCCCTATAAGCCCTCTGCGTATCTTTAACAGAGGTAATTACAATAAACTCGTCGGTATCACCCAAACTTTTGTCCTACTCCTGCATCTCCATGGGCCCAGCACAAAGAACACAAGCAATGACTGAGGAAAATGACATCACGAGTCTCGAAGCTGTCTGCTCTCCGATGGCTCGACTTTTGAGGTCCGCCACCCCTCATCAAAGCTTTCTACTTGGCTTCTGATGCTTTGCTGATCCTCCTCCCACCTCCTCTCCTGGCTCCTCCTCCGACCCTTGAATTGGGGGGCGTTTCTAAAGGCTCAGTCCTATTTTCTAAAGACTCAGTCCTATTGGTTTTTTTCTGTGGTGAATCAATATTACAGGTGAACCACCAAGAATAATTTGCAAGTTAGGATCCCAAATCCTCTAGGAGATGACTGGTAGGAAAAGGGTCCTACAGAATAAATGTAAAATTCTTTCCTTTCTCATCTTAGACAGTTATTTTATTTTATTTTTTAAATTTATTTATTTGACAGATCACAAGTAGTCTGAGAGGCAGGCAGAGAGAGAGAGGAGGAAGCAGGCTTCCCGCTAAGCAGAGAGCCTGATGCGGGGCTCGATCCCAGGACCCTGGGATCAGGATCTGAGCCAAAGGCAGAGGCTTTAACCCCCTGAGCCACCCAGGCGCCCCTTAGACAGTATTTTAAAAGACTGGCTTTTGTCATTACCAAAAGAAAAAACTCCCCAGAGCAACTGGAAATCTGAGAATTCAAAAGAAAAACCTCCCATACCTCCCAGAGAAAATCCCAGTTACAATGGATTTCTTCTGGATTGCCTACATATCTCCTCTATCAGGTTTATCATCATTGTTCATTAAGAAGCAGTTAAGAACACAGACTGGAGCCAGACTGCCAGAGTCTGTGTTCAAACTCCCATCATTTCCTAGCCACGTGGTCTCGGGCAAACTCCATAACCTGTTTCAGTTTAATCATCTGTAAAATGGAAATCATAAAACCCACATTCTTGTTTCTACAGATTGGAAGTGTTTATAACATACCTGAGAATGCCTAGCATGAAATTAATATTGCATGATAACTCGGATTATTCTAAAAGCTATCTTTCTGTATTACTAGTAAAATTTCAGGTAAGTTATCTAAAAAGCAATAAAAGTCATGAATAATGATCATGTATATTAAAGAACAAAAAAACAAAACCTCATCCTGATCCTGAAATCAGAAGGTCAAAGCGTAGTGATCTACAAATGGGAACAGAGACAAACCTTATCACCCCCTAGAGGCCACTACCTAGAAATAAGTGCTCCAATCTCAAGTTTTTTAAAGTATATTTCTAAACTAACCAAGGTCAGAAATATCTAGAACACATCCCATCTATAAGTAAGCTAAGGAGAAGACTGCTTGAGCAACTTCCCCAGAATATTAAGTAAACAGATTTTAGTGGATCTTTATAACGAAATACGATTTACATTGTATAATCATCTTAATTCCTTTTATAATGAATACTGGTTCTGAATGGTCACTGTTACGATTTTTACCATATGAGCTACAGAACATTTGATGAAGCAGATTTACAAACCAGAAATAATGTACATTCTAAGACGTTCTTCCAGGAGGATTCGCGCTGCGCCGACTCACGTTAGGCATTCAGGCGGGGCTGTCCTCCCGCTCCTCCAGGAGGCTCTACGCCACACAAAGAGGGTCTCGGTCTGCCTCGGACAGGATAATATCAATCTTGTTTTCCAAGTGAGCACGCAGCATATCTCGAAGATCAGAAAGAAAGCCTCGTTCGGTGTTGCTGTGTTCACAGAGGACGACAGTTACCCCCTGGGACGCGGCATCCAGAACATCGTGGTGGGACATCTCACCTGCCGCCAGAGGAAAGGGCAAATCCGTAAGCACCAGACGACAGGCCGAGCGCCGACCCACCACTGCAGAAACACCACGCTCGCGCTGTGTAAAAAGCAGAACTGTACACACAAACCTAGAAAGTTAGGTACAGGTTTTCTTCCATGTCCTCCAATTGAGAGAGAGACAGGCCATCCCACCGAGAATTCCAAATTCTTTCTCTGTGGCCCGTTGAAAACAAGAATCTAAAAGCCGCATGTGCTACAGTATCTCCCACTGCCAGACCCGTAAGGACGGCCATTCAAAATGCGTCCATTTGGGGCCCCTGGGCGGGAGGAGCTCACTGCTTAAGCTTCTCTGACTCCATCTCTGCTCAACTCAGGGTTAGGAATTTGAGCCCTGCATTGGGCTCCATGCTGGACCTGAAGCCTACTTCAAAAAAAACCCAAAAAATACAAACGTTTCCATTATAAAATAAAAGAGCACTGTTAAGTGAAATGGGGCTTTCAGAAAACTCTCTCATATAAATATTAAATTACAAATACCTCCAGAAAACCCTAGGTATACTTCCCAAAGACTCCTTTATGCTTGGTGAACACCAAATTTTTCAGTATCAACTCCATTCTAATTCATAAAGATGAAATGAGTTTTAAGGCTATTTCTAAATTAAAGACAAGGTAATAAATAAATAAATAAATAAAAACAGAGCATTTATTTTCCTTTGACCTATGCAAAATTTCTAGAAATTCTGAAGTTACTGGTAGAACAGGACCTCATCTTTTGTAAACAGATTTTGGGAAAACTCAAGTGTTCTGAATTTTTAAAAATCCCATTTGCGAATCTGATGACTTCAAATTTTTTTTTAAAGATTTTATATATTTAAATGAGAGGCGAGAGACAGAAATAGTGACAGAATGGGGAGGAGAGGGAGAAGCAGACTCTCCACTGAGCGGGGAGCCCAATGCAGGGCTCAATTCCAGGACCCTGTGATCATGACCCAAGCCAAAGGCAGACATCTGACCCACTGAGCCACCCAGGCACCCTGATGACTTCAAATTTAACAGCAAAAAGACACTGCACAATTTGGCTTACTCATAATAAGCATACTTCTGAAATATGTTTAGAGCCCTAAAAGCATAAAAAATTGGGGCGCCTGGGTGGCTCAGTGGGTTAAAACCTCTGCTTTCGGCTCAGGTCATGATCCCAGGGTGCTGGGATCGAGTCCTACATACGGCTCTCTGCTCAGCAGGGAGCCTGCTTCCCCCTCTCTCTCTCTGCCTGCCTCTCTGCCTACTTGTGATTTCTGTCTGTCAAATAAATAAATAAAATCTTAAAAAAAAAAAAAGCATAAAAAATTGAGAGAAGCTTCTTAAGGGGAAAAATAACATTTTTTTTCCCCTGAGAAATTTCCAATCCCCCACACTTCACCCTGCTCCTCAATACATGAAATTTCATATATAGAATAATTTTTATTCATTTTTTAAAGATTTTATTATTTATTTTAGAGAGAGGATGTATGAGCAGAGGGGCAGAGGGAAAGAGAAAACCTCAGGCAGACTGCCTGCTGAGTGCGGTGCCTGCTGAGTGCGGTGCCCGCTGAGTGCGGTGCCAGCTGAGTGTGGTGCCCGCCTCGAGACGCTGAGATCCCGACCTGAGCTGAAATAAGTGTCAGACGCTTAACCTACTGAGCCACCCGGGGGCGCCTAAAACATCTTCATCTGTAATAGTAAAGTATTTAAATCTGAAATAGAAAGAAGACCCTAATGGGCCCACCTAGAAGCTGCGCTTCAGGAGAGACGAGTCTGGTGGCCTGGACTATTACAAAGGCTCTAAGAAGGCATGAAAGCGGAGACTCTGCAAAGACTCCACAGTAACAGCCGAAGGCAAGTGGGGGGAGAAGCCTAGCTCAGAGGGTCGCTGGGGAAAGAAAGAGCAAATGAGAGGATTTATACCTGCAAGGAGCAAGCTCCCAATCTGCTGGTCTTCCCACAATATTACCCTAATGACCTGATACTACCGTGCTCTGCTCAAAGGCGGAGTGACGAACATCAGCGGACGCCTGTGTGCGTGGTCTCTGAGCTGGTACTTTTTATCCCTAAAGTTATACTCAAAGTGGTACCTCACAGATCACAGACATCCAAGGTCAGCCAGATAAGAAGACACTTTGTATTTCCCCAAATAACCAGATAGGAAGACTATTTTAACAATTCTGAATTGCATTAATTTACCTTATGCACATACTGCTTAATAATTTAAAAAAAAAAAAAAAACACCTAGTTTTAAGAAGGTCATTATTTGGGCGCCTGGGTTGCTCAGTTGGTTAAGCAACTGCCTTCGGCTCAGGTCTTGATCCTAGAGTCCTGGGATTGAGTGTCACGACGGGCTCCCTGCTTGGCAGAGAGTCTGCTTCTCCTGACCCTCCCTCCTCTCAGGCTCTCAAATAAATAGAATCTTTTATTTTTTTTTAGATTTATTTATTTATTATCAGACGGAGATCACAAGTAGGCAGAGAGGCAGGCACAGATAGAAGAGGAAGCAGGCTCCCTGCGGAGCAGACAGCCCAATGTGGGCTCGATCCCAGGACCCTGGGATCAAGACCTGAGCTGAAGGTAGAGGCTTTAACCCACTGAGCCACCCAGGAGCCCCTCAAATAAATAAAATCTTTAAAAAAAAAAAAAAAAGTCATTATTTATAAGAAAATAATCAGAGGTGCCAAATAGAGATATGCCACAAAACAAATGGTCTATACCCTTAAAAATGACAGTGCTCTGGACAAAGAAGCATTCCAGATAGATGACATATTAAATAAATGTTTTAACAATATTAAATTCCTATATTTGATCACTGTCTATGGTCATATAATATCTTCATTCTTAGGACACATATGCTGAGGTATTTAGGGATAAGACAAAAGGTCATGTATACAATTTATTTTAAAATGGTTTTGGGGGAAATATGTAAGTAGAAATATATTTATACACACACATATATATACATGCAGACATATATAACGTGTATATGACACAGAATGTGCAGATGTGGCAAAATATAACCCTTACTGATCTTTATTATTCATTTATTTAAGTAGCTCCTTGCCCAGTGTGGAGCCCAGCATGGGGCTTGAACGACTGTTAAATTGAGACCTGAGCTGAGATCAAGAATTGGATGTTTAACTGACTAAGCCACCCAGATGCCCATATAACCATTAGTAATCTAAGTGAAGGGCATACGAAAGTTTATTGTACTATCCTTGCAACTTTCTACAGGTCTGAAATTCTTTCAAAGTAAAATGTTATAATTAATATCATTTTTAAAGATTTACTCCTGAGCAGGGAGCCTGATACGGGGTCCGATCCCATGACCCCGAGATCATGACCTGAGCCAAAACAAAGAGTCAAACACTTAACCAAATGAGCCACCCAGGCATCCCCATGACTGTTTTAAAGTCAGTTAAACACTAGGTTGGTCAAGCATCCAACTCTTGGTTTCAGCTCAGGTCATGATCTCAGGGCTGTGGGATGGGGCCCCAGGTTGGTCTCTATGCTCAGCAGACTGTCTGCTTGAAGATTCTCTCCTCTACCCCTCCCCCGCTTGCTTTCATGCTAATAAATATTTTAAAAATTAAAATATTAAAATTAAATAGTCATATAATGCTATAAGCTATTTTGTCAAATTATTTATACACTGGAAGTTTATTTCAATCTGGTACAAGTTTGAGGACTTATAAAAATTTTACGTCTTTAGAAGAATAGAAAATGGGTAATGGTTGTGTACGTCTTTAATAAACTCAGATACTGCTCCGCTATACTTCCAGATGTGACAGTATTAAGTCTAGCAGCCTCTGAAGGAGGGTGTGCTAGACAGATAATAAGGGGCATGGACATGGGGGGCAGGAAAGGAGTAATAATGCAAAGGTCTAGGAAGTAGCCATGGGGGTTAAGACCCTCGATTCCGGTCCTAGAAGTCAAAAAAGTAATTTTTTTAAAAGATTTTAAGTAATCTCTATACCCAACGTGGGGCTTGAACTTACAACCCTGAGACCAAATATTACATACTCTTTCTGACTGAGCTAGCCAGGTGCCCTGGAAAAAGTTAATTCTTAACTCCCGCTCTCTTAACCCTAAGGAGGAACAGAGGTGGAAATGCAGCTGGTATCAGGAAATGTACTAAGTGCCTCCAAATCCTCTGAATGAGAGGCCAGGTCACCTGTCAGATGCTTTCCCCTATGACAGAAAGTAACGCCTGGGTGCCAAACAATGACTGTCCCACAGAAATGCATCCTGGAGCTGAAGGACAAAGCGACGGGGACTGGAGAGGAAGGCGTGACCATCAGGGCAGGAGTCAGGGACAGGAAACGTTTCTCTGAGGAGGTATCTGAGCTTATCCCTGGAAGTGTAAAGGAAGGAGCCAGAAAGACATTCTAGCCAGAGAAAACCGCATAAGCAGAGGCCGCATGGAAGAGAACGAGCATTTAGGCTCGCCCGAGACACATAAAGGAAATCGCTGAAGGTTTCGTAGCTAGGATAGTGTCATACCCAATAAATCTATACTTGTGAAGAACAGTTCATTTGGGAGGCCTATGTGGAAGAAAGACTAAGATTAGGGATTTGATGAAGTATTTCAAGTAGGCGATGATGCCTGAGTAGAGAGAAAAGGAAAGGCTCTATGAAGATTCTGGAGCTAGAGCTGATAGGAGCTAATGACTGGCTGTAGGGCCGAGTAAGAACCATTTTCTGGCTAAGGTGGGAGGGTAGAAAGTGTCCTATTACCTGACATGAATCATGTGTAGGAAAGAAGATAGGTTAAATAAATGCTCAACATCAATCAGTCTTTTATATAATCTAATAATAAATTGCTAAATGATTTTTTCCCCTCTACAAAAAATATGGCCTGTCTCCAATTTCAGTATAGTTCCTGTTTAGTTCAGGTTCAAACAATAGTTATTAAATCCATTTATCTATCAAGTGCTGTTCTAAAATCTATGTTTTATCTCATAAAACAAACCAAGTTTGGGGAAGGATACACACATGAAAAGAAAAAGAGAGCCAAAGTCCGTCCTACCTGTGAGGTAAAGGTCGGCCTCCGTCCCCTGCAGCACCTTGCTTCCAGAACCAGCGCACAGGGCCACGACTTTGACTGGAGACTCTTCAAAATAAAAGAAACAAGAAAACCAATACTTTAGAATTCCCCTTCATTTTAACATTGTAATTTGTACCAAGAATCCATCACATAATGCAAACTTCAGTCCTGGTCTCATCACCAGAACAAGAACTTCGCTTACTGAGTTTTAAAAAGTAATAAAACATGTCTTCACAGGGGCGCCTGGGTGTCTCAGTGGGTTAAAGCATCTGCCTTCAGCTCAGGTCATGATCCCAGGGTCCTGGGATCAAGCCCCGCATCGGGCTCTCTGCTCAGCAGGGAGCCTGCTTCTCCCTCTCTCTCTGCCTGCTTCTCTGCCTACTTGTGATCTCTGTCTGTCAAATTAATAAATAAAAAATCTTTAAAAAAAAAAATCTCTATATTAAAAAAAAAAACATGTCTTCACAGAAACAAGAAGATTATTTTTTGATATTGCATAAATAACCCAACACAGGGCTATTATTTCTTCAGACATATGCGGCTGCACAAGCCTATAAGACGTACGCGGCTACACCGCTGAACAGTGCTAACTGCGCGGCTCTAGGCTTTGTCGCCGCTGCAAGGTAAAGTGACCTCTCCTGGGTTTCCGGGCAACAGTGAGAGGTAGACAGGTACTGTCACTGTTCTCAAGTGAGGAACCAAAACAGCTACTTAAAGGAATGCTACCAAATTGATCTGACATATATTTTAAAATAGATTTACTCTAAAAGAACAACCTTTGAAGAGTTGAAGAGTAAAACGACAGAAGCTTTGAAGCCCAGATCCACAAGTATTTCACCCTTAAGGATTCTAGAATGGATACTTTATTAGTGGTCACTCCATTAGAGGTATTTTAGATTTACTGATTTGAAAGAGAGAGGGTACATGCACGTATGCGCAGGGTTGGGGCGGAGGGGGAGAGAATCCTCAAGCACACCCCCCACTGAACAGGGAGCCTGACACAGGACTCCATCCCAGGACCCTGAGATCATGACCTGAGCCGAAATCTAGACTCAGATGCTTAACTGACTGAGCCACACAGGTACTCCTAGGGGTGCTTTAAAAGAGTGGCTGATGGCACCCTCTGCATGGAGAGTCCCAGGATCCCCAGGCCTGTACCCACTTCAGCTACAGCTGTCCCGTCAGGGTGCCCCCTGCATAAAGCCCCTTGGGACCTCCCCAGCCCATGCACCACCACTGCTCCAGCTGCCCCTCCGAGGCACCCCCTGCACAGAGTACCCTGGGACACTAGCTTTACACCCACTTCAGCTTCAGTTACCCTGTTGGAATGTCCTCTACACCGAGAGCCGAGGGACACCCCAGTATGCACCCACTTCACCTACAGCTGTCCTGTCAGGGCATTCTCTGAGAGCCTCAGGACCATCCCAGTCCATGCCCACTTTAGCTCCTGCCATCCCATTAGGACAGCCCCAACAGAGAGTGCTGGGACTCCAAGCCCATGCCCGACACCGCTCCACCCAGCCAAAGCCACTGAGCACACACAGCCTACACAGGGATGGTCATAACCCTTCAAGGTTAGAAGCAGCTGTTCCACCTAATTCATAGAAATGAACACAGAAAGTCAAGCAAAACGAGAAGACTGAGGAATAAATTCCCAACGAAAGAACAAGACGAAACCTCAGAGAAAGAACTAGATGAAACACAGTTAAGTAAAATGCCAAGCAAAGTTTAAAGTATGGTCATAACGAGAGGAAAGTGGAAGAACTTCAACATAGAGCCAGAAAACAAAAACCTATCGGGGTTGAAAAATAGAACTGAAATGAAAAATACACTCGAGGGAATCAACAGATTAGTGGGTGCGGAAGCATGGATCAGCAATCTGCAAAACAGGCTGATGGAGCACATCCAACTGGAACAGCAAAAAGAAAACCATTTTTTAAAATGAGGATATGGTAATGGATCTTTTCAACAACATCAAGCTAACAAACATTAGCATTATGTGTGTCCCAAAAGGAGAAGAGAGAAAGAATCATAAAACTTATTTGAAGAAACAATAGCTGAAAACTTCCCTGACCAAAAGGAAACAGACATCCAATTCAGGAAGCACAGAGTTCCAAACAAGATGAAGCCAAGGAGGCCCATACCATGACACATAATAACTGAAATGTCAGACTAAAAGAGAATTTTATCAGCTGCTTTCCAGCAGAAATTTTGCAGGCCAAAAGGGAATGTTGATGACATAAAGTGCTAAATGGAAAAAAACCTACCATCAAGAATAATTTACCCAGCAAGATTATCATTCAGATTTGAAGGAGATAAAATGAGCTTCTCAAAGGAGCTCATCAACACTAAACCAGACTTACAAAAAATGTCAAAGAACTTCTTGAGGCAGATAAGAAAAAGACACAATTAGAAGAAAGTTATGAAGAAAAATGTGTAAAATAAAATAATGTACACAAAAAAACATGAAGGAGGGAGTAAAGAGAAGTTCTTTTAAAATGAGTTCCAAGTGGGGCACCTGGGTGTCTCAGTCAATTGGGCAGCCAATTCTTGATTTCAGCATGACATACATTGAGAGAGTACAAGCAGGGGGAGCAGTAGAAGGAGAGAGAGAAGTAGGCTCCCCTCTGAGCAGGGAGCCTGATGTGGGGCTTGATCCCAGGACCCTGGGCTCATGACCTGAGCTTAAGGCAGATGCTTAACCATCTGAGCCACCCAGGCACCCCAAAGTCTCAATATATTTGAGAAGAATGAAGTTGTACCATCCATCTTTTCCGACCACAAGGCAAGAAACTAGAAATCAACCACACACAAAAAAAAAAACTGGAAGAAAACACAAACAACTTAAGAAAACTTAAACAACCAATGGGTCAACAAAGAAATCAAAGAAGAAAATAAAAAAACACAGAGAGACAAACAGAAATGAAAGTACAATGGTCCAAAATCTGAGACACAGTAAAAGCAATTCTAAGGAAAATTTACAATGATACAGGCCTACCTCAAGAAACAAGAAATATCTGACGTAAACAATCTAACCTTAAAGGAGCTAGAAAAAGAACAAAACCCAAGGTCAGTAGAAAAATGAAACAAAAGATCAGAGCAGAAATAAATGAAAAAGACTAAAAAAAAAAAAAAAGGGCTCAAACAATAGGAAAGATCAATGACACCAAGAGGCGTCTCTTTGAAAAGGTAAACAAAATTGATAAAACTTTGGCCAGACTCAAGAAAAACAGAAAGGACCCAAATTTTAAAAATCACAAATGAAAGAGAAGTAAAAACCGACACAACAGAAACACAAAAGATGAGACACTACTTTGAAAAACTACATGCCAACAAACTGAACAACCCAGAAGAAATGGAGGACTCCTGGAAATACACAATCTTCCAATATTGAATCAGGAATAAATGGAAAATCTGAACAGACTGATTTACTAATAATGGAACTGAATTGGTAATCAAAAAACTCCCAACAAATACAAGTCTAGATGAATTTACAGGTGAATTCTACCGAACACTTAAAGAAGAGTCAATACTTATTCTCCCCCAAACTATTCCAAAAAATAGAAGAGGAAGTAAGTCTTCCAAATACATTCTACAAGGCCAGCATTACTTCGATTCCAAAACCAAAGACACTCCCAAACTAGAGGCCAAAATCCTCACTGAACATAGATGCAAAAATCCTCAATAAAACATTAGCCAACCACATTCAAAAATGCATTCACCACAATCAAGCAGCATTTATTCCGAGGACGCAAGGATGCTTCAATAGTCATAAAATCAATGTAATACACCACATTAACAAAGCGAAGGATAAAAATCGGATGATCATCTCAAGAGGTGCAGAAAAGTCAATGGACAAAATTCAACATCTGCTCAATAAAGCGGGTTTAGAGGAAACATTCCTCAACATAATAAAGGCCATATATGAAAAACCCACAGCTAACATCAAACTCAATGGTGAAAAACTAAAAACTTTTCCTCTAAGATCAGGAATAAGACATGAATGCTCACTCTAGTCACCATAAGCTGTAGTCATAGCAATCAAACAAGAAATAAAAGATATCCAAATTGATAAGGAAGAAATAAAACTCTGTCGGTGATGTAATAGTATACATAAAAAAAAACCCCAAGGGGCACCTGGGTGGCTCAGTGGGTTGAGCCTCTACCTTCAGCTCGGGTCATGATCTCAGGTTCCTGGGATCAAGCCCCACATCGGGCTCTCTGCTCAGTGGGGAGACTGCTTCCCCCTCTCTCTCTGCCTGCCTCTCTGTCTACTTCTGATCTCTCTCTCTGTAAAAATAAATAAATAAAATCTTTAAAAATAAAAACAACAAAAAAACACCCAAGACTCCACCAAAAAACCATTAAAATTATAAATGAATTCAATAATGTTGTAAAATACAAAATTAAGGGGCGCCTCGGTGGCTCAGTGGGTTAAAGCCTCTGCCTTCAGCTCGGGTCATGATCTCAGGGTCCTGGGATCGAGCCCCGCATCGGGCTCTCTGCTCGGCAGGGAGACTGCTTCCTCCTCTCTCTCTGACTGCCTCTCTGCCTACTTGTGATCTCTGTCAAATAAATAAATAAAATCTTTTTAAAAAATAAATAAATAAAAAATAAAATACAAAATTAATATGCAGGAATCTGTTGCATTCCTATACACTAATAATGAAGTAGCAGAAAGAGAAATTAAGGAAACAATTCCATTTACAATTGCACCAAAAATAAAATAGGAATAAACTTAACCAATGAGGTCAAAGTCCTATACTCTGAAAACTATAAAACACTGATTTAAGATACTGAAGATGACACAAATGGGAAGATATTCCATTATCATAGATTTGAAGAATACTGTTAAAATGTCCATACTGCCAGATGCAATCTACAGATTCAATGCAATCCCTATCAAGATACCAACAGGATCGTTCATGAAATTAGAACAAATAATACTCAAATTTGTACGGAATCATCAAAGACTCGAAAAGCCAAAGCACTCTTGAGAAAGAACAAAGCTGGAGGCATCAAACTTCCCAATTTCAAGACATACCACAAAGGCTTAATAATCAAAACAGTATGGTACTGGCACAAAAACAGACACCTAGATCAATGGAACTGAATAGAGCCCAGAAATAAACGTACATTTATATATGCTCAATTAATCTTCAACAAAGGAGGCAAGAATATGCAATGGGAAGAAGTCTGTTCAAGAAATGATGCTGGGAAAACTGGACAGTTACCTGCAAAAGAATGAAACTGGACCTGTGTCTTACAGCAACACAAAAATAAACTCAAGATGGATTAAAAACCTAAATGTAAGACCTGAAACCATAAAACTCCTGAAAGAAAACACAGGCAGTTAATTTCTCTCACATTGGCCTTAACAATACTTTTCTAGATCAATCTCCTGAAGCAAGATAAACAAAAGCAAAAATTAACTATTGGGATTACACCAAAATAAAAAGTTTTTGCACAGGCATGTCTGAGTGGCTCAGTTGGTTAAACATCTGCTTTCAGCTCAGGTCAAGATCCTGGAGTCCGGGGCGCCTGGGTGGCTCAGTGGGTTAAGCCGCTGCCTTTGGCTCAGGTCATGATCTCAGCGTCCTGGGATCGAGCCCCACGTCGGGCTCTCTGCTCCACAGGGAGCCTGCTTCCCTTTCTCTCTCTCTCTGCCTGCCTCTCTGCCTACTTGTGATCTCTGTCTGTCAAATAAATAAATAAAATCTTAAAAAAAAAAAAAAAAAAAAAAGATCCTGGAGTCCAGCATCACGGGGAAAAAAAAAATCCCTGCTCAGCAGTGAGTCTGCCTCTCCTGCCCCCCCCACCCTGCTTGTGCTCACTCTCCTGCTCATTGTCTCTCTCAAAAAAATAAAATCTTAATTAAAAAACAAACAAACAAACTTTTGCACACAAAGGAAACCATCAACAAAATGAAGAGTCAATTTACTAAAAGGGAATAGATATTTACAGTGATAAATCCAATAACAAATTAACATCCAAAATACATAAAGAACTTACAACTCAACACTAAAAAAAAAGACAACCCCACAAAGTCCAATTTAAATGGCCAGAAAACCTGAACAGTTTTTGCAAAGACATACAGATGGCCAATAAACACATGATGAGATAGTAAACATAACTCATCATCAGAGAAATGCACATCAAAACCACAAGGAGGTATCATTACATCTGTCAGAAAGGATGAACTCAAGAAGACAAGAAATATCAAGTGCTGGTGAGGATGGGAGAAAAAGGAACCTTCACCCACTGTTGGTGGGAATGCAAACTGGTGCAGCCACTGTGGAAAACAGTATGGAGGTGCCTCAAAAAAATAAAAACAGGAATACCATATGACCCGGCAATTCCACTACTGAGTATTTATGCAAAGAAAATAAAAACACTAACTTGAAAAGACATATACACCCCTGTGTTTACTGCAGCATTATTTACCACAGCCAACTAAGGAAGAAACCCAAACGCTCATTAATAGATAAACGGACAAGGGTGATGAGCTAAGTATACATAATGAAACATTACTCTGCCACAAAAAAGGAGATCCTGCCACTTGCAACGATACTGATGGACCTAGAAGGTATTACACTAAGTAAAATAAAAGTCAGACAGAGAAAGACAAATACCATGAGGAATCACACATGGAATCTTAAAAAAAAAAAAAAAAGGAGGGGCCTCTGGGTGGCTCAGTCATTAAGCGTCTGTCTGCCTTCGGCTCAGGTCATGATCCCAGAGTCCTGGGATTGAGCCCCACATTGGGTTCCCTGCTCTGTAGGAAGCCTGCTTCTCCCTCTCCCACTCCCCCTGCTTGGGTTCCCTCTCTCACTGTCTTTCTCTGTCAAAAAAACAAATAAATAAAATATTTAAAGTGAACAAAAGAAATAAACAAAAAGCAGGAGACCGATAAATACAGAGAACAGATGGCTGCCAGAGGGGGGGGATGGGCAAAGTGTGAGGCGGGTAGGAGACACGTCGTTATAGAATGAATAAGTCACAGGGACAAAAGGTACAGCACAGGGAATAAGTTAATGGTATCGTAATACTATTGTGTGGTGACAGATGGGTAGTCACACCTCGTGAGCAGAGCATAATCTACAGACTTGTTGAATAATTATGTTGTACACCTGAAACTAACCTAACATTGTATGTTAAGTATACTTCAATTAAAAAATAAATAAAGCAGGGGCACCAGGGTGGCACAGTTGGTTAAGCATCTAACTCTTGGTTTTAACTTGCTTCATGATCTTAGGGGTCATGAGATCAAGACCCACACTGGGCTCCACTTTGCTCAGTGCAAAGTCGGCTTGGGATTGTCTCTGCCTCTCCCTCTGCCCCTCGCCACATTCCACGCACACCCATACGCATGCATGCTCTTTCTCCCCCAAATAAAGAGATAAATCTTTCAAAAATTAAGTCAATCAAGAAATAAATAAAATAAAACTTGGAAGTCCTAAAGAAAAACATTTTAAAAGCAGCTCTGGAGTTGGATCAGAAAGGAAATCCCATCTCTGCCATTCATGTTCTTTGGACACTAACTCCCATGAGTGGTCTGCGGACTAAGTTACCTATTTGTCTGAACCTCGATTTTATCACCTGTAACATAATAGGAATAATAATAGCTTCCACATAACTAACAGCTAGCATGTACTATACTTAATGTTCGCCGGTCAGTGTGCCCTGTCACATGGATTATACTAACACGATGAGTAAGGTTTTATTATTTTAACCGCAGTTTTTATAGATGAGACTACCATGACACAGAGGTGTTCACTGACTTGTCAAAGTTATGCAGCAAAGAGGACACAGAAATCTGAACCCATGGCATTCAGGATCCACTCAACAGTTACGCTCTACCCCCGCCTCTGCAGGGGGAATTCACATACTTAGGACATTCCGTACACTGCTAAGCTCCCTGTAGGAGTCCAACAAATATTCTTTGTTCCCCAAAATACTGGGAAAAGCCAAAAGACAAGACAGTGGCTACAAGACACAAACTGCAGTGGGTCACTCTGCACCTCACTGTAAAATATCACCATATGGTAAAATATAACATGTGCACTGTTAATTGGAGCAATAACAATTTCCAGCTCTCCTCTTGGCCCATGGTAGAACTGTTTTCATGTCCTGACTTGTCCAGGCAATGTGATTAATTCTGGACAATGAGTTGAACAGAAAATGGATCATTTCCATGTCAGAATATGGTTTAAGACCCTCTAAAACTACCTCCCTACAAGAGAAATCAGTCTGCGGTGAGGAGACTTCTGCTGACTTGAAATGAACAGCAAATATGAGAGAGACATAAATCTCGTTTGACAACAAGATGTTTGCCACAGCATCATCTAGTCTACCCTGACTGATAAAAGAAACCAGTCCTCTCCCATGAACTAACATGTTTCCTGTCACTTATATTAATATAACCAAGAACTTCAACTTTTGCCCAAATACTACATAATACTACATTAGTAAATGCACCGGACAAATAAATGGTACATATTTACCTAAGGTCCTTCCTACCCCAAGAGCAAGGCGAACATGAGGTAGTTTAAGGTGCCTCTTGATTCGCTCGATCATGGTAGCCAAGGAAACAGATTCATCCAGTGTGCATAAGCGTCCCATTCCAGCATGCAGGAGCAGAGGCTGAGGAGAAACTGAAGTTAGAAAAACTGTTCATCTTCGTCCTAGTAAACAAACAGCACGTGATGAGAAGAAAACATGCACACTTAGTATGTCAGCTTAGTATGTCAGCACCAGGCTAAAGCCTGGGGATGGAAACCTGACGAAGACATACTCTGACTTCTACAAGCTCAGACTTCTGGAAAGGCAAATTCTCTTCCTCTCCCTCTCTCTGCCCCTCCCTCCAACCCCTGCTCTCACAGGTGTTCACACTGTCTCTAAAAAAATAAAATAAATAAAGGGGTGATACAGGGAATAAGGTCAGTAATTGTATATACTGAAGTACCTGTGGGATCCATTAAAAGGAAAATGTCAGAGAGTCCCTGGAAATATGGGTTTTTTAACTTTTTACATTAAGAAAGCATTCTGAGCTAAAAAATCAAGATATAGGAATCATTATACAAACAGCAATCAGGTTAAAGGAGCAAATAAAATGGTCCAGGCAGAGGGTATAAAAGAGATAGAACCTGGAACCTGGAACTGAGTCTCTAACCCTAGAAAGTAGTGCTCTGTAATACTGGGTGTCAACCGTACTTAATGATAAAAAACAGAAACTTCAGGGGCATCTGGATGGCTCAGTCAGGTAAGCATCTGCCTTTAGCCCAGGTCATGATCCTGGAGTCCTGGGATCGAACCTTGCATCCAGCTCCCTGTTCAGTGGGGAGTCTGCTTCTCCCTCTGCCTCTCACCCTGCTTGTGAGCTCTCTCTTGCTCTCTCAACCAAATAAAATTTTTTAATCTTAAAAAAAAAAAAAAAAACAAAAAACAGAATTTAAAAAATTATTTTATATTATTTAATTTCTTTTTTTTTCTGAGAGAGCGTGGATATATGAGTTTGGGGGAGGGGGAGTCTTGAGCAGGATCCACACCCAGTGTGGAGCCGCACCTCATGACCCTGAGATCATGACCCGAACCAAAAGCAAGAGTTGGACACTTAATGGACTGAGCCACCCAGGTGCCCCCACATCAGAACTTCTTTTTTTTTTTAAAGTCCTGCACTGCTGTGACCCAAATGCTTCTGCCCCCACACAAATTCAAATGTTGAAATCCTAACGCCCAAAGGTGATGGTATTAGGAGGTGGAGCCCTATGAGGAGGTATTTGGGGGGTACTTAAGTCATAAGTGGGGAGCCTACATGATGCGATTCGCTTATACAATAGTGCTCCAAGAGGTACCCCGAGTCCTTCCTTTTATGTGAGAACACAGAGAGAAGGCGCCGCTGATGAACCAGGGAGTAGGCCCTCACCAGCCACCACTCCAATCTGTTGGTACTGTTATCTTGGACTTCCTAGCCTCCAGAACTGTGAGAAGTAAAATTTCTGTTGTTCATAAGCTATCCAGTCTGGGGTATTTTGTCAGAGCAGCCCAAATGGACTGAAACATCTACCAACAGTTTTCTACTCCTGGCATGTCTTCCTTTCTCAATTTTTTTTTTTTCCAGGATGCTTTACGCATTCTATACCACCTTGTGCTTCTTTAAGTAACAGTTATCACAGCCTGTCAATCTAACAAACTACAAATGAAACTGTCAAACAAAAATGCACAGTAATATATTTTTGTTACCTTCTCCAGTGACAGAATTTCGGTCTTCTGATAGAACTGTCTGCTCTGCGAAAGAAAAGCCACCACTTGCATCAAGGCCTCCTGACTACAATTCAGACTAACCCGTGTTTGCTCCTCCTCATCAGTCCTATAAAAGAAAAAAAATCACTTGCTCCTTTAGGATAAAGTAAGTGAAATGTATTTTATTTTTTGTAAAGATTTTATTTATTTATTTGAGAGAGGGCACGCACAAGCACATGCTCACAAAAGGGACAGAGAGAGAGGGAGGGAGAATCCCAAACAGACTTTGGGCTGAGCTTGGACTTAGCTGCCAAGAGGCTCAGTCTCGTAACTCTAAGATCATGACCTGAGCGGAAACCAAGAGTCAGATGCTTAACCAGGCACTTAACCGACCGAGCCACCCAGGGGCCCCATGACATGTATTTTTAAACAATCCATTTTACAACTCCTGTAAAAGAGGTTAGATTCCATGAAATTTAAGATTCGATCCCAAACCAAACTATTTTCTAGAACAGTATTTCTCAAACTTCCATATGCATCAGGGGTGCTTGGGTGGCTCAGAGGATTAAGCCTCTGCCCTCGTCTCAGGTCATGATCTCAGGGTCCTGGGATCGAGCCCCACATCGGGCTCTCTGCTCAGCAGGGAGCCTGCTCCCCCACCACTCTCTGCCTGCCTCTCTGCCTACTTGTGATCTCTCTGTGAAATAAATAAAATCTTTAAAAAAAACAAAAACAAAAAAAACCTTCTGTATGCATCAAAATCTTCTTGTAAACTTCTTTTTTAAAGATTCATTTATGTGAGAGAGAGAGAAGAGGGAGAGAGAATCTCAAGCAGCCTCTGTGTTCAGTGCAGATCCCAACACGGGGCTTACTCTCATGACCCTGAGATCACCACCTGAGTGGAAACCAAGAGTCAGATGCTTAACCCAGGAGAACCCAGGCACCACAAAATCTCCCTGTAGACTTAATAAAACACAGATTGCTGAGCTCTACCTCCCAGATTCAGTAGTTGTAGGTTGTGATCTGAGAATGTACCTTTCTAACAAGTTCCAGGTGATGCTGATGTTGCTGACCCAGGGACCTCATTTTGAAACCATTGTTACAGAACTATTGTTTTTTTTTAAATTTTATTTATTTGGCAGAGAGAGAGAGAGAGAGGCAGCACAGAGCAGGAGAAGCCGGAGAGGAAGAAGCAGACTCTCCACTGAGCAGGGAGCCTGATCCAGGGCTTGATCCTAAGACCCCGGAATCATGACCTGAGCCAAAGGTAGATGCTTAACCTACTGAGCCTTCCAGGGGCCCTGTTACAGAACTACTCTTAATTCCAGGTGTGCATCAGCAATCTGCTACCTTCTTAAAATGATAGCTGCTGGACTCTTCTACAGATCCAGTGAAAAAGAACTTCTATGAATGGGACTACAGCAAACTGCATTTTTTTTAAGGCCCTACGGAAGTTAACTTTCAAATATCACTGAATACAAGATTCTCCGGGACAGATTTTCAAGCAAACTCTATTCTAGTTACATAGATCTAGAATGAAAAGCCAAAAACAAGCATTTTTCATAAGCATCCCATTAACATTGATGTAGGGGCTCCCTGAGTCACCCTCTGATAAGCAATGCCAAATAGAGCCTCTCCAAAAAGACTGGCATCAGGAAAGTTCGCTATTTAACCGTAAACTCTAAATATAATCATAGAAGTCTAGAACTAAAAGACACCTTAAAAGAATCTGGAAGAGGGCGGTGCCTGGATGGCTCAGTGGGTTAAAGCCTCTGCTTCCGGCTCAGGTCATGATCTCAGGGTCCTGGGATCGAGCCCCGAGTCGGGCTCTCTGCTCAGCAGGGAGTCTGCTCCCCCACCCCTCGCCTGACTCTCTGCCTGCTCGTGATCTCTGTCAAATAAATAAATAAAATTAAAAAAAAAAAAAAAGAATCTGGAAGAGTAGTTGTCAACACTAGAATCATCTGTGGAGTTTGGAAGAAAAAGGAAAAACTGCCAGGACCCCAATCTAGTGGTAAAACCCAGATATTACCTGTAACAGGGAAAAACTAACACCAAATGTGCATCAGTTGGGGGGGGGGAAGCTTATCAGTTAGGAAGAATGCTTAAAGAAACCTGGTACATCTAAAATAAGAAACATTACATATCAGGCAAAGAGATCTTCTTTTTTTTTTTTTTTTTTTTTTTAAAGATTTTATTTATTTATTTGTCAGAGAGAGAGTGAGGGAGAGCGAGCATAGGCAGACAGAGTGGAAGGCAGAGTCAGAAGCAGGCTCCCTGCGGAGCAAGGAGCCTGATGTAGGACTCGATCCCAGGACGCTGGGATCATGACCTGAGCCGAAGGCAGCTGCTTAACCAACTGAGCCACCCAGGCGTCCCCAAAGAGATCTTCTATAACTATATGGAATGATCTCTAAGACACCCTGCTAATAAGAAAGACAAATACAGCATATCATTTAATTAAGTGGGGGAAAACAACCAAAAAACTATACATTTCTTCAGATCCCGGTATATGCATGGAAAGATACCCACTTCTCGGAAAACAGGGACAAGATCATTTGCAAGGAGGACTTCTGTATTGTTTGAAATTTTATTTATTTGTATCACTGTCTTTTAATATCAGTACTTACACAGTATTTCCATAAGGTACAAGACTGCCATTATTGGAATCTATAAAGTCCTATAATTTCTCTTGAGAGTCTTTAAATTCCTCAACACCATTAAAAAACATTTTCAATTATAAAAGGTCTACACTTAAAAACCTCTCTTAAGAGGCACCTGGTTGGCTCAGTTGATTAAGCATCTGACTTTGGCCCAGGTCATAATTTCACGATCCTGGGATTGAGCCCCACATTGGGCTCCCCGCTCGGCAAGGAGTCCACTTATCTCCCACTCCCTCTGCCCCACCCCGCTTGTGTGTGCACGAACATGCTTGCTCATTCTCCCTCAAATAAATAAAATCTTTAAAAACAAAACAAAACCAAACCACTTATGGTTGTAGCCTGATAGAGATTTCCATTTTATTAAAATCTTTATTTTTTTTTAAAGATTTTAGTTATTTATTTATTTGACAGATAGAGATCACAAGTAGGCAGAAAGGCAGGCAGAGAGAGAGAGAGGAGGAAGCAGGCTCCCTGTTGAGCAGAGAGCCCTATGTGGGGCTCGATCCCAGGACCTGAGCTGAAGGAGGAGGTTTAACCCACTGAGCCACCCAAGCGCCCCTTTACTTTTGTTTGTTAAACAATTACTAAGTTCCAGCTTTGTATAACTTGTCTTTTAACATGTTTCAAAAGGCATGAGGATAAATTAGCTTCAAAGGAAACCTTCTATGAGGCACCATTTTGGTATCTCTGCCCTAAATAAATGATTGGCCTTATAAGAGACACCTGAATGGTCTGTTTGTTTTTCCCTTTAAAGTATTCAGGACGACTTGGGAGAAAGGGGAATCCTCTTGCACTGTTGTTGTGAATGCAAACTGGGTGCAGCCACTCTGGAAAATAGTACCGAGTTCCTCAGAAACTTAAAAATAGAATTCCCCTACAACCCAGCAATTGCACTACTAGGTATTTATCTAAAGGACAGAAACATAGTGATTGGAAGTGGTACATGTACCCCAGTGTTTATAGCAGCAGTGTCCACAATAGCCAAAATACAGAAAGAGCCAAGATGTCCATCAACAAATAAATGGATAAAGAAAACATGGTACATATATATAATGGACTATTACTCGGCCATCAAAAATAATGAAATCTTGCCATTTGTACCTATGTAGATGAACTAGAGTACTATGCTAAGCAAAAAAAGAGAAGACAAATACTGTATGATTTCACTCGTATGTAGAATTTTAGAAACAAAACAGATGAACACAGAGGAAGGGAAGGAAAAATAAAATAAGATGAAAACATAGAAGGAGGCAAACCATAAGAGACTTTTCTTTTTTTTTTAAAGATTTTATTTATTGTTTGACAGAGACACAGCAAGAGAGGGAACACAAGCAGGGGGAGTAGGAGAGGGAGAAGCAGGCTCCCCACTGAGCAGGGAGCCCAATGCAGGGCTCGATCCTAAGACCCTGAGATCATGACCTGAGCCAAAGGCAGATGCTTAATGGACTGAGCCACCCAGATGCCCCAAAATAAATAAAATTTTAAAAAGTGCTTGGGGGGGCGCCTGGGTAGCTCAGTGTGTTAAGCCTCTGCCTTCGGCTCAGGTCATGATCTCACAGTCCTGGGATCGAGCCCCGAATCAGGCTCTCTGCTCGGCGGGGAGCCTGCTTCCTCCTCTCTCTGCCTGCTTCTCTGCCTACTTGTGATCTTTGTCTGTCAAATAAAATCTTTAAAAAAAAAAAAGTGCTTGGGAATCACTTTTACTAGAAACTGAAAGTAAATCCATGTAATCAGTGTTATCAATAGGGTTTATCTATATACTCTCAGGTAAAAAACCACCTTTCAACGTTATCAGGAGGATTAGAAATATTATAAGCAAAAGGGTGTAGCACAGTCCCTCCCACATAGAAAACAGTGTTACTTGTCATTTTACTGTTTTGAAAAGACCCCGTGGAACACCCACATGCAGATGAGAAGTGTGCTGCCCTAAAAACCCACTCTGGGGCAAAATAGATCTAAATAGCAGGGTTATAGAATTTATAAGGAAGATCCATACAGATAAATATACATAAAAAAGGAGAATAATATATCGTACCTTGTAGAAAAAGAAGTGACAGAAACATCTGTAATATCTTTCACTACAGAAATGACTTTGTCCAGGTCTTCGGTGCCGTTAACACTGAATTCGACCCTGTGCGTCCCCGCTGTGGGGTAGGTGGGAGCTTTGGAAGGATGTATGGGCCTGGAGGTGCAAACTCCTAGGGAAAAAATGGTGTCTTTTTTTTTTTTTTTAATTAAAAAGATAAACTGTTATGAGCAAAATTTTTAAGGAAATGAGTTCTTAAAGATCAATTCTCAGACTCTTATGTAACACACATGCACACATCTCTTACATATACACCTAAATCCTATATACTAAATCGCCGTAATGTAGGATTTTGTACATACAAAACCAATTTGTTTTCAGAATTATTTCCAGAAGACTCTTAAATAACACAAAAACTTGACTCATGAATACTTAGAGGATATACGGAATTTGTGACTGCTTCCTAAATTTATTCATGTAAACCATCATTCTGGTTGCAAATGCTCACAGCCTACTTGGCCACATTAATCCAGGTTATACAATCATAAAAGCTTCAGCCCCAAACGAGTAAACTAAAGTAACTTACTAAAAGTAAAACTAAAACACATAGGCTAAAGTCCTTCATTGTACTGGGCAGGAGTAAGCATTCAATAAAACTCTGAGGTCTGTTTAACTAACGCACGCAGTATATTCTGGAGAGGCCTGAGCTCTGGACTCAATTTAACAAGCGCTTCTCAAACTTCCGGGTGCCAGGCACAGTGACACTTGAGTGAGGACTCCCAAAGCTCAATCCAGCAATGAAGATTGCCTATGCTTTCCGTATTCATTAAGGACAAAATTTTCGTTTATTAAATACGGTTGCCAGATTCCACAACATTATTTTTAAATATATAAAAATAAAATCATGGTACCCACAGCTAAAGCAATTAAAATTCTTTTGGAAAGACATTCTAAAATTTCAAAGCATTTGTAGGGAAAATAGTTAACAGGAAGGAATAAGAGGCTTCTCACCAAGCCCTTTAGCCAACCAGCTGTTGACTCCCTGGGGTGAAGCATCGTAGGCTGTGTGAGGAGAGTAAATCCCGACTCTGTTTTCCAGAGCCCGGATCACCAGGCGCTCCTTCCAGGTTTTCCAGGTTATACGCTTCAGGGGTCGGAAGATGGGTGGGTGGTAGGAGAGAATGAGATCCACCTTCTTCTGCAGTGCCTCCTCCATGACTTGCTCGGTCAAGTCAATGGTAAGAAAGAGAGTGTGTACGGTGTGTGGTGGGCTTGGTTCCACCAGTAGCCCAACATTGTCCCAACTCTCAGCAAGGGAGAGGGACGCAAAGTCATTCAAGGAAGAAACGAGCACCTTCAAATCCATGAAGGAGCGGGAAGGATTGCAGACTGGGTTATGAACAAGCCGGACTGTTCTGCGAATGAGGCGTACAGATGACAACATACAGAAATCAGGCAAAACTGAGTATCTGAAGTCAAAACACAGAAAATGGTACACAGACACACTTTAGGCCTGGACCTTCAAGGGAGCAAAGCAAAGGAGCAAAAGAGCTGTAGTCACATATTCCTGGGTTCAAATACTAATTCTGCCACTTATCATCACACGGTATCTTAGGTAACTCATTTAACCTGAGGTTATTTTCTCATTTACAAAATGGGAGACACTATAACCTACATCAGAGGCCATTCAAGGAGCAAATGAATTAATATGTGTAAGTCACCTAGCATGAGCTTGGTACTTAATACACCAAATGTTCATCCCTACTTCCTGGACCTCACAGAAGCCCTGATTCTTGTTCTCCCCACTCTTGCTTCAACCACTCGCCTCCCTTCTCCAGTTCTTTAAATACCACCCTTTCTTCCAAGACTCCTTCAACTTCCAAAATAAAGCTTCTCAAAAAACCTTTTCAGTGTCTGGGCCCTATACAAAACTAACACTCAACTTCAATTAGAATCCAGGAACAGGGGGCCTGGGTGGCTCAGTGGGTTAAAGCCTCTGGATCCTGGGATCCAGCCTTGCATCAGGCTCTCTGCTCCGAGGGGGTGCCTGCTTCCTCCTGTCTGTCTGTCTGCCTCTCTGCCTACTTGTGATCTCTGTCAATTAAATAAATAAAATCTTAAAAAAAAAAAAAAAGAATCCAAGAACATTTCTATTTTTGAAGAAGAGCATTCATAGTCTGCGTAACTGACAAGATAAGCATAGCCAACTGTAAATTTAACCAGATAATCGTAATTTCAAAACCAAGTATTTCCACAAAAATATTTAACACATTTGTTGAAAAATGTACTCTTTCAGGGGGGCCTGGGGGGCCCAGTCGTTAAGCATCTCCCACTGTCTCTGTGTGTCAAATAAATATTTTTTTAAAAAATGTACTTTTTCAGCAAAAAACATTTACTACGACATGTGTGTACTTATTCAGAATCTGATTTGAAATGATGCGGAGCCTCCAAACCCCACTGGAGCCTGGGGTCTTGGAAGATCTTCTGAAGGTCCTTACACACTTCCCTTCCCCGGATTCCAAGCGCTGATACCGCCCCGCTCTCCAGACTCTTCTAAATCTGGCAGGCGTGAAAGTAAAGCCCTGGTGGCCCACCAGAGTTTTGCGTGATGTACTGCTAAATCTGAAAGAGCCCTTCAAGGTAACAGAGAAGACCCTCCACTTCACAGACCAGGAAACTGCGAGGCTGCGCGTCCTGACGCCGCAGGTAACCACGGGAGGCGGCACAGCGGGTGGGCAGCAGCGCCCACTCTGAAACCCGACCGACCCCCAGAGCCGCGGCCGTGTAAGCCACCTCCTAACGTCTGTTGTTCCGCCCACCTGAGGATAAAAATACCCGCGCCCCGCTGACAGCGTGGTCGAGATGCAACCGTACAGCTGGGAACAAAGCCCAGTGTCCGCCCTGATTTTAAGCACATTAGTATGGACCACTTGACAGGCTGCAAACTGCACCCTGCTCCGTGACTTCAGATACCTCCCCATTTTAGTCCCACTTCAGACCTTTTCCGGGATAATGAAGAGCCGAGACCCAGCCTGAAGCTCCTGAGTAGGCACTCCTACCCCACTAGCGCCCTATGCCCTCAAGCTACACACAAATTTCCTGCCCGTCTCCTCCTCCGCCTTCCCTCCCAGAAGCACCGTCTTAACCTCCACAGCGTGCACTAACCCCACGCCCGCCACGAACTGCGCTCACTACTTCCGGTCCTGCGCAGGGCCTCCTGGCACTGCAGGATGGGATGGGAAGGAGCCGGGCGGAACTGGTCCTCCCCGTTTTATGTCGGAGCCCAAGGCACTGCTAGAGGTTGCGCGGAATGGTTCCGGCTTACGTTTCGTGTCCTGGTACATTTATTAAAAGAGCTCTCTTTCGCTGTCAAAAGGTACCGGGTGAGGATAAATTACATTGTCTTCCTAGCTGTAGTCATTCTGGTTTGAAATAGGAAGGAAGGAAGGAAGGAGGAGGTAAAACGAGGCGAGGAGGTGAGGGGCGTACTCTCTAATGGGTCCCCCGTTTGACTTCCGGTAGCCGAAGTCTCTTAACTCCGAAACGTGGGTATATGCAAGGGGATTTTTTTGTTGTTGTTTCAGCAACAGCTGTGCTAGCTGAAGTGGTAAGTAACATCACTCAGTCTTTCATCCACCGAGATTCTTGCTAAGCTCTTTGTTTTGATTCTTGGGCTGCTTCAAGTGAGCATACCCGGCGGGGAGGGTGGTGTTGGAACAGACCCGTTTAGAAAAATATATAGCGCATTATTGGTGAGTGCTGTTGTTGTGCCCAAATTCCGAGACCCCCCAAAGACGACCACCAGAGTCCAGAGTCAAAGCCAAACAGCAAGGGTCGTTTATTACAGGTTCCAACCCGGACCTCCACGCACTCGTCGCCAGTGATGCTTAGAGGTCCCGAGCTCGGGATCACAACACCTTTTATACACTATTTTTGGGGAGGCAGGGACTTAGCATACATCATAGTATCTTGTAACAAATCACCACATACTGTGGGAAAATAAAAAAGGAACTCTATAATATGACTGGCGCGCTACAGAGCGGGAAAAGGCTGGGAACAGATTATTGGTTAGGTCAAAGGGCTGTCATTCTTCAAACTGCTGAGTTGGCGCCGCCAGGGTATGTGTCACCTCAGGATTGACCAGGGTCTTCCCGTCAAGCCGCAGGGCGCCAGATGGTTATCTCTCGGCCCAGAGCCAGGTGGGGGGTCCGGGAGCAGCCATTCTGTCAGGTTCAATTCTGGGCGGGGAATGTGTGGTTCCAGAGTGTCCATAGAAAGTCTGCTGGTATTTTTCCATCTCCTCATGGGTTAGCAAGCGAAGGTACAGAAGCAGAAATAGCGGTAATGGTTATAATTTAGGCATCTCACTATAGGAGAAGATAATTGGGCAGGTCCTAGAGTGAAGGCAGTTTTAAATAGAGTTATCAGGCCAGTGAGACCTGACTTTTGAGCAGAGACTTGGACGTGAGGGATGTAACTGTCCAGACGTCTGAGTTTAAGTGCTCCAAAGGGAGAACACTCGGTGTCTAGACCCCAAGGTGGAAATGTACCTGACTTGCAGGAGTTGCAGGGAGGCTTTTGAATAAGAGTAAGTGAGAGATTGAGGGGCTTGAGTCAGGAAGGTTCTCATCGTTTCCATAGTCAGATTTTTATTACTTGGAGATGCTATTCGAGACATTTTCTTTTAAATATGCAGTAAAAATGAGCATGTGTGAGTTGAGAGGAAAATAAACATAGTTTTGTCTTTCAGGAATAGAGACACGTTTTCCAACTTCTCTTGGTAAGCCTGAGAAATTCAGCAGTAGTACTTCCTGAAACCATCAAGAAGAAAAATGGTAAGCTTTGTACAAAAAAAAATTTTTTTTTAAGATTTTATTTGTCAGAGAGAGAGCGAGCACAATAGGGGGAGAGGCAGGCAGAGCAGGCAGAGGGAGAAGCAGGTTCTCCCCGCTGAGCAAGGAGCTCAATGTGGGACTCTGTCCCAGGACGACAGGATCATGACCCCACACCAAGGCTGACGTTTAATCTACTGAGCCACCCAGGCGTTCCTAGTTTTGTGCAATTCATAATGTCTTTCATTATAAATAATTTTTAGAAATTCAGTCAAGGGAAATAAAACTGTGTGGACTTTAATGGCAAGACATGAATGGTAAGACAGAAGCACACAGCAGATGACCGCTCTAAACAAAACCAGAAGCAAAATTACTTTTAAATTCTTCAGCATTTTCACTTAAAATGCACAGAACTTACTTTTTACAGAAAAAGACTGATTACAGCATATACATGGAAAGAGGGAGCTGCAGAGTATACCCAGGTGTGATAATTTTAACTGAATCCTTTTGTTCTAGATCTAAGGTAGCACCCAGAGCTTGCCATAGAAGACAGGCAATGAGAATAATGCTCTGTCTCCCTCCCACCCTACCCCCGGCTCACACACTCCTGCCCTCTATCAACCTGACCATACTTTCTCACTGCGAGAAACTATTGGGAGAAGAGAAATGAAAAAGGAAGCCTCAGAGTAACCCCCCACCCCACAATGTAGCAACCAAAGGGATGTGCAAGTTACTGGGACAGCAGATAAACAAAAAGCAAGCAAGGATAATATGGTTACCTCTGTACACTTAGGATATAGAAACACAGAAGACTGTTGTCTTTGGTGAAGAAAGGAATTGTTTTTTAACACTGTCACTCAGAATTAAAGTACATAAGGAAAATGGTGGAACCTGTTTTGAAAAGTCATTTTCTTACTATTTTTCAATATAAATGATGTTGGTGTGTTTCCATTTAAATCAGTATTACTAACATGACCATTGTTTTCATTTTTATTGATGAAAAATTCACACTTAAGTATTTCCATTACAGTATTTACTATCAAATTTTAGGACAGATACCATTTTACATTAACATATTCATCTTCTGGAGTTTTTTTTTTTCTACTGTTGAAATAAGTTTTGAAGAAGTACAGCTTACTCTCAGCTATGAGGACAGTTCATCTCTGAAATGTTGTTTTTTGTGTTTTCATTCAGATTGTCATCTTTATCCTAGTTTGGGAAATAAATACAATGCATAAAGTCATGAAGAAATCTCATTTTTTATTTTTCTTGTTTTTAGTCAGTGACACTGCATACAGATGTAGGTGATATTAAAATAGAAGTTTTCTGTGAGAGGACACCCAAAACTTGTGAGGTGAGTACCATTATGTACCTGTAAGTTAATGAGTTAATGCAGTAGGATAACCATTTTGAAATTAACCTAAAAAACAATGAACACTTGTATATAAAACCAGTGTCAGGAAAAACTAGGCGGCATAATTTCTCACTTAATTTCTACTTACTTTTTTTTCTTTTTTTTAAAAGATTTTATTTAACAGAGAGAGAGATCACAAGTAGGCAGAGAGGCAGGCAGAAAGAGAGAGGGAAGCGGGCTCCCCGCTGAGCAGACACACCCCCACACCTACCCCCGCAATGCAGGGCTTGATCCCAGGACCCTGAGATAATGACCCGAGCTGAAGGCCACCCAGGTGCCCCAGTTTCTACTTACTTTTTTTTTTTTTTTTTAAAGATTTTATTTATTTACTTGACAGAGAGAAATCACAAGTAGATGGAGAGTAGCAGAGAGAGAGAGAGAGGGAAGCAGGCTCCCTGCCAAGCAGAGAGCCCGATGCGGGACTCGATCCCAGGACCCTGAGATCATGACCTGAGCCGAAGGCAGCGGCTTAACCCACTGAGCCACCCAGGCGCCCCTCTACTTACTTTTGATGTTAAAGGTGGAGCAAAGAAAGGATTGATAATTTTTCTTTAACTGTAGAGTGGTGGGTATCTTTTTCTGCTCATTTTATTAGGATATTAGGTAAGAGAACTGTTTCTTACATTATTTTAATTATTTAAATGACAAGGAAGGAAAAAGTTAGCTCTCTCTCTATATTCATTTAGCAATTATTTATGAAAGACTATCTTGCCAGGGTCAAGGAATACAGTAATGAACAAGAGATATCCCTTGCCCTTACAGAGGTAATACTCTGAGAAAATAAGTTGGGGGGCGGGAGAGTCATTCTAGAAAAAAAATGATTCCAGATCATGATAATGCATTGTAGGAAACAAAGCACTGAAATGGAGACTAATGGAAAGGAATTATTTAAAAGAAGTTGAGGGCAGGCCTAGCCAGGAAAGTGATACTTAAACTTAGTGCAGAAGGTAATGAAGGCATTTTCATGGAAAGACATAAAAAGAATATTCCAGGTATAGAGATAGAAGTACAAAGGGCTTAGGTGGGTAAGCCGACCCCTTTCAGATGAATTTTCAGAATGATAGTGGGGTTAACATAGTAATAGAAAGAAATTATTAACACATGAGATGTAGAGGTAAGATTGTGTATTCTATTCCAAGAACAAAAGGAAGCCTTTAAAGTGTTTTAGGCAGAAAAGTGAGATCCAAAGTAATTCCTAAAAACATAAATGCATTGTTAATGGTATTTTTAGTAAATAAAATAGTTTGCTCATTGCTTTAAATGTGTTTCTGTTACATCATTTCCCAATCATTATTTTTACTCTTTTCAGAATTTTTTGGCTCTTTGTGCCAGTAATTACTACAATGGCTGTATATTTCATAGAAATATCAAGGGTTTCATGGTTCAAACAGGAGATCCGACAGGTAAGTTTCTCCATCAATATCTAGAGAATTGGGTATATAGTATGAAGAAGAGAGTAGACAAAGAATAAAAAAATTTATAATGTAACATTGTATATAAACTATGCTCCAATTAAAAATATTTGGAGGGGGTTGTCTGGATGGCTCAAAGAGGTTAAGTATCTGACTCTTGATTTTGATCCAGGTTTTGATCTCAGGGTTGTAAGTTCAAGCCCCGCTGGACTTGGAGCCTACTTAGAGAATTATATAAAAACAAGTTTTTTTAATAAATAAAATTTATTTAATTTTTATAAAATAAAACCAAAGATATAAGCACATAGAGTTTTTATAACCCGGCTACCTTACCATAGCAAGAAATTATTTTAAGTAGAAGCTGCTGGCATCTAGCTTTACATTAAAGTAGGACAGGGGTGCTTGCATGGCTCAGTGGGGTGAGCACTGGACTCTTGGTCTCGGCTTGGGTCGTGATCTTGGGGGAGTGAGATCAAGACTTACATCAGACTCTGTGCTAGGTGCAGAGTCTGCTTCAGTTCTGTCTTCCTTTCCCGCTGCCCCTCCTGCTTGTTACACTGTCTCTCTTCAAAATAAATAAATAACATCTTAAAATATGAACACTATTGACAGTGAAAGGATTTCTTTCTTTGTAGAGATACTTTATTTTTCTGGTCTGTGAAGTGAAATTTTGAGAAGAGGAGACATATATAATTTTATCTTTTTTTTTATTTATTTATTTTTGAGAGAGAGACTGCCTGCGCAAGCATGGGGGGGGTGACAACGGGGGTGGGAGGGGAAGGCAGACTCCCCGCTGAGCAGGGAGCCCCATGTGGGACTCGATCCCAGGACTCTGGGATCATGACTAAAGCCGAAGGCAGATGCTTAACCAACTGAACAACCCAGCCACCCCAAATGTGATTTATAATTAAAGAATTATTGGGGTGCCTGGGTAGCTCAGTTGGTTAAGCATCTGCCTTTGGTTGGGATCATGATTTCAGAGTCCTGGGATCAAACCCCATGTTGGGCTCAGCAGGGAGCCTGCTTCACCCTCTCCCTCTGCCTCTTCCCCAGCTGTGCACTCTTTTTCTCTTTCACACAAATAAATAAAATCTTTAAAAATAATAAACAGGGGCACCTGGGTGGCTCATTCGTTAAGTGTCTGCCTTTGGCTCAGGTCATGATCCTAGAGTCCTGGGATGGAGCCCCCCATAGGGCTCCCTGCTAAGTGGGAAGCCTGCTTCTCCCTCTCCCACTCCCTCTGCTTGTGTTCCCTCTCTCACTGTGTCGCTGTCAAATGAATAAATTAAAATCTTCTTAAAAATAAATAAATAGTTATAAAATAGCCCATATGTTTTAGAAACTGAACCTTTTCAGGCACTTGGGTGGCTCAGTTGGTTAAGTGACTGCCTTCAACTCAGTTTATGATCCTGGAGTCCTGGAATTGAGTTCTGGCATAAGGCTCCCTGCTCAGTGGCCAGCCTGCTTCTGCCTTTCCTCCCTGCTCCCGCCCTCTCTATCTCTGCCTCTCTCTCTCTCCAATAAATAAAATCTTTAAAAAAAAAAAAAAAAACAAAGGAAGAAAAGAAAATCAACTTTTTCAACTTTTAACTAGATACTTTGGTTTCTGTTTTTTCTTTCTAAGTATTTTATTTATTTGACAGAGATCACAAGTAGGCAGAGAGGCAGGCAGAGAGAGGAGGAAGCAAGCCTCCCTACTGAGCAGAGAGCCGATTCGGGGCTCAATCCTGGGCTCCATCCCAGGACCAGGATATTATGACCTGAGCTGAAGGCAGAGGCTTTAACCCACTTGGCCACCCAGGCGCACCGATACTTTGTTTTTTTTAATTAGATACTTATTTTGATTTGTCTTGTAATATAGGTACTGGAAGAGGAGGTAACAGTATCTGGGGCAAGAAATTTGAGGATGAATATAGTGAATATCTTAAGGTATATCTCTAGTGCTTCAAAATCTATTTTCTCATGCCTTGTTTACACTTGAAAACTTCTAGTACGTATGTTGTTAATGTCATTAGTATACAAACAAACTTTTTTTGTAGTTTTAGTATACTTGATGTCAGGGAGAAAATGGCAAGAAAAATTTCTTGCCTTAAATATATTTTAGAATATATAAATGTATTTTGGAATCTCACAATCCCATGTATCTTAATATTAAGGGAGCTTATCTTCGGATCCAACCTGAAATGTTTAATCAGTAACGTATCAACAGGGCTAAATGTCTCACTAGGTTAAAGGGAAGGGCATAGCATGGTGAAATTAGAGATTTTATTTTCCTTCCTGTTTTTGTTTTTCTTTTTCTTTCTTTTTTAAATTTATTTATTTATCCGAGAGAGCAAGTGAGCACACAGGCAGGCAGAATGGCGGCAGAGGGAGAAGCAGGCTCCCTGCCGAGCAAGGAGCCCGATGTGGGACTCGATCCCAGGACGCTGGGATCATGACCTGAGCCGAAGGCAGCTGCTTAACCAACTGAGCCACCCACGTGTCCTGTTTTTGTTTTTTTTTTTCACATTTTTCTTTCACATTTTCTTGATTTTTCAAACTTTCTAAAGAACATTTTCTTTTTAATTTCGTATAAAAAAGAAAAAAAATTATTTTTAAGTAATCTCTACATCCAGCGTGGGGCTCAAACTTACAACCCCAAAATCAAGAGTTGCATGCTCCATCAGCTGAGCTTGTCAGGTGCCCCATGGAACGTTTGTTGGTTTTGTTTTGTTTTTTTTAATAAACTAATGCATGCCTGTTTTTAAAAAAGTTTTTTTAATTTAAATTTAAAAAATTAAAATAGCATGATACTATCTTAGCTCAAAAACAAGCAAAAGAAAAAAATATATTGTTTAGGCATATTTAAAGATAGTAGAATAATGGTTCTCCGAGAGGTTGAGGTGACAGATAAGGAGTATACAGGCATATGCAACAGTTGGGTAAGCTGGATTCTTAAATCTTAGAAATAGATTAATGAGTATTAAGTTCTAAGGGGTACATTACACTCTTGTGTATGTATCAAATGTAACATTTGGGAGTCACCTTTTAGGAAGACAATGAAGGATTAATATCTTTTTTTCACATTTTTAAAATTCAGTTGATTAACATACAACGTAGTACTGGTTTCAGAGGTACAGGCCTGTGATTCATCAGTCTTACATATAATACCCAGCGCTCATTACATCACATGCCCTCCCTGATGTCCATCAAAGCATTAGTATCTTGATGTAGCTATATTTCTGTTGCTTGTCTCAATAGTGTTTCCTGATAAATAGCTAAGGAGAGAGTAATCATTATTTATTGGCAGCACCTCCTTATAACACAGTTCTGTCATGTGTTCCATCTTATCAGTAGAGTCCTTTTAATTCGTTAATAGTTACTTGTTTAACAAATACTATCATGAAATTAGAGCTGTAGGAAACCTTCCCTTGATCATTCAGTCCTGGGTCATGAACTGACTGCCCTTGGGTAGAAGACCCAAGATATATTCTCAATGGCCAATGGCTTAAAAAAAATGTTTAGCACTATCAGGCAAGAGATAACACCATTCCTTTTGCCAGACTCCATCACTCCCCAATGTGTACATTCTGTCCAATTAATTTATTACCTGCTGACTCATGCAGGCACTTGAGTTATGAATAAACCCCTGAACTAGTCCAACCACCCTCCCTTGTTTTACAGATACAGAAACTAGCCAGAGTCCAGTGTATATGTGAAGAGTTTATGGGGATTTTGGTTTTGTTGTCTGCCTGATCGTTCCATGCCAGCATGTTCCTTAATATAAATGTAAGGATTTCTATTATACCTTGGTATTGTGAAAAATGTTTGTGGCTGTACTCCTTCAAAGTGAAAATGAAATTAACTGGGGCATGTGATTTGATACATGACCAATTTACATACAAGTTTTAGAAATACAGATAATATACAAAAAGTGAACATTGGCATTAGCCTAATAGAAGCTGATTAAATGTTTTCTTGGTCCCTTAAAAAGTACAGGTCTTGTTTCAGTCCTATATTTGGAATATTTATATTAAAACACAGGTAAATATTTTGACCTATCTTTTACAGCACAATGTTAGAGGTGTTGTATCTATGGCTAATAATGGCCCAAACACCAATGGATCTCAGTTCTTCATCACCTATGGCAAGCAGCCACATTTGGACATGAAATACACAGTATTTGGAAAGTGAGTATTTTGGTGTCATTCTTCCGTACTTTCTCTGGGCTTTCCGATACCAAAGAAAATCTTATGACTGGTTTGTGTTAGATCCATTTGTAGTGGTGCTGTGCGAGTACTTTGATGGTAGTATTCCTACCCATTGCTGTTGTCTTAAGGCATAAAAATGAATTTTTGTTTCTGAATTTTGACTCCTATCCATGACAGAAAATCAGTATTTTTTATTGTCCACTGAACTAGGGAATTCAAAGAACTATGAGCATGGTCCTTTCAGGAAACTGTAATAGGTAGTTGGATATTGTGTTTCAGTCTAAGGAAATTTTCATCCATTTATATTGTTTCTCTTTCAGGGTGATAGATGGTCTGGAGACTCTGGATGAACTGGAGAAGTTACCAGTAAATGAGAAGACCTATCGACCTCTTAACGATGTACACATTAAGGACATAACAATACATGCCAATCCATTTGCACAATAGCTATAATAGATCTGGAAAAATACTTGGCCGACTATTCAAGGAACACACCTATTGTGTTTACCCAGTTTTAATTATGTAGAAAGATTACATCAACTTCCTGCCTGTTTATAGCTAAGATCTTCTAGGAGTTGGTGGTACCATGAGGGCCCAAACAGCTTTCATTTCCATTATTACAGCATATTTTTTACTCTAACTACTATCTAATGTATTTAAGTTCAATTTTTTAAAAAACTCTTCTACTTGTAATTTTTTGTTACACATAAACATTCATATATAAACAGTATTTTTGAGCACTCTGATTACATATTCTTGCCATATCTTGTCCACATCCTGGAAGTAGTCTTTTCCATTAATTATTCACTTTGTGCAGTTAGAGTAAGGGCAAGATAGAGATGACCTAGAAAAGCCAACCAGTCCATTTTGCTATTTTCTCTAGTCTTTTTTTTTTTTTTAAAGATTTTATTTATTTATTTGACAGAGAGAAATCACAAGTAGATGGAGAGGCAGGCAGAGAGAGAGAGAGGGAAGCAGGCTCCCTGCTGAGCAGAGAGCCCAATGCAGGACTCGATCCCAGGACCCCGAGATCATGACCTGAGCCAAAGGCAGCGGCTTAACCCACTGAGCCACCCAGGCGCCCCTATTTTCTCTAGTCTTTAGATTTACAATAAAGGCTCAGAGAAGTCCTCAAGTACAGTTTGAGCACTCAATTTCCCAACTCATTTGCCCATGGAACATTTTTGAAACCTTATCATTTACAGTATTGCAGGATAGAATTCTACAGGTGATCCATTTGAAAAATGCATTTAGATGGTTAAGAGCACCAGTTGTAGAGTCCTGGACTGTGTTTGAATCACAGCTCTACCTCCTACTAGACAGGTTATCATCTCCCAAGTTTTCTCATCCCTGAAGACTCCTCCCCTCATAAGACTCATGAGGACTGAATCAAACAATGTGTATAAAGCTTCTGGCATGTGATAAGTGTTCTGTAGTGAGTAAATGGAAGCTGCTCTCCTGACCTTTCCACCATAGGGCTCTCACCTAATCAGTCCTCATTTATCAATCTGTACTATTGATCTCATCAAGAACTATATTCTTCAGGGTACTTGGGTGGCTCAGTGGTTAAGCATCTACCTTCAGCTCAGGTCATGATCCCAAAGTCCTGGGATCGAGCCCCCACATTGGGCTCCCTGCTCAGCAGGAAGCCTGCTTCTCCCTCTCCCACTCCTCCTGCTTGTATTCCCTCTGTGAAATAAAATCTTTAAAAAAAAAAAAAGTATTCAGTCTGCTTCAATCATCTCGATAGTATTCCTAAAACTGATGCCCAATGTTTCTTGGTTTATATCATTTCTGCAGATGGCTGATCTAAATATTTTCTTTCTTTCTTTCTTTCTTTTTTTTTTGTTTGATTATTTATTTATTTATTTGACAGACAGAGATCACAAGTAGGCAGAGAGGCAGGGAGAGAGAGAGAGAGAGGAGGAAGCAGCTCTCTGCAGAGCAGAGAGCCCGATGTAGGGCTCGATCGCAGGACCCTGGGATCATGACCTGAGCTGAAGGCAGAGTCTTTAACCCACTGAGCCACTCAGGCACCCTAAATATTTTCTTTCTTAACTACAGTTTGGATGTTAGCTTGCAATATCCTCTTAATTACCATCTATACCTTTTACTAAACTAATGTGCCAGTTATACTAACATCCTCACTTTGGTTTTTCTTTTAAATGAGCTCTATGCCTAATATGGGGCTTGAACTCATAACTCTAAGATCAAGAATTGCAGACTCCACCTACTGAGCCAGCCAGGTACCCCTAAAGCCTTCACATTTTGATTCAGCCTTTTAATTTAATCATTTGAATCATTTAATCATTCTAGACTTTTTTTTTAAGATTTTATTTATTTATTTGACAGAAATCACAAGTAGGCAGAGAGGCAGGCAGAGGTAGAAGAGGAGGCAGGCTCCCCACTGAGCAGAGAGCCCGATGTTGGGCTCGATCCCAGGACCCTGAGATCATGACCTGAGCCGAAGGCAGAGGCTTTAACCCACTGAGCCACCCTCACGCCTCTAGATTTCTAGACTTTAATATTAAAGCCTCTTTTGGGCCAGAATTTGTTTTGACATATAACTGATACATTCCTTTCCAACTGAATGGCACTAGATTTTTTTTGTCATTTCTCTTAAGAGGCGTTTTTTAAATTTTTTTTAAAGATTTTATTTATTTGAGACTGAGATCACAAGTAGGCAGAGAGGGAGGAGGCAGGCTCCCCGCTGAGCAGAGAGCCTGACGTGGGGATCAATCCCAGGACCCTGGGATCATGACCTGAGTTGAAGCCAGAGGCTTAACCCACTGAGCCACCCAGGCACCCCTCTCTTGATTGTCAAGATGTTTTGGTACTGACTGGCACTCCTTCAATTTTTATTCTAAACTCTACTTCTGTTTTTTTAAGTGCTAGTAAATGGTGGGTTTTGGGTTTTTTAGAGCTCATTCTTACAATGTCTGTTTAGTTATAGCTAGAAAGATAGGCAGAGGGATAGTCTGGCTGCCCACCTTGGGCCTATTAGGAGACATCTTGAGATCAAAATCCATAACACTATCTTCTGTCCAGAAGTTGACTTAGTTGACTGGTTCACACAAATCACATGGGCAGTTGAGTGACTGACATTTCGTTCCATGTATTAACTGACAGTATGTATTACTAAGACTAAGACTAGAATATTGTTGATCAACCCAATTCTCTTTAAAAAGAAGAGTAATAAGGCTTCCCTTTTGGACTAGAGGTTAGCAAACTACTGCCTTCAGGCTGGCCACCTGTTTCTGCAAATAGTCTTCATGGATCTCAACCATTCCCATCTCAGGTGTTTTCTGACTGCTTTGTGCTACCGCAGCAGTACAGATTGGTTGTGACAGAGAATAAAAGGCCTATAAGCCTAAAATACTTATTATCTTGCCATTTAAGAAAATTTGCTAGGGGCACCTGGGTGGCTCAGTGGGTTAAAGCCTCTGCCTTCGGCTCAGGTCATGATCCCAGGATCCTGGGATCAGGCCCTGCGCCAACCAGGCTCTCTGCTCAGCGGGGAGCCTGCTCCCTCCTCTCTCTCTGTCTGCCTCTCTGCCTACTTGATATCTCTTTCTCTCTCTCTCTCTCTCTGTCAAATAAATAAATAAAATCATAAAAAAAAATAAAGAAAATTTGCTAATCTTTGATTTAGAATATCAGAAGTTGCCAGATAATCATTGTTTCATTGCAAAGGGAGCTTGATGAGCTTAAGGGATAATGCAATCAATAGAATCTTGATAGTTCCTTCACTACTCTAAAAATGTTCTGGTACCTATCCATTAGGATACCTAAATCCTGTTAGTTCTTGCTTTGGAGCTCTTTGAAAAGAGCTTTCTTTTTTTTTTTTTTTAAGGTTTTATTTATTTATTTGACAGAGCGAAAAAGTACAAGCAGGGAGAGAAGCAGAGGGAGAAAGCGAGGCAGGCTCTCTGCCAAACAGGGAGCGCCTATGTGGAGCTCGACCCTAGGTCCCTGGGATCATGACCAGCGCTTAAGGCAGATGCTTAACCGACCAAGTCACCCACGCACCCCAGGAGAGCTCTTTCTGTAGGCCTTTGGTGAATTGAATAGTTACCATTTATACCTTGGTTAAACTTGGCAGTTTCCAAATCCATTTAGCAATATCTAAGCTATGTTGGGTATTTCTAAAGATATGTATTCTCATCTTTTTGTTCAAAAAATGAAAACTAGAGGTGCCTGGGTGACTCAGTCTGTTATGAGTCTGCCTTCAGCTCATCATGATCCCCAGAGTCCTGGGATCGGCTCCGCAATAGGCTTCCTTCTCAGTGGATAGTCTGCTTGTGTTCTCTTGCTCTCTCTCCCCTGTGTCAAATAAATAAATAAAATCTTTCTTAAAAAAGGAAAGAAAAGAAAAGATTAAAACAAGTAAGTAATTTATTGAGTTTCTTCCAGACTTGTATGTGAAGGTGCATAGGACACTGCTTATTCCAAGGGAGCGTACTCTAGGAAGCTAACAGATACACAAATAGATAAATTTTAATATATAGGACTCAACTTTTAATCAGTTTAACAAACTGGATAGATTAGTTACTGTTTCACTAGTGAATTTAAATGAAAACAAATGGTTCTTTTCAATTCAGTTCATACCAACTATAAAGGTAGGGATGGGAACTCAAACTCTATTATATATTCTGTAATAATATATAAACATTTTTTTAAATTTTTTTTAAAGATTTTATTTATTTATTTTTCAGAGGGAGAGCGAGCACAGGCAGACAGAGTGGAAGGCAGAGTCAGAGGGAGAAGCAGACTCCCCGTGGAGCAAGGAGCCCGATGTGGGACTCGATCCCAGGACGCTGGGATCATGACCTGAGCCGAAGGCAGCTGCTTAACCAACTGAGCCACCCAGGTGTCCCTATGTAATAATATATAATAGACTAATAAACTTAATAAATATGGTTAATAATAAACTATATTAACTCTAAAGCAAATCTAGAATAAATGATAATATAAATTTTTAAAAGCAAATTACAATCAGGTGCACCTAACTGGCTCAGCTGGTGGAGGTTTGTGGTTTCCTGACTTCAGGTTTGTGGTTTCAAGCCCCAAACTGGGTGTAAAGACTATTTAAAATAAAATCATGGGTGTCTGGGTGGCTCAGTTGGTTAAGCGTCTGCCTTCACCTCAAATCAGGATCTTAGGATCCTGGGGTAGAGCTCTGCAGAGCCCCACATTGGGCTAGCTCAGCAGAGCCTACTTCTCCCTCACTCTCAAGTTAATAAAAAAATAAAATTAAATTAAAAAATTTTTAAAAAGCAATATCTGAAATCCTTAAAAAGAAAAGTTATTTCATAAATTGTGTTAGGATAATCAGTAAATTATATGAAGAAAAGTAGCAAAAGAATTTTACCCCACATGCAATTTCTACCCAAAATTGCAGATGCCTTAAAAAAAAAGGAAAAAACACCTCTGAAAAGGAAAGAATTTCAGTTTACAAACATGACAAAGATAAAGACAGAACAAGTTTAACTACATAAAAATCGAAAATTTGATTGCAATTAAAAAACTTCAAGAACTGGAGTGTCTGGGTGGCTGAATTGTTAGGTGTTTGTCTTTGCCTTTGGCTCAGGTCATGACCCCAGGATCCTGGGATTGAGCCCCTCGTTGGGAACCCTGCTCAGCAAGAAGCCTGCTTCTTATCTCACTCCCCCTTGCTTGTGTTCCCTCTCTCTCTGTGTCAAATACATACATAAAATCTTTAAAAAACAAAAACTTCAAGGACGAATGAGAGCTGTATATTCCCAAAAAACAATGAGATATGAATGCGCAAGTAATAAAAAAAGGGAAAACGTTCAACTTCACTAATTAGGGAATAAAGTTGCAAGTTTCCTCCAAATTACCATTTTTAAATCTCTGCACTATGTTTGTTAGGATTGTGATAATGAAGTACCAGAAACTGGATAACTTAAAATTCTCTGTTAAACGAACTGGAAATTAAAAAAATCAAGGTGTGAGCAGGTTAACTCTAAGGTCTGGCTTTGGCTGACAGAAGACCATTTTCTATCTTCACACAATCAGTGAGTGTCTGTGTCCTAATCTCTTTAAAAAGAAAGATCAGTCAGACAGGATTAGGATCCACCCTACTGACCTCATTTTAACCTTAGGTAGGTCTGTAAAGGCCGCTTCCACAAATAACTCACCATCTTGGGGTGGGGGAGGGGCAGTTAAGACTTAAACATGAACTGGAGGGACATAGTGCCACCCCAAACAACCAATAACATGCACTAAAGAACACAGAAAATAATCTCATAAATGAAAATACCAAGTTAATAATTGTTTAGGTGTAAGGGTTTGCTAAATTTAAAACCATTTCAGAAACTAATTTTGGAAGTATATACCAGACTTTTTCCAAGTTCACTGTCTTTCACCCCTGTAATCTTACTGTGGGGATTTCCAAATTGCTCTGTAGTCCTTCACTGCAAATATTACCTGTAACAGAATACAGTTGATGCCCATCTCCTAGATTGTTAGACTTGAGAACGTATGTACAGTGCTTAGCACAGTAACTAGCTCTGTAACTATGAATGCCTATTATCTTTTCAAAGATGGGGATTCCCAAGTGCTAAATACAACCTGAATTTCACAAGTTATTGTGATGAATTTCTCCCTCTGTGAAATATTTATCTCCTATTTGGGGACCCTGACCCCAATATAAAGATTTAAGTATTAGTGGTTTTATAAGTATTAATGGTTTTAAAACCATAAAGAGAAGGGTCTTATGAAATGCAGACTACCATAGAAATTTGGAAATTCGTATTCCTCATCAGTTTTTACCCAATAATTGTGCATCTGTGTAGGGCTGGCTACATTTGCTGCTCTCCCGTGCAAGTGTGAACAATAAACTTATGCTTAGTTGTAATGTTCAATTTTATACGTTTTCCACTAAGTTTGGGATGAGTAAACAAGAAACAAAATGGAGGAAGGGCGCGGGGTCAGGACTGGCAATTACTTTGGTCTATTAATATGCAGTTTGATGATTTTGTTGTTCAGAGGCTGTTTCCTGATACTCCTTCTTCACGACCTGCAATTTACCGATTTAGAGTTCATCTGGCCTTGACAGTGGAGAGGACTGGCTCAATGCCAAAATGTTTAACTATGAAGTGTCCTCACTTCCCTCACTTTCCCATTTTTCCCGAGAAAAATCCTTGCAATCCCATTTCAGTGTGTGTGAGTCCCAACCACTAAAGACTCAAGTAGTTTAAATAGGTCTCAGAGGCTTAGCAAAGTCGAAATACAATTACTAATTTAGAGCGACAGGACGGAGATCGTGTTTTTTTAAAGGATTGTTCGGTGGCTGCAATCAGTGCACAGACTATTTAGTATCACGGTCCCTCACTTTCTCTTGCACCCATCGTTCCCAGACACCACTTTTAACGAGCGCGTTCGAGACTCGACTCTCCAGCACTCACATTGTTCCCTCGGACCTAGACGGCCCCCAACATGGCCGACACGACTCCCCGCCTCCGCCTTCAGTCTTCGGGCTCCCCACGCGGCGCCTGCGCACACGGCGGCCACCGCTGTCTCCTTCCATCCCTGGGTGCAGGCGCCGCCCCACCCCCCGCCCCGCCCCGCCCTGCGGCGGGACGCGTTCGCCGCGTCACCCTTGTTTTCGAGTCGAGTCCCGACGCAGCGGCTGTCAGCTCCATTTTGTTGTTGGAGCCCGTCGCCGTCAGTTGGGCTTTTCCCGTTTTCGCGTTGCAAGCTTTGTCTCCTTCGGCTTGGACTCTTTGGCCTGGACGGTAAGACGCAGAAGGAAGCGGGCTGGGCAGTCAGGGCCCTTTTTCTGTGCCTCGGAAGCGCCTGGTGGTGCCCACTCTCCTCGCTTGTTCCCTGCCTGTAATCCCCGGCACGACGACCCCTTTTTGTCCTCTCACCCCCGAGCAGGAAGGCGGCTCGCTCGTCTTCCGCGCGCTGCAGAGCCTGTTGCCGCGAGTTTCTCCTTGAAGCGCGACGCCCTGGACACTGGCGAGGGGGGAGGGAGGGAGTGCTGGGCTGGGAGGGCCGGGCCGAGCGCCCCTAGGCGCCATTTTGTTGGCGACGGTCTCAGCCACCTCAGCGGAGCTGTAAGATGGCGGCGGGGCGGAGGGGGCGGAGGAGGCGAAGCTTCCTGCGGTGGGTGGTGTTGACTTGGGTCCTGGAAGGTGCGTGTCACGCTCCGGTTAAGGAGCGGTGTTTGTAGCGAATGGAGAGGACACACTGACCTGGTAGAGGAGGTACCCCTTAACGTCGTTCCAGTCTTGAAAGATTGAGTGAAAATCGCTAGTGCCTTTGCCCGCGGTGGCGCTGGCGAACACCAGATCCAGAAACCGGGAGAAGCCGAGATGGTAGGGTGTGTTGGAAGGAGCGTCGGCATTTTTGCGCCCCTTTACCCCCAGACCCCTAGCGAACGATTGGAGCGCTTTGATGCAGAGTTAGTGCGAGACGTGGCGGAGACTCGGCAGTTGGGACTAGTAAGAACGGTATTGATGAAAAGTCAGTTCCATGAAATGTTTTTTTAACAGTAATCAGGGATTTTTGTTCGAAACATTACTGGAAGGAAGGTGCTTCCCTCCCCTTAATTATGTAAGATTGCTTTTAGAAAAGCTAGGTTTTGTTGCGTAGTGTGCTGGTACCTCAAAAGATGGTATTTCGTGGTTTCCTGATGCCACGGTTGACTTACGTGGTAGCTCGATCGCTTACGGAATCCATCGGGAGGAGTTCTGTCGCAGAGGGCGTTTGCGGTGCGTTTGAGTTGGAGGCTGGTTTCCGGTGAACATTTAAACGGGGACCTGTAGTCCACACGTGTGGACCTACAGTATGTTTATGTTGCTGACGGGAAAGGGGAGGTTTTAAGATTGATTTATTTACTTGACAGATCACGCGTAGGCAGAGAGGGGGCGGGGGAAGCAGGCTCCCTGCTGAGCTGAGAGCCCGCTGCCGGGCCGGATTCCAGGACCCTGAGATCATGACCTGAGCCGAAGGCGGAGGCTTTATCGACTGATCCTGACCTGAGCCCGAGGCAGACGCTTAACCGACTTAGCCACTCGCCCCCCCTTCACCCCCCGCCAATGACTTACGAACTTCGATTTAAAAGAACAGATTTTTTAAATGATTTTGTTTGATAGAGATCTCAAGTAGACAGAGAGAGAGAGGAGGAAGCAGGCTCTCTGCTGAGCAGAGAGCCCGATGTGGGACACGGGGCTTGGTCCCAGGACCCTGGGATGATGACCAGACCAAAAACGGAGACTTAACCCACTGAGCCGCCCAGGAGCCCCTAAAAGAACAGTTTAGAGGCAGCTGTCTGACTGAGTTAGTAGAGGTTCTTGAACTCCAGGTTATGAGTTCTGGCCCCACACTGGGTGTGGAGATTATTGAAAAATAAAATCTTTAGGGGCTCCTGGGTGGCTCAGTGGGTTAAGCCTCTGCCTTCAGCTCGGGTCATGGTCTCAGGGTCCTGGGATGGAGCCCCATGGGGGGGCTCTCTGCCCACTTGTGATCTCTGTCAAATAAAATAAAATCTAAAAATAAAATCTTTAAAAAAAAACAATTTAAAAAGTCAAAGCTAGAGTGAATTTGCAAAGAAGAGTTTTCTTAAACTGCTCAGTGTTGGCAGGTGGGATACAACTTAACTGGAAAAATGTGTCTTTTATGTAGATGAGACACTCAAAGAGAGCTTACTGCCCTGATTGGGATGAAAAGGATTGGGACTGTGGAAAATGGAGAAGCAGCAGCAGTCACAAAAGAAAGAAGAGATCGCATAGCAGTGCCCGAGAGAACAAGCGCTGCAAATATAATCATTCTAAAACATCTGATAGGTAAGAATGGTATTTAAAGTGTCTCAGTATAAAAATACATTTCACTGCAATACTGTACATCAACTGTATCTCAGCAAAAGTTGGGGTATATTTTCCTGATTACGTAAGTAATGATGAATCACATTCCTTTCTGTTTCCAATGAGGGCTTGTAATGTTTGTAAAATTGTGTGGATTTTTTTGGTGGGGAAAGCATAAAGTCTTAAAATCTTTTTATTTCTTTAGCCATTATTTGGAAAGCAGATCCATAAATGAGAAAGATTATCATAGTCGACGCTACATTGATGAATACAGAAATGACTACAGTCAAGGATGTGAACCTGGACATCGTCATAGAGACCATGAAAGCAGATACCAGAACCATAGTAGCAAGTCTTCTGGGAGAAGTGGAAGAAGTAGTTATAAAAGCAAACACAGGATTCACCACAGTACTTCACGCCATCGTTCACATGGGGTATGAGCTCTTTTAAAACATTCTGTTAATTTTATTTCTCACGTGGAACAGGAATACTTGAATTTGTGTTTGATCATTTGAGAAAGTTCTGTTTAAAAAAAAGTCATCTCAGTTTAACTTGGATTTTTTATGTTTGTGCATTGAATAGGAAATTCCTGAAATACAGTACATATTAAGTTATATAGCAATAGATTTTATTATTATTGGCAACTAATTGTCATTCCAGTAAATCAGTGGAGGTAATTAGATTAGTTTATTTTTATGGTATTTCAGGAAATGATTTGTTTTGATAAATTGAAGTCTTGTCACAAAAGTTAGAATAAGCATTTTATTTTTCTATGGTTGAGGGTTTAGGCATGTCTTTTTCTAATAAAGCATGCTCTAATTTTTTCACTAAGCAAATCACTTAACAGATTGAACATTATGGGTTATGGGTTAATTTGAATATTAGTTCAGATGACATTTTAAGTGACAGAGTGTTATTCTTATATGCCAGATCTTTTTTTTTTTTTCTCCCCAAAATTAGGACTTTAATTTTATTTACTGTTTCAATATTTGTTTTCTTAGATTAGTTAGGAAATCTTAATTTGGCCACAGTCTACTTTGACCAAGTAAATATTTCATCCTGCAGTTTAACAACATTAAATTAGAACACTAGAAACTTAAAATTATGTTTCAGTGAATGCTACAATTAAGCATTTTTTTTTTTTTTTTTAAAGAAAAACAATTGTATTATGTTTTGTTGCCTTGCCACTTTGAGTATCTTATCTGAAAATCTGTTCCTTGCCATGTTTTTCTCCTGTTAACATAAACTATGTGCCCTGTGAATTTCTGGGGACTGAATTTGAAATTGCTCCTGCCAACCGTTTGTGGCCTGGCGTGTATCTGAATGCCTGAATATCTCCCCGCTGAATGAATTTCGTATTCTGCCCTGAATTCACTCGGGTATATTGATTGGCTGGATGATCTTGGTGCCGCCCACTTGACGTTTCCAGAAGAGTCACCGAAGGAAAAGAACCAGGAGTGTAGAGGATGATGAGGAGGGTCACCTGATCTGTCAGAGTGGAGACGTACTAAGTGCAAGATGTATAGAATATTTTTCAACACTTATTAACTTTTCAGATAACATAATCTATATATAAAGATTTCAGGGATTTGGAAATCTTTTCTTTCTCTGTTTTTTTGTTTGTTTGTTCTTCATTTCTTTTGGTGGGGGGGGATTGTGTTTCTTTCTTTCTTTAGAAATTTAATATTTGTTAAGCAGAACTTCCAAAATAGTAAATCAAGTTAATAAAATGAGCTTAAGAATGAATTTAGAACTAAAAATAGTTATAAATGTTTTTTGACAGTGTTGACCAATAAAATGTCTAGTGATAAGGAAATTTGTAGCATCAACTAGAATAATCTGCATTGATAGCATTTATTATGATAAGTAAACTGTTCCACTTCTTGATATAACTGAGATTTATTTCTCTCTTTTAGATGAAATTGTTGATACTTTAGGAGAAGGAGCTTTTGGAAAAGTCGTGGAGTGCATTGATCATAAAGCGTAAGTTTCCTACCCTGAGATTGCATTTGGGGCTGTCACCAATGTGAGAGAATTTTTTTAGCTTTAGTATATTGTCTGACCATAACCTTTCACTTGGTTTTTTTGCTTTGATCTAGGAAACTCCCAATAAAAGGTTCCAGCCTGATAGGGGTACTTGCGTGTTTCAGTTTGTTAAGCATCTCCTTTGGCTCAACTCAGGAGCTGAGGGTCCTATAATCAGACCCTGTGTTGGGCTCCCTATTCACAGGGAATATGCTCCTTCCTCCCTTTTCCTCTGCCCACCTCCCCCTCTTCTGTGTGCTCTCAGATAAATAATTTTTTTTGTTTTTAAAGAATTTATTTGTCCTAGCACAAGCAGGGGGAGTGGCAGGCTAAGGGATTGACCAGCTCCCTGCTGAGCAAGGGGCCCGATGGGACTGGAACCCAGGTGTCTGCCTTTGGCTCATGATCTGAGCCAAAGGCAGACGCCTAACCAACTCAGCCACCCAGGTATCCCTTAGATAAATAAAATATTTTAAAAAGCTGGGGGAGGGAGGATGACCAGCCCTTTAGATTATTTTTTCATTTTTTATTTTATTTATTTATTTATTTTTAGATTTTATTTATTTATTTGACAGAGATCACATGTAGGCCGGGGTGGGGAGAACAGGCTCCCCGCTGAGCAGGGAGCCCAATGTGGGGCGTGATCCCAGGGTCCGAGATGATGTCCTGGGAGGAAGGCAAAGGCTTAACCCACTGAGCCACCCAGGCGCTCGAGTCCTTTGGATTTTTAAACACTAGCTATTAATAATGTGTGTAGCCTTTGATTTTAAGTTGAGAATGGATTTTTTTCTTTCTTTCTTTCTTTTTTTTTATTTTTATCAGATAAGCCCACTGGCTTTAATTTTTAAAAAGATTTTATTTACTTGACAGAGAGGGAACACAAGCAAGGGGAGTGAGAGAGGGAGAAACAGGCTTCCCACCCAGCAAGGAGCTTGATGTGGGGCTCAATCCCAGGACCCTCGGGATCATGACCCAAGCCAAAGCAGACACCCAACAACTGAGTCACCCATGTACCCCAGATTTTATTATTTTAGAAAATAGTTTGTTGTCCCACTGGGCACAGTTGTGACAGTTCTTGTGGCCTCCCTCCTTCCCCTAGTCATTGATCTAAATCAGAACTTCCCACAGCCTTGGTTTCTTGGGTGTTTGGAACTGGGCTCACCCAAGGCATATTGACACATTCTTCAGGGTAGTAGGACACTGTATTCTTAGAAAATGCTATGATTGATGGCACAGCCATGGTTGAGAACTCTTAAATTGGTATCACATGGCCCCTTCCATAACTTTTCTGGTAACCTAGACAAAATGAAGAATTTGATAAAATGAGGCCCCTGGGTGGCTCAGTGGTTGGGCCTCTGCCTTCGGCTCGGGTCATGATAACCAGTGTCCTGGGATCAAGCCCTGCATTGGGTTCTCTCCTCCACAGGAAACCTGCTTTTCCCTCTCCCGCTTCCCCGGCTTGTGTTCCCTCTCTTGCTGTCTGTCTCTCAAATTTAAAAAAATCTTCGAAAAAAAAAGAATTTGATAAAATATTTGTCAGTGACAACTAAAGAAGAAACTATTTTACATATACGTATTGAGTTTTAATTGGATTACGAGTTGAGTGGTGATACCCCAATAATCTTGTTACTTTATAGCTATTAATACATAGTTTAGTTGAAGGACCAAAAAAAGAATTCACATGAGTGGTGGTTTGATGAAAAAAATTGTGTCATTCAACATGTATTTGTACCAACTGATTCCACCATATACTTAAAGATCATTCTTGGGATGCCTGGATGGCTCAGCTGGTTAAGTGTCTACCCTCAGCTCTGGTTGTGATGCCAAGGTCCTGGGATGGAGTCCCACATCGGGCTCGTTGCTGGGTGGGGAGCTTGCTCCTCCCTGTACCTGCTGTTACCCCTGCTTATGCTTGCTCGCTCACTCTCTCCAACAAGAAAAGTCTTAGAAAAAAATAAAGATCATTATTGTTGCTTACAGTGAGTTGCTATAGTCCTATAAAACTGGGTTAATTTTGTTAGAATACTTTGGTATAATCAGGTAAAACTGAATGCTAGACCATAAATTCAAGAAAACAAATACAGTGGGTCAAAGTAGTAGTAGTTAAAGTTTGAAAAGAGTAATAGGAAAGTGGAAGAGGATATAATTTTTAACATTTTTTTTTTCAACTTTCTCTAACAGAGGAGGTAGACATGTGGCAGTAAAAATAGTTAAAAATGTGGATAGATACTGTGAAGCTGCTCGCTCAGAAATACAAGTTCTGGAACACTTGAATACAACAGACCCCAGTAGTACATTGTAAGTATCTACTAAAGTAGAACTCAGAAGATCCTCTCAGATAGATTTGAATTATGAGAAGGTGTACTCAGTTATTTTTCATGTATTTATAGCCGCTGTGTCCAGATGTTGGAGTGGTTTGAGCATCATGGTCACATTTGCATTGTATTTGAACTACTAGGACTTAGTACGTATGACTTCATTAAGGAAAATGGTTTTCTGCCATTTCGTCTGGATCATATCAGGAAGATGGCATATCAGATATGCAAGTCAGTAAATTGTAAGTACTTGGCATGTCTTCAAGAAACTTGAAGTTACTGAGACTAACTTAATGCCAGACTGATTTGGATCTTTTAAGAAAAAAAAAATAGGATCTAACATAAGCCTGACTTAAGAGTAGGTATGAGAAAGATGTTGATGACTAGCTGTTGGTCAGTTTTGCTTTCATTCAGTAAGTAGTATATTGTCCATCATGTAGTAAAATATTGTCATGTAGAAGAGTAGTTTAGTTTGGTTTATAATTGCTGCTTCTACTTCTTGCTCCTGTGGTTCTGATACCTGCTCTGATGGTCTCTGTGGTGAAGTCTAGATTCAAATTTTTGACTGTAGTCATTTTCTGTATGTAGCATCGGCTGTGATGATCTTTCTTATTTATGGATCTGCTTTCCAAATAATGGCTAAAAAAATAAAAAGATTTTAAGACTTGAAGTAATCTTTTTTATTTTTGGAAAGATTTTGTTTTCCCCACCAAAAAATAATTCACACAGTTTTAAAAAGTTAAAAGCCATCATTAGAAACAGGCAATCTTGGCTTCATGAATAAAAATAACTTCTTCACATTTGAGTGGTTAGCTGCTGGTAGACTAACTTTGAGGGTAGTAGGTAGTTTTCTAGTAGCCTCTTGCATGTTGAAAACTTTGGACATGTAGGAAAAGCATCAAAGAGGTTTTTGTTGTAGGACTTTTGAGTTTCATTAGGTTTTTGATTTTCAGATGACAACTTTCTGTTTCATTCTCAGTTCTACACAGTAACAAGTTGACTCACACAGACTTAAAGCCTGAAAACATCTTATTTGTGCAGTCTGACTACACAGAGGCATATAATCCCAAAATAGTAAGTCTTTAGTATGTCACTTTCATTGTTTGAAATTAATTAATATCATATGCCTTCTTAATATTATGCCTCCTCAACCCATTATTTGTGATTTCAGAAACGTGATGAACGTACCTTAATAAATCCAGATATTAAAGTTGTAGACTTTGGAAGCGCAACTTACGATGATGAACATCATAGTACATTGGTATCTACAAGGCATTATAGGGCACCTGAAGTTATTTTGGGTAAGTTGCTTAATTGTGCTTTAGGAATGTGTATATATCCTTTTGTAGTTCTGCTCTTATTCTTTGTGGGGATTTTCTAAAATCTTTTTCCCTTTAAGAGATTAATAACTTAAAACACAATATGGGTAGGTGGTGCCTGGGTGGCTCAGTCAGCACCATCTGACTGCAGTGCAGGTCATGATCTCGGGTTCCTGGGACTTTGGGGGGGGGGGGGCTCCACCCTTGGCAGGGAGTCTGCTTGTCCCTCTGCCTTCACCCCGACCCAGCTCGTGGGTGCAGAAGGACGCGCACGTGTGCTCTCTCTCAAATAAAATAAAAACACACATACACACATAGGGGCACCTGGGTGGCTCAGTGGGTTAAGCCTCTTCCTTCGGCTCGGGTCATGATCTTGGGGTCCTGGGATAGAGCCCCACATGGGGTTCCCTGCTCGGCAGGGAGCCTGCTTCCTCCTCTCTCTCTGCCTACTTGTGATCTCTGTCAAATAAAATCTTAAAAAAAAAAATACATACACATTAAAGATATTAAGCTCATGTTTGTTTTTCAGTATCTTCAAGAAATAAAGCTTTTTTTCCTAACAGTTTGCTTTTGCTTTGCAGCTTTAGGATGGTCCCAGCCATGTGATGTCTGGAGTATAGGTTGTATTCTTATTGAATACTACCTTGGGTTTACAGTATTTCCAGTAAGTGATCAGTTTCAGTGGCTTTGCTCAAAAAAAGTGCTTTTAAAAAAAAAGGTGTTTATGTGAGTGAACATTATAAAGCAAATTATACACATTTAGGCAGTTTTTTCCCCTAATTATAGACTAATTGTTAAGTATAAAGGAATAAAGTTTCTGTAACATGTTATTGGGTATTTGTATTTCCTTCATAATTTATCATCTTACTTAAAAATTTTTTCAAGTATACTGTAACAGTTATCCTGTTCATTTGGAGATAATCACTGGTGAGCTTGTTCTTTGGCTCTTAGTATTTATCATCAGCTGTAACTTGCTAAAAATTTGCCTTTTTTAGTAATTACCTCCCTTTTGATTTCTATGGACTAGAAATTTAGCAGCTCTGTTAAATGAGAACAAAGTACACAATGTGCTTAACAAGTTTTGTTTATTGTTTTAGACACATGACAGTAAGGAGCATTTGGCAATGATGGAAAGGATTCTTGGACCTTTACCAAAACATATGATACAGAAAACCAGGTATGTTTTTATTTAAGAGTAGGTGCCATCCTTTGTACCGCTTGGTCTTCTGTAGAACTTTTATAAAAAATCAGACTAATGCTTTTTCACTTAAACAGATTCCTTTGTTGGGAAGCCAGTAGCTAGGCTGTTTTCAAGTCTCTAGTGAAGTGTTAGTCTTTGATCTATAAAAGCATAATAATTGATGAAACCAGTCATTTTCACGATATGTTTTAAGTTTTCATTGTCAGCATTATAAACATCAATGGATATTGACTTTTAGGAAACGTAAATATTTCCATCATGATCGATTAGACTGGGACGAACACAGTTCTGCCGGCAGATATGTCTCAAGGCGCTGTAAACCGCTGAAGGTGAGTCTGGGCCATTAAACGATTAAAAGCTTGAGTTTCCCTTCTTTTTATGGTAGAGAAGTAAGTTATGATAAATGGTAGTTGAAAATTTTCGACTATTGACTATTTCTTTTCCTTTCAGGAATTTATGCTCTCTCAGGATGCTGAACATGAGCTGCTCTTTGACCTCATTGAGAAAATGTTGGAATATGATCCAGCTAAAAGGATTACTCTCAAAGAAGCCTTAAAGCATCCTTTCTTTTATCCCCTAAAAAAAGCTACATAGATCTATAGTCTCTTGAAGAGATTTTATAGACTGTATCAGTCCAATTTTTAAATAATAAGTTATTTTGTATAGCTTTTGTAAAATTCTTACATTTTTGTATTGCTATGTTTATTTTGCTTGGATAATTTGATTTAAGTAAATTGCTGAAGTAATGAACATTTTTCCAGTAATTGCTGTATAAAATGATTTATTCAGAATAAAATTTTTGTGCTTAAACGAAATTTATCAGAATCTGCAATTTGTTTTTAGCACATTTTCCTCTCTGTATTTCTATCTTTGGAGGCTTCCTTTAAGTCTTTGGAAATACTTAGGTTTGTTTCTATTTAAGGGATTGCCAGCCTCTGCCTGCCTTCTTGAAACGAAATGTAATGTCCAAATTTTACAGAATACAAAGAACTAGAGATTAGTGCCCAGTTTTTTTCTCCCTTTATTCTCATTCAAGACTGTTAACAAATAACAGAAAAACTTCCAGAAGGGCACCTAGCTGGCTCAGTCAGTGGAGCATGCAACCCTTAATCTCAGGGTTGTGAGTTCAACCCACACTGGGTGTAGAGATTTCTTACTTTTTTGGTTTTTTGGGGGGTAGTTTTCTGATAGAGATTACATAATATTAAAGAAAAAAAAAGCTTCCGGAATACTTTGTAGTGAAGTGTCAAATATTAAGTGGCTGTAGTGAGACAGGCATTTTTTTTTTTCTTTTATGTATTTGACAGATCACAAGTAGGCAGAGAGAGAGGGGGAAGCAGGCTTCCCGCCGAACAGAGAGCCCAATGTGGGGCTCGATCCCAGGACCCTGAGATCATGACCCGAGCCGAAGGAAGAGGCTTAACCCACTGAGCCATTCAGGCACCCTGAATCAGGCATTTGTCTATGGTTTTTATTTATGCTTGATCCATTTAAGACTCTACAGTCCGGTTTTTTTTTCCCCCGTTCTATTTTGTTTTTTAGTTTCTCTAAGACTTTTAGAGTTGTGGGTTCTCAGCAAAACTGAGAGGAAGGAACAGAGATTCCGTGTGTACCTCCCACTCCCGCACATGCGTAGTCTGTTACCAACATCCCTCACCAAGGGGTACGTTTGTTGAAACTATGATCACCTGAAGTCTGGTGATCACACATGATCAGCTAGAAAGACTACTTTCTAGCTGGGATTGGGATTGGGAAAGTAGTCTTTCTAGCTGACATTTGGTGCATCGCATTCTGTGGGTTTGTACAAATGGAAGATGATGTGAATCCATCATTAGAGAATACCGAGCATTTTCACTGCTCTAAAAATCCCGTGTTCTGCCTTTTATCCTGCTCTCCCCTCCCATAGTCTGGCAGCCACTGGTATCTTTACTGTCTGTAGTTTTGTCTCTTACATAATATCCTATAATTGGACTCCTGTAATATTTAGCCATTCAGGTTTCTTTCACTTAAATGATGTGTATTTAAGTTTCCTCCATCTTTTCACAGCTTTATCATTTGTTTCTTTTTATTTATGAGTTAGTATTTCATAGTCTGGATGTACCATAGCTTATCCATTCACTTAATAAAGGATATTTATATGCTTCAAAGACAATTATGAATAAAGCTGCTAAAAATATCTATGGTTAGGTTTGCGTGTGGACATAAGTTTCCAGTTCTTTTTGGTAGATAAGAAGTAATTGCTAGGTCAAATAGTAAGGCTATAGTAAGAGTTCTTTTTATATTTGGGATAATAGTTCTTTAGTAGATGTGTTTTACAAATATTTTCTTCCAGTCTGGCTTATCTTTCACAGAGCAGAAGTTTTCTTAGAATCTAGATTGTAAATTTTTTTTAAAAAAGATTTTATTTATTTATTTGACAGAAATCACAAGTAGGCGGAGAGGCAGGCAGAGAGAGAGAGCAGGAAGCAGGCTCCCTGCTGAGCAGAGAGCCTGATGTGGGGTTCGATCCCAGAACTCTGGGATCATGACCTGAGCCAAAGGCAGAGGCTTTAACCCACTGAGCCACCCATGTGCCCCTGGATTGTAAATTCTAATGGGTTATGCCTAATTTAGTGTCTCAGAAGTTAGCATACCCAAGATCATCTAGGTTTTCTTTGTAGTTCTGCAGTTTTGTGTTTCATATTTAAGTCTAATTCATTTTGAGTTCATTTTTGTTGAAGGATTAATCTTATGTGTGGCTGTCCAGTTCCTGCACTACTGAAGAGAGTGGGGTTTTTTAGAAATTTAAAAATTAAATTGTTGTTGCTAGAATGAGGATTTAAACTCCAGAGCCAGGGATGCCTGGGTGGCTCAATTGGTTAAGCAGCTGCCTTCGGCTCAGGTCATGATCCCAGCGTCCTGGGATCGAGTCCCACATCGGGCTCCTTGCTCAGCAGGGAGCCTGCTTCTCCCTCTGCCTCTGCCTGTCATTCTGTGTCTGCCTGTGCTCGCTCTCTCCCCCTCTCTCTCTCTGATAAATAAATAAAATCTTTAAAAAATAATAATAATAAACTCCAGAGCCAGACTGTCCAGTTTGAATATTAGCCGGGACTAGCTGCAGGACTTTGGAATGTCTCCTGGGCTGAGCTGGGAGTTCTTAGTTCCCGCTGGGCCTCTGCTATCACTCTAGCTGGAGCGGCAGGAGTGCTGCTTCACTTGTTGCCTCTTAGGGCTCCGCTGACACAGGGTGGAGTGGCCTCAACCCATGTTATCTCTGGACAGCACGAAAATTCTGAGACGTTCCACCTGGCCTCCTGAAATGCCACATCAGCAGGAAGAGGGAGGGGTAACTCACCACCGTGAATGAAAGTCCAGGCTCTCCCAGTGGATACAACAGGAGACTGGAAGGAGCTTTCTCACGCAGCAGGGATGAGAGTCCCAGTTCCCAAGCCTCTGACAACACCTTGTCAGGGGTTGAGAAATCTTGTTAGAGCCTGGCAGGGGTGAAAATCTGGGATCCCCACTTGATTTTTTGCTGGCAGGAGTAGAAGTAATACCATGTTTTTTTCTGTGGTATTTGGCTGGAGTAGAGCACTCATTGTCTTTAAAAGTTTCCTGTCCTGGGTGTCTGGGTGGTTGAGTCAGTTAAGTATCTGCCTTCAGCTCGGGACATGATCTCAGGCTCCGCTTGGATTGAGCCCCACTTTGGGCTCCCTGCTCAGCTAGGAGTCTGCCTCTCCCTTTACCCCTCCAACCACTCCCCCGTCCTGGACTCATTCTCTTGCTTTCTCTCAAAAAAAATTTTAAAAAGATCTCTGTTTTGCTAGCCTGCCCTTTTCTTGGTCCTTTGGCTAGAAAGAACAAACGTTATTGAAGATTTTTGTCTGTACCTGTTGGTGTTTCCAGGTTACCAACTTATCCAGCATCAGGTCTAGGATAGATAAAAGCCAAGGGGGTGCCTGTGTGGCTAAGTGGGTTAAGTATCTGCCTTTGGCTCAGGTCATGATCCCAGGGTCCTGAGTAGATCCCCCAGTAGGGCTCTCTGCTCAGTGAGGAGCCCCCTTCTCCCTCTCCTGCTTCTACTGCTTGCATGCTCTCTGTCAAATAAATCTTTAAAAAAAAAAAAAAAAGCCAGGAAAAGTAACCATGTCAGTCCTCAGATACAGCTAAGGTCCCCAGCTGCTCTGCCTTCTCTGAACCTTTCAGAGTCTCTTCTGTTTTATATATAATGCTTGGGGATTTTAGTTGTACTTAGTGGAAGGAGCAGGGACAAATACTTAAATCTGTCTTTCTGGAAGTGTCTTGTGTTCTTTTTATATTTCCCATCTCCATTTTTTTCAGAGAGACGGAGAGAGAAGCAAGCAGAGGGGGAGTGGCAAGCAGAGGGAGAAGCAGACTCCTTGCTGAGCAGGGAACCCGATGTGGGACTCAATCCCAGGACCCTGAGATCATGACCTGAGCCGAAGGCAGGCGCTTAGCCAACTGAGCCACACAGGCATCGCCATATTCTCCCATCTTTCAATTTGGGGATTTTCTTCTGGTCTGTTTCCTAGTTCACTGATCTTTAGTTTGTCCGGTCTTCTGTTAATTTCATCTATCGAAGTCTTAATTTCAGATATATTTTGGCTCTAGGGTTTTTATAATGATTCTAGTTCATCATTCCTAGTTTTTTTGCTAAAGTCCTCCATAGTTGCTATCTTCAATATATGGTCATAATCCTTTGAAAATAAAATAATCAGGTCTGATAGTATTAAAATCAGGAACCTCCTGGGGCACCTGGGTGGCTCGGTGGCTTAGGCCTCTGCCTTCAGCTCAGGTCATGATCTCAGGGTCCTGGGATCAAGCCCTGCATCACTCCCCGCCTCCCACCCCCCGCCTGCTTCTCTGTCTACTCGTGATCTGTGTCAAATAAATAAAATCTTTTTTAAAATAAGTAAATAAAATCTTTTAAAATATATATATATATATATATGTACATATATATATTTTTTTTTAATAGAGGGGGAAAAATAAACTCACAACAGGAAGTTCATTAGAATAAGCTGTAAAGACTGCATTGCTGTAACTGGCCAGGGGGCCATACTGATATTTATCACCTCTCTCTTCTACCATACATTCTAGATCTGTATTCTGCTGGTCTAGAAGGCTGCTCCTGATGGGATAACCATACCTTCATCCCTTCTGACAACTGTCTCTGCTTACCTTGCCCTTGTAAAGCCATGGTTGGTATAATTGCCCACTTGTAATTATCAAGTCTTAGACGCACCAAGAGAGTGTATGCCCAGCTCCTATAGCAACAACCCTGTCTTTCAGAGAAATCAGGCCAATTTTCCTGCCGATATGCTGCCATCTTTATTTCACTGAAGGTCAACCAGCATAAAGAGCCCCAAATACTCGGGCAGCAGTCACAGCAGCAGGTTTGATGGAACTCTTACTGGGAATCCCCTGTGGAAGCTTCCTCTTGTCCTTGGAACAGAACCTCTAGTTCAGGACTGTTCCCAAGTGAGTTGCTGGAGCAATGGTGAATGAAGCAATTACTTCCACTTACTGTTTCCTGGACACACGTTCTATCCAGTGGGGACATAGCAGCACACAATGGCCACTGGTTCAAAGTAGATAGCACATCACCACATCATGAAGGATAGTGCTGTCTCAGATTATCACCCCTGAGTTGATGTCTTGACAACACTTTTAAGAGGCTGTTACAGTATTCTACCTGATCAGCAGCTTGTGAGGTGAGGTGGTATTACTATACCAATGGGACTGGAAAATCCCATGGTCATGTGCCCATTGTAACACCTCTTGCTGGGTGGCTCAGTTGGTTAAGTGTCTGCCTTCAGCTTGGATCATGTTCCCAGAGCCCTGGGATCGAGCCCTGTGTCAGGTTCCCTGCTCTGCAGGGAGTCTGCTTCTCCCTCTCCCTCTGCCCCTTCTCACCCTCATGCTCTATCTCTCACTCTTTCTCAAATAAAATCTTTTTTTTTTTTAAAAGAAAAACCTCTTTTGTTATAAACTTTTTTTTAAAGATTACTTATTTATTTGATGGATAGAGATCACAAGTAGGCAGAGAGGCAGGCAGAGCGAGAGGAGAAAGCAGGCTCCCTGCTGAGCAGACAGCCCAATGTGGGGCTTGATCCCTGGACCCTGGAACATGACCTGGGCTGAAGGCAGAGGCTTAACCCACTGCGCCACCCAGGCGACCCTGTCATAAACTGTTTTTGATACGACTTTTAAGCGAGCTCCCACTATGATAAAGTAGACATTCCATAAAACCCTAGATATTGGCTGGCCAAAGCCCTAGGGCAAGGAAGGCTAACCTGTATTTGGAGTATGTGTCAAATTCCACTTCTGGAAATTGCTGTCGCCTCCAGAGTGGAAGCAGTTTGATACAATAAGTTTGCCCCCAAATGGCTCACCTGTCTTCTCAAGGTCAAGTACCATAGTGGGAGGCACCACCTGCTGCTGCCAGCAGGGCAGACCTACACCAGTGGGGCAGTTTATATCAGACTTAATGTCCCCACTGAATAGAATACAGTTTTACAGTTGGGTCCATTGATAGTCTCCATTCCTGTCATCCTGGTTTCAAGGCCCCCAGGGCAGGAAAGGGGGGGTGGCCAGCCTTTCACAGGTGGATCATCCCAACCACTTGATTTTCAGTGCCTGCCGTACTCTGAGTAAGCAGGTATCTTCTGCCCACACCTGTGGGTCTGTCTCCATGCTCTTTCTCCAGACCTTTTGTTTCCAATCTCTCAGTTGTTAGTCCTTTCAGGCTCCTGGCCTGGGGATCAGGAGTCCATATGTATTTTCCCATCAGGCCACCTTTGTCCCTAAAACCTATCAATGGCCAGGTATACTGCTCCACGCTCTGCCTGCTCTTTCCCTCACCACAACCTTCGAGAGTCACTGTTGGGCGGGACTATGCTGGGAAAGCAGCCTATTTTCAGATATTCCAACCTCCTGAGCTGTCCCATCCACGACAGGCCACCCACTGGCTTCCTCCTTCCACTGCCCCAAGGCCTACAGTGTCAGATGAGGGAGAAAAGCTGGTGCAACATAAGTATAAGAGGTGACCGACTTGTGCCCTCTGGACCTGCCTAAAATATATCCCATCAACAGGTTGTGTTGGAAGACAGTGCTCCATGAACACGTGGTGTTTCTTCACAGTTAGGGCTTCCTGCGCAAAAAGGACTGTCCTTCTGGGTTAAAGAATGACGGATTGACAAACGTATCTTGGAAATCAGAGAAAGTGAACTACTCCAGAAATTTTAAAGGTTCATTGGCCCTGAGGCCATTTGCTTATATTCTAAGAGTAATAAAACCTAGAGACCCTCAGGGTGCCTGGCCAGCTCAGTTAGTAGAACATGAGACTCTTGATCTTGAGGTCGTGAGTTCAAGCCCCACATTAGGTGTAAAGCCTACTTAAAAACAATAACAAGAAAAGCCAACCTAGAGAATCTCCCCCTTCTTCCTCCCAGAGAAAAGAGAAAGATGGAGAAGGCACAGATGTGCCAGCCACCCTACATTAGACATCTCACAGGAGGCTGTGTGTGTGTGTGTGTGTCTGGTGGGCAGGGATGTTTGAGAATACTCGGATGAGAGTGGGCAGCTCAAGTCACAAACTCACTTGATGTCTCACGCTCAGGGTTAGCTGCACACCAGAAGCTATTTTCAAATGGTGAACAGATCTCCACTACAGACAGCACAGCCTTCCAGCAGAATCTGAAAAATCTGCTCAGTCGTGCTTCTTTGGAGGCTTTCCCACAACATCCGTCTCTGCATGGAAACTTCCAGTACCACGCAGTATTCCCGGACCCAAGAGGCAGGGCTGTTCGTGCCACAGTGTGACTTGCTGCATTGCTTGGTCTTGCACTGGGCCTCGCTCAAAGTTGAGAGCCATCCCAGTTACCTGATAAGTGAGTAAGAATAGTATTTCTAAGTGGGATGTGCTATTTCCGAAAGCATAAAGAGGACTACCAAGCACTGCTCCTCTCTTTCACTGGTAGAAGGTACAGTGGGTTCACTACTTGGCAGAGAATGTACTGGCTGGGCCTCTTCCTGAAAATTTTGCTGATATGGCAGACTCGATCTCTGAGGATTTACTTCTCATCCTCTGACTTACAGGTGTGTTTCCAGAACAGTCAGCATACCCGCCACTTCCCCAGGTTGGATTTAAAAGAGGTCATTGATCAAATGGACTGTCATGATGTTCTGTGGAGTGTGCAGATCCTGTGGCAGAGAGTAGGAGAGCTAATACGGCTTTGGGACAAGACCGCGAGGAGGAATTGCTGGCCATTCCATGTAAATGTGACGTGCTTCTGTCCTCATCCTCTGTCTTACGTGATTAGAAACACTGCACCGGCCAAATCACTAGCTGCATTCCGTTTCTTTTCTGTTTTGCATAATGTTTCATAGACTGTGTTGATCCGATCTAGTAGATACTAAACCTGACACAGCAGCTAAAATTGGGGCTACCATTGGGTTAAATCGAGGGTAACCCATTGTTATCTACCATCTTATTTTTGTAGATGCCAAATGGGAAGTAAAACCATCCCCACATTTTTAAAAACCTTGAAGTAACCATTCATGAGTCTTTAATACTCTACTGGAGATGCAGAATTGCTTCTGACTTATGATCTTGGCTGGGGAGGGGAAGCAGTTTTAGGGGCTTCCACTCAGCCTTTACTACTTCAATATCTCGTATACTGCAGCTGGGGAATCAATGTTAGGAATTCGTCAACTGCTAAACTGTCCATCCTTATTTCAAAGAATGGGGACATGACTGTAGAGTATGACCTTGGGACCCATCGGACTCCCTGTGAGACAGACTTGGGCCAGGACTCCATTTACCATCCGGACTTGACTCTAATAGGAAGGCCATGATGGTTGTTTCGGTTTCCCCTAGGATAAATACCAGTTCACACCCTGTCTGATTTTGGGGCTGTTATAACAAAAATACCATTGACTGGGTAGCTTAAGTAGTATTTTTTTCTTGCAATTTTGAAGACTGGGAAGTCCAGACTTAGGGTGCTGATTAATTCAGTTCCTGGTGAAGGCCTTTTTCCTGGTTTTCAGACCTTGCTGCATCCTCACATGTCAGAGAGAGAGAGAGAGAGAGAGAGACTGAGAAGGAGCAAGCTCTCTGGTATCTTCTTCGAAGGGCACCGATCCCATCACGAAGGCTTCTAATTTCCTCCTACAAGGCCCTATCTCTTAAATAACACCACACTGGGATCAGGGTTTCAACATATAAATTTTGAGGGACACATGCCCCCAGTCTTATAGCAGACCCCAGACTTATAGCAGACTTAAAAGGCCCTCAAAAGAGCTTGGTATCCCCTAATTTCCCCAGCTTACATTTACTATAGTAATGGCCTTTGGGGAAAGCAAAGAAAGACTGGCACTGTATACAGTTGCTGAAGTGTTGAAGGAGTCTTCCTTAAGGGAGACCAGCCTTCCCTTTAATCTATGGTTTGTCAGTCTGAGAACAAACTCAAATCTGGCAACTAGAAATACACTGTGATTTTTTCACCATAGTAGCTGACATCAACCTTTTGCTCTTTTGTTCTTGAACTTTTTTGGTTTTTATATACATCAAGTAACACTCTTAAATGCTATCTCATATCTCAACACTAGGAGGGGTGACATAGCTGTCACAGATCCCCTGATGGAATCTGTTGGCAACTAGGCTGCCCTAGTTGCCAACTTGAATTTGCTGACAAATTACATCCACCTCGCCTCTGATGATGAAATACTGGACCTTGACCCCTTGACCTCTGCTATTCTGGAATCCATTTATTCCAACTGATGCTAAAAACTCAGTTCTTTAGTAACACCCCCCAGTCATAATCCTAGCCGATAGGAGAGACCTACCTCTAAGCTTCTCAGTGATGCTGGGTGTCCTGTTCCGTATTGATTTAGTGAAGAGAGTGTCCTGTGGCTCCTGTGAAGCATGGTTAGCTGATGGATTCTCTCATCTAACGTCATAAATTCATTTTAGCCTGTCTATTATTATCACTCCGAGAACTCTGGCCTTTTCCTCAATATTCTGTCAAGACAATTCTAGCATCTCCTGCTTATTTTATTGTAGGCCATCAGTTTTTCTGAGTTTCAAGTTATGATCTCAGCAGCATACTGTTCAAGCTTCAGGTGCCCTTGGAATTAAGTCCTTAGCCTAGGGAAAATTCCCCCATATCAACAAACTTTCCCTTACCTAGCCTTGTGTTACGTCATTCTCTCCATCCCTGGCCCAGCACCTCCAAGTTCAATTCCAGTCATGTTCTTCCAGTTCCTGCTCTCTATATTAGCCAGATCTTGTGACACTTTTGGTAAATACCTTTCTTCCCAAAGCAGTCATAGGATTTAATGAAAATCCTGATTATAATCTAGAAGTGATGTGGACAGGCAAGGATGGATCTTCAGGAGGAAATAAATCATTTTGTGAGGCATCTGCTTTATGTGAAGGCTTTTCATGGCCATCTGGAGAACTGGAGACATTATCTTCTTGCAAGGGGTGGGGGGAGAGGGCAACTTCAGCCATGACAGAGGGTTCAGGGAATCTGGGGGTTCAAGATCTCAAGTATACCCCATCCCAGGTCAGAGAGCCCCACTCTCTTACCAGGGTCCAGATTTTTAGCACTGAAGGGATATAAATGTAGCTTTCTTTAGACTCTACTACTCTCATGGTCTGGTATAGCGTAGGATTTTTTAGCAAACTCGCTGCAAGAGAAGAGTTTCTCTTTAAATGGTGCTGTAACCAGGGCCCAATTTTAGGAATTTAATAAATTTTCTAGAACATTTATAGCATTTACCCATGCAATATAACCTAAGAAATTTTATCATCAGATGTTTGATAATGCTTCCCACATAACTTAATACACCAAATAAACAAGCCTAGTTAGTCAAAAAGACTTCATTTAGAATTCAAATCTTGGGAAGTCTGTTAAAAACCTCAGAAGGTTTCAGGGCACCTTGGTGGCTCAGTGGGTTAAGTCTCTGCCTTCGGCTCAGGTTATGATCTCAGAGGGTCCTGGGATCCAGCCCCACATCGGGCTCTCTGCTCAGTGGAGAGCCTGCTTCCCCCTCTCTCTCTGCCTGCCTCTCTGCCTACTTGTGACCTCTGTCAAATAAATAAATAAAATCTTTAAAAAAGAAAAGAAAAGAAAAGAAAACCTCAGGGGCGCCTGGGTGGCTCAGTGGGTTAAAGCCTCTGCCTTTGGCTCAGGTCATGATCCCAGGGTCCTGGGATCGAGTCCCGCATCAGGCTCTCTGCTCCCCGGGGAGCCAGCTTCCTCCTCTCTCTGCCTGCCTCTCTGCTTACTTGTGATTCCTCTCTGTCAAATAAATAAATAAAATCTTTAAAAAAATAAAAAGTGCTCATAAAAAAAAAAAGAAAACCTCAGAAGGTTTTAAAGCACGTGCTTAAATAGGATTACACATGATTATAACACTCAATATTTAATTATCTATTTTACCAAAGTGGCAGTAAGAGATTCTAAAGGCAACTACAGAAGGGTATGTACTTCATTCCAGTCTTAGCCCTGACCATGCATTAAATTATTTTCCAAAGGTTTCCTTCAAAACCTACAACTTTCTTTTTCATTCAGATTTTGTCTTAAACCTTCTCTCTCTAAACAACCAATCTCATTTTAGGCAAAAATTACTTTCCTTTTCTTCAACAAAAATGTATTCCTATTCCTCATACCTTTCTTTTGCCTTTAAAGATTTTATTTATTTATTTATTTATTTATTTATTTATTTATTTGATGGAGAGAGAAATCACAAGTAGGCAGAGAAGGACAAACACCATGTGATTTCACTCATATGTGAAATTTAAGAAACAAAACAAAAAAGGAAAAAAACAACAACCAAAATCCCAGATTCATTTTTTTAAAAAGATTTATTTATTTATTTGACAGAGAGAGAGACAGCAAGAGAGGGAACACACATTGGGAGAGGGAGAAGCAGGGTCCCCGCCCAGCAGGGAGCCTGATGCAGAGCTGGATCCCAGGACACTGGGATCATGACCTGAGCCAAAGGCAGACTCGTAACAACTAAGTCACCCAGGCGCCCCACCCCCCACCCCGATTTTTTTTTTTTTTTAAAGATTTTGTTTATTTGACAGAGATCACAAGTAGACAGAGAGGCAGGCAGAGAGAGAGGGGGGGGGAAGCAGGCTCCCCGCTGAGCAGAGAGCCCGATGCGGGGCTCGATCCCAGGACCCTGAGATCATGACCCCAGCTGAAGGAAGAGGCTTAACCCACTGAGCCACCCAGGCGCCCCGCTGAGGTCCATTTTAAGTTTGGACTCACATTTCTTTATGTCCAGCTCCTGCCTTTCCCTCCTGCTTTTTCTCTGCCCCATTTATTCAAAATCGTCCTAACGGCCTTTATCTGGGAACGGGCGTATCCCGCATCTTCCCAGTCAAAAGTTCAGAGAGAGAGAACACAGAGGAAGCGAGTCTGGAGCCGAGCCCGGACTTGTGAGTGTTCGTTCGTCCCCAGCAGGCGGGCGGCGGGGCTCACGCACCGAAGCCGACGAGCCGCCTCCCGGACCAAGAGATCCAAAGCCAGACCCGTCTGTCGTTTGCAGGCGACGCGATGGAAGGAAGCAACCGAGAGAGCCATCCCGAGCCGAACGCAGACTGGGGCCCGGCCGTGGCACAATGAAAATCACTTCTTAGTCACCGTCAGCCAGTGTCCCCCGCGGAGCCCTGCGAGGGGCGGCAGTCCCCGCCCCGCACGCGCGCGCGCACCGCAGGGATCCCGGCGGGTGGCTCCCCGGGCCTCCCGTCCCCCCCCCCCCGTCCCTCCCTTCCCGCGGGGCCTTCCCAGGGACCACCGGCCCCGCCGCGACTCCGCTCTGGGTCCTGCGCACGCGGCGAGGGCACACGCACAAGCTGTGGCTTTGCACGGCGCTGGCTTCACTCAGCCGTACAGCGACCTCGAGGGCGCCCGCGCGGCTCCGTCGGTGGAGCGACTGCCTGGGGCTCGGGTCGTGATCTCGGGGATCTCGGGATCGAGTCCCGCGTCGGGCTCCCTGCTCAGCAGGGCGTCTGCGTCTCTCTCTCCCTCTGCTGCTCCCCCTGCTTGTGTTCTCTCTCTCTCTCTCTGATAAACAAATAAAATCTTTAAGGGGGTTCGTCGGTCTTGGCTCCCGCAGACCCCCCCCCCCCGGTGCTGCTCCGGATCAGGGGGCGCTGCAGGACGTCAACTGTGTCACGGCTCCACACAGGCTCCTGTGGACCGGAGGCGTGTCGTCCTCTACACGGCGCCAGCCTGATCGAACGACCTACGCAGACCCGGCGCGGGTGCAGCCGCGGCTCCGTCGGCGAGGGGTCGGCTCCCGGTCCCGGCTCAGGCCGTGCTCTCGGGCTGGGCGGGCGCCGAGCTCAGCACCGGCCGCTCGTCCCTCTCCCTCCGCTCCCGCCTCCCCGCTCGTGCCCGCGCACACGCGCTCGCAAGTTTAAACAACAACAACAACAACAACAAAACAAAACAAAAAACCCAACTTAAATAAAACCAAAGAACAAATGCTTCAAAAGGACTCAACAGCCAGGAACCGAGGGGGGCCGGGCGCGACGTGCAGCCGTGGGGGGACTTGCCCGGAGCGAGCGTCCGAGGCCGCGACTCCCTCTCCGCTGAGCGTCACCAGGCGCGCTCCAGGCGCGCGGCGCCGGCTCCGGGCCCGGGAGGAGGAAATCCTCGCCGCGGAACAGGCGGCGGCGGCGGCCGGGCCTTCGCGCGTCTCCCCGCCCTGCCCGTGCTCGCGTCCGGGCTCCTGCCGCCGGGAGGAGCCGACTCGGATCTCCCGCAGCCGCGCGGCCCCGGCCCGGTCCCGGGACTCCCGAGGAGGCTCCCGCGCGGCTCCCCGAAGTCACAGCCGGGCGCACGCGCCGCGCGTGGCGAGACCGAGCCCCGGTGTCTCCGGGGACCGCCGCCCTCTCGCCAGCGGCCGCGGCGCCGTGGAAGCCCGCGCGTCTCCCGCCACCGGCCTCCTCGCTCCGTCCGCGACCCGGCGTCTCCGCGGCGATGCCACCGCGTTCCCGGGCGATCTGCTCCCCCACGCGTGGCCCTTGCGAACCGGCCGGTCAGGGAGCGACCCCACCCAGAGCCCCATCTTGGGAACCCCGGTCTGTAGGACCAGTTCGCGGCCCCAATGCTTTAGTTGGCAGTTTTCCCACAAGCAGAAGCTCTGAAACGTGATCGATCTTGATCTTTCTTTCTTTCTTTCTTTCTTTCTTTCTTTCTTTCTTTCTCTTTCTTTCTTTCTTTCTTTCTTTCTTTCTTTCTTTCTTTCTTTCTTTCTTTCTTTCTCTTTCTTTCTTTCTTTCTTTCTTTCTTTCTTTCTTTCTTTCTTTCTTTCTTCTTCCTTTCTTTCTTCCTTCCTTTCCTTTCTTTCTTTTTTTCCTTCCTTCCTTCCTTCCTTCCTCTCTCTCTCTCTCTCTCTTTTCTTAAGATTTTATTTATTTGACAGAAAGAGATCACAAGTAGGCAGAGAGGCAGGGTCCCCGCGGAGCAGAGTGCCCGATGCAGGACTCGATCCCAGGACCCTGAGATCATGACCTGAGCCGAAGGCAGAGGCTTTAACTCACTGAGCCTCCCAGGTGCCCCTGAAACGTGATTTCAAACGCAAGTAGATTATTTGGGAGGTGATTCCAGAAAAACACCCGTAAGAGAGTAAAGAAGGGAGAGGGGAAAGGGTTGACCTCCAAGACAGACGCGGTATCAAGGAAGCTCCTGTTGGGGGTACCTGGAGATTAATGCCTCTGCGGGACTCTGGGAGCCGGGGCAGAAGAGTCGAGGAATGCTCTCCCCAAGGGGTAATGTTGAAGACTGCTGGGCTGGAGAGAATGAATTCTTGGCACTTCAGCCTGCCAAACGTAGCGTGGCCTGTGCCGCCAAAAGACTTCGGAAAAAGAAACGCAGATGAGATACTGGGCCCTGGAAGTTAACCTCCAGTTACTGTAATGGGAAGACCTGAGGGAAATGGGCAGGGCTCCAGTGGGGTCTGCCACAGGACCCCACGTGAAAAACCTGGGGTCCTCCTTGGCAGGCTTCCGGCACTATTTTCCCCTTCACCCCATGCAGCTGCCTAAAATTCTGCTCAACCTTTCAGCCACTCTTGGTCAATCCCCCAGTACTTTGAAGGGCTGCTTCCTTGCAGCCCCCTTTCCTTTTCTCAAGGATATAGGCCCCACAAGTCATCACTGCCTTGGTAACTCCTCAGTGTTTGCAAGCTCATGTATTTTACATTTTGTTCAGATTTTCTAGTTATTCTTAGTAAGAGAGTTCGTTTGGGAGAAGTTATCCTGCCATTGCCGGAAGCCAAAATCACAGCCACAGAACACTGAAGGAGAGAAAAGCGAGCATGGGAAGGATCCCTCAGATTCTGTTTAAATCGACCAACCAACCAACAAAAAACGCTTGGTACTTTCTCCTAAACAGCAAAACTTGGGATTTTCATTTGCAGATTAGCAACTAATATTTGTAAGTGTATATCGCCCACTGTAAATTCTTAGTTTCCCTGCATCATGTGACACTGCTAGATTTGTAAATTGGGTAAGCGTCAAGCATGGGATAACTGCCGTCGCTCTGCCTTTACAAAGAGCTTTGGATCGTAGGTTCTAGAAAGTCTCCTTTTATATGTTTCATATCTCTCTGGAAACCCTTGTGGTTTTTTTGTTTTGTTTTGTGTGTGTGTGTGTGTGTGTTTTAATTATTTGTGAGTGAGAGAGAGAGAGAGCACTGAGTTGGGAGAAGAAGGAGAAGCAGGTTTCCCACAAGCAGGGAGCCTGATGCTGCACTGGGTCCCAGGACTCCAGGATTGTGACCTGAGCTGAAGGCAGAGGCTTAACCAGCCGAGCCCCCCAGACACTCTGAGCCGTAGTCAATGTGTTTCTAATCTCTGAGCCTTAGTCAATGGCATTTTATTATATTGTACATGGAGTGTTACTCCTGATCAGATGGGGGCCCCCAGATGCTGGGTGATGATGTGGGGGCGGGGGCAGTGGCCTGGGCAGTGAGAGAATTCACCCAAGGCAGAACAAAGGAGAGAGAAGTTTATAGTGTATCCACTGCCAGGAGCAGTGAACAGGACGGCAAAGCAGAGACTGTCTGCCGCGAGGCAGCAGGTGGGGGTTGTTGATGAAGAGGGACGGTGAGGAGGTCTGGGAGCGGACGGGATTCCCGGTTTCTGGTACGCCTGCCTGATTCTAAGTAACCTATTGGTTGGTTAAGGCCTGTAGATACTTTGTGTGTGGGTCCTTTTGCCTTGATCAAGTTAAAAGCAGCCTCTACAATATACATCCTGCCTTACATTATTCTTTTGTCTTATAAATCGAAGGCATCCATACATTATGTAACTGGTATTTTCTTTTCTTAACTATTTTCAACATTACTATTTTGTTGTGCAAAAAAATAGATTAATAATTCTCACTGTAAAAGAGTCAAACAATTTAAATGCTGTAGATCGCAATATATGAGAGCCCAGGTTGACCCCATCTCCTCCATCCCATCACCGCGACCACGGGCACAGAGATCCCACTCCCTTCCAGCTCCTTCTCTCTGCGTTTGCATGTCTACCTACGGACACATTTTGAAACTTTACAAATAAGATTGTGCCCTGGGACACCTGGGTGGCTCAGTTGGTTGGACAACTGCCTTCGGCTCAGGTCATGATCTCGGAGTCCGGGGATCGAGTCCCGCATCGGGCTCCCAGCTCCACGGGGAGTCTGCTTCTCTCTCTGCCCTTCTCCTCACTCATGCTCTCTCTCCCTGTCTCTCTCTCAAATAAATAAATACAATCTTTAAAAAAAAAAACAAAACAAATAAGATTGTGCCCCTTGCTTTTTTTAATGAACAGATACAAGTTTTCTCTAAGATAGGTGTGGCAGCTTTTTCTAAAAATATCTGCCACAATATCTCCAACTTCACATGTTCTTTGGAGCTGCTAACCGCTTCACATAATAGCAGTAGCAGAAGTCACACTAGAATCATAAAAGGTTCTGCAGGTTCCATCCTGTTTTTATGCTGATGTTCTCAGCAGCTCCCTCTTGAGGGGCTGCATTTTGGAATCCAGCTCCTGAGCTATGAGAAGCCCAAGTCACTGAGAAGGGCCACGTGTAATTCCTCCAGTCAGGCTCCAAGTCATCCTAGATCAGCTTCCAGGTGTTTCCAGACTTCTGTCATTCGTGTTACTTCCCTCTCTCCACTCTTTAGATTTTCCTGAATTAGCACCTAGACATTCTGGCACAGAGGCGATCAGTCTCCACTGCGCCTTACCCAAATTCCTGAACCGCAGACTCTGTGAATGTAATAAAACAGTTGTTATTTTACGTAACTAAATTTGGGGGTGATTTTTTATATAGGAATATATAATGGAAATGAATTATTGGATTGGAAGAGCTAAGTTGAAAGATACACTTATTTAAAATTTTGATTCAGGGGCGCCTGGGTGGCTCAGTCAGTTACCGTCTGCCTTCAGCTCAGGTCTTGATCCCGGGCTCCGGGGATCAAGCCCTGAGTCGGGCTCCCTGCTCAGAGGGGAGCCTGCTTCTCTCTCTCCCTCTGCCTGTCAGTCCCCCTGCTTGTGCTCTTACACGCTCTCTCTAACAAATAAATGAATAAAATCTTTAAAAAATAAAATTTTGATTCATAATGCCAGATTTCCTTTCACCGATAACTGATTTAAGATGAAATAGAAGAAATAGAAGTGCCTGGCTGGCACAGTTGGCAGAGCATGAAACTCTTTGATCTCAGGGTTGTGGGTTCGAGTCCCAAGTTAGGTGTAGAGATTACTTAAAAATAAAATTTTTAAAAATTTTTAAATAAAATCTTAGGGACGCCTGGGTGGCTCAGTCAGTTAAGATCAAGCCCCACATCGGGCTCCCTGCTTCTCAGGGAGCGCGCTTCTTTCTGCCTGCCTGCTGCTCTCTCTCTCTCTCTTTCTGTCAAATAACCAAAAAAAATCTTAGAAAAATAGAACAGAAGACTTATAACAAGAGATTGAATTAGTAGTTAAAAACTTTTGCATGAAGAGGGGGTCCTGGCTGGCTCAGTCAAAAAGGTATGTGACTTTTCATCTTGGCGTTGTGAGTTCAAGCACCATGTGTAGAGATTACTTAAAATAATACTTAAAAAAAAATCTTCGCACAAAGAAAAGCCCTGACACAGATGGCTTTTTTGGTGAATTTTACCAATGTTTAAAAAATTACCATCAATTCTTTGTAAACTCTTAGCAAACTCAGAAGAGGAACACTTCCCAAATTATTCTATGAAGCTGATGTTAACCAGGTACCAAAACCAGACAATGACCTTACAAGTAAAGAAAACTGCAGGCCAGAGGACCTTGCTGGCTCAGTCAGTAGAGCATGTGACTCTTGAAATCAGGGTTGTTCAAATCAGAGTTCAAATTCCTTGTTCGGTGTAAAGATTACCCAGGGGCACCTGGGTGGCTCAGTGGTTAAGCTTCTGCCTTCAGCTCAGGTCATGATCTCAGGGTCCTGGGATCCAGTCCCACATGGGGCTCTCTGCTCAGCAAGGAGACTGCTTCCCCCTCTTTCTCTGCCTGCCTCTCTGCCTACTTGTGATCTCTCTTTCTCTCTGTGAAATAAACAAAATCTTAAAAAACAAAACAAAATAAGAACAAAAAGGAAACAAAAGAACTATAGACCAATGTCCTTTATGAATACAAATGCAAAAACTTTCAACAAAATACTAAAAACCAAATACAGCAAGCATATGAAAAGATTGCACTGTGAACAAATGGGATTTATCCCAGGAACGAAAAGAATATGGCTCAATATATGAAAATCAATCAATGTAATGCACCAAATTAATCCAATAAATAGACAAAAAACACTTAATAATCTCAACAGTTGTGGGAAAGTCTTTGATGAATCCAACACTCTTTCATGACAGAAACACTCAATAAACTTGGAATAGAAGGGAGATTCCTAGAATATTATTCAGTCACATAAAAGAAGAAAACCTACCATTTGTGGCAACATGAATGAACTTGGAGGATGTTAAGTGAAGTGAGCCAGACACAGAAAGACCCAGACTGTATATTCTGATTTATATATGAAATCTGAGAACCATGGAAGTAGAGAGTAGAATGGTAGTTTCCAGGGAATGAGGGAAAGGGGACGGGAGAGATGTTGATCAAAGGATACAAACTTTCAGTCATGAGATGAATAAATTTGGAGTTTGCAGTATGTTAACTATAGTTAATATTATTGTATCGTATACTTGAAATTTGTCAAGGGAGTAGATATTAAGTATCTACACACACACACACAGTAACAATGTGAGGTGATTGATGTATTAATTAATTTTATTGTAATCATTTCTCAATGTATACATATATTAAATAATCACTGTACACCCTTCACACATACAATTTTTATTTGTCAGTTATATCTCGATAAAGCTGAAAGAGGAAAATTCCTCAATCTGATAAAGGACATCTATGAAAAACCCACAGTTAACATTGTACTTAATGGTAAAAAAACTGAATAATTTGAACACTTTTCCCTGAAGATCAGGAACAAAAAAAGAATGTCCGATCTTGGCACTTCTGTTCAATAACGAACTGGAGATTCTAGCCAAGGAAAATAGGCAAGAATTCCTCAGGAAGGAAGATGTAAAATTCTCTACTTGCAAATGACATGAACTTGATATGTGTCAAGAAAAATCCTAAGGAGTCTACTGAAAAAAGGTATTAGATCTAATAAATGTGTTCTGGGAGACTGTAAGATACAAAACCAATATATAAAAATCAATTTTTTTGTATCTCTATGCACTAGCAGTTAATAATTTGAAAATGAAATTCAGAAAATTCCATTTACAATAGCACCAAGAAGAATGAAATATTTAGAAATAAAGTTAGCCATGGGGCGCCTGGGTGGCTCAGTGGGTTAAGCCGCTGCCTTCGGCTCAGGTCATGATCTCAGGGTCCTGGGATCGAGTCCCGCATCGGGCTCTCTGCTCAGCAGGGAGCCTGCTTCCCTCTCTCTCTCTGCCTGCCTCTCTGTCTACTGTGATCTCTCTCTGTCAAATAAATAAATAAAAATCTATAAAAAAAAAAAAAAAAAGAAATAAAGTTAGCCAGGGGCGCCTGGGTGGCTCAGTGGGTTAAGCCACTGCCTTCGGCTCGGGTCATGATCTCAGGGTCCTGGGATCGAGTCCCGCATCGGGCTCTCTACTCAGCAGGGAGCCTGCTTCCCTCTCTCTCTCTCTCTGCCTGCCTCTCCATCTACTTGTGATTTCTCTCTGTCAAATAAATAAATAAATAAATAAGAAATAAAGTTAGCCAAAAAAGTTCTAGGCTTATACTCTGAAAACTACTAAAACATCATTGAAAGAAATTAATGAAAACCTAAATAAGTGGAAATACATTTCATATTCATGGGTTGTAAGACAATGTTGTTAAGATGGCAATACTCATAAATTAATCTAAGATATAACAATTCCTTTTTTTTGTTTTTTAAAGATTTTACTACTTTATTTGAGAGAGAGAACCAGTGCAAGAGGGGTAAATGGAGAGGGAGAAGCAGACTTCCTGCTGAGCAGAGAGCCTGATGCGGGGCTCCATCCCAAGCTTCTGGGATCATGACCTGAGCTGAAGGCAGATGCTTAACTAACTGAGCCACCCAGGCACCCTAAGATATAACAATTCTTTTTTTTTTTTTTTTTTAAGATTTTATTTATTTATTTGACAGAGAGAGATCACAAGTAGGCAGAGAGGCAGGCAGAGAGAGAGGGGGAAGCAGGTTCCCTGCTGAGCAGAGAGCCCAATGTGGAGCTGGATACCAGGACCCTAAGATCATAACCTGAGCCAAAGGCAGAGGCTTAACTCACTGAGCCACCCAGGCCCCCCAAGATATAACAATTTTTATCAAAATGTTAACTTCCTTTTTTTTTTTGCAGAAATGGCTATGCTGATTCTAAAATGTATGTGGAAATATAAGGAACCCAAAATAGCCAAGGTAATTTAATTTAATTTATTTATTTATTGGGGATTTTTCTTATTTAAGAGAGAGAGAGAGAGAGAGAGAGAATGAGAGCACAAGTGGGGTGAAGCACAGAGGGACAGGGACAAGCAGACTCCAAGGTGAGTGTGAAGTCACACATGGGGCTCCATCTCGTGACCCTGAGATCATGACCTGAGCTGAAATCAAGAGTTGGAAACTCAACCCACTGAGCCACCAAGGCAGTCCCAAGACAATTTTAAAAGAGAACAAAGTTGGAGGATTCACACTTTTCAGTTTCAAAACTTACCACAAAGCTACAGTGAGAATCAAGATTGGATAGTACTATCATTAGGATAGACCTAAAGATCAATGGAGTTGAAATGAGAATGGAGAAATCGGGCAACTGATTTTTGAAAAAGGTGTCAAAACAATTCAAAGGGGGAAAGAATGATATTTTCAGGAGATGTCATTAAGACAATTGGATTTCTACATGCATAGAGTGGGGTTGGATCCCTACCTCACACCACATATAAAAAATTAACTCAAAATGGATCATATACCTAAATGTCAGAACTAAAACTATAATACTTTTGCAAAAAAGCAAAGGAATAAGTCTCTATGAACTTAGATAATGTAGTGGTTACTTTGATATGACAACAAATGCACAGGGGTTAAAAGACAAAAATAAATAAATGGGACTTCATACAAATTCAAAGTTTTTTTGCTTCAAAGACAGGATCAAAAAATGAAAAGACAGGGTGTCTGGGTGGCACAGTGGGTTAAGCCTCTGCCTTTAGCTCAGGTCATGGTCTCAGGTTCCTCAGATCAAGGCCTGCATCGGGCACTCTGCTCAGCAGGGAGGCTGCTTCCCTATCTTTCTCTGCCTGCCTCTCTCCCTACTTGAGATTTCTCTGTCAAATAAATAAATCTTAAAAAAAAAAAAATGAAAAGACAATCTACTGACAAATAAAATTTTTGCAAAACATTTAAAGAATTATGCCCTCATATGTAGAATATGTTAAGAAATTTTACAGTAAATGAAAGGTATACCCACTTAAAAATAGGCCAAAGATTTTGAATAGACATAGCTCCAAGGAATATATACAAAGAGCCAAGAAGGTATGCAACATTATTATTTATCAGGTTTCTTTGCAAATAACCAAAATGAGATAATACTTCATACTCATTAGGTTGGCTATAACCAGAGGCCAACAATAATGTGCTGAGCATGTAGAGAAATTTGCTAGAGGGAATGTAAAAATTGTGCATCCATTCTGGAAAACATTTGGGTCCTTCTTCAAAAAGATAGATGTGGAGTTGTCATGTGGCCCAGCAATTCCATCCTAGGTGTATACTCAAGAGAAATGAAAACATATATTCAGGGGCGCTGAGGTGGCTCAGTCATTCAAGCCCCTGCCGTAGGCTCAAGTCATGATCCCAGGGTTCTGGGATCAAGCCCTGAATTGGGCTCCCTGCTCATCAGGAGCCTGTTTCTCCTCTCCCTCTGCCTGCCCCTCCGCCTGCTTGTGCTGTCAAATAAATAAATAAAATCTTGGAGGAAAAAAAAAAAAAAAGAACTCAGGATCTGTCTGTTGCTTTGTAATGCTCAGCAAGTCTGTTGTTCATCTTCATGGTCCAAGAGCCCAGTTTGAACGCCAGTCCTGATGCCCGTTTCCCAGCTACAGGAAGAAAAAAGGGAAGACATGGTCTCTTCGAGGCCACTGGAAATAGCCCATCCCATCTTCTGGAACTTAATCATGTGGCCAGCTTACAAGGGAGGCTAGGAGATACTCTTTGAGCACTGTGTGTCCAGCTAAAAGTTGGGGATTCTAAGAAAAAAAAAAAAAAAACAGGGAATAATTATCAGGGAACACTGTTAGTCTCTGCCACACAGGTGTACAGTGCTGGGATCTACTTGTTTTACTAATTTGTTTTTTGATTCTTAATACAGGGCCCTTACTCTTACCGTACCCACCATCCATAGCCCCCACCTTTTTTCCTTCTTTCTGCAGGGTAAACCTTGTTTTTTGCTGAATTTAAGGGCAGTCACCTGGCGGTGTAAGTTAAGGGAAGCAGACAGAGAAGGTGGCTACTTCTTTTAAAGACGCTCATCTGTTTTCAGCCCTGCTCCTTACCTTAAAGGAACCAGTGCCCCTCAACCTCTGAGACTTCCCTTGGTCCTACGGTATTCATCTAAGTTATGGCTAGCTCTCTGCCGCACTATAAGGGCCTAGCAGAACAGAGAAAGCAAAAACCACACCAGTTGCTCACCTGTTTGCTTGCTTTCAACATATTTATCAACTATCATTGACTTTTTGTGGGTTTTTAACTTTTATATTGTTATTAGAATGGACATTGACTGCGTACTTGACCACACTCACAAAGTACGACTTTAGTTCTTGCTGCTGGGCCATGAGGACTTCAATTCATCTCGTCTTTCTACAGTTGCTAAAGCATGCATGATTATTTTGGGGAAGTTCATTACCTTCTACTAGTTCAAATCCAACAGGAAACCTGTATTCGGGGCTTTAGTAGCGTTAGTGGCTTTTTATCCTTCCAAACACATCCTTGACCAATAGTTCCCGGAATGATTATTAGGACCGGTAACTGTGTTAAGGTACTTCCTTTTAAGTGTTTAATTATAAACTTCTTGACCACTCCATGAGAAAGGCATCATTCACTCATGGTCATTCTTATTTTATACAGGCAGAAAACAAGGCTCAGAGGTTGACTAATTTGCCCATCACACAGCTAGGAGGCTGTTCCAGGTGGGCACGTGCAGTCTGTTTTGTTCAGTGTTAGGGACTTACAAACTACTTTTTTTGAAGTGTAATGTCTCTTGCATGGTTTTAATCATTTACAGATTATGTAACCCTTGAAACCAGACAGTCCCACTTGCTAGTACCTACCATGCCCTTGATTTTGCACTCACCTCACTCTTGATTACCTAGCTCCTCTGGAATACCTGAATTTTGGTATCCACTCCTGTTCCTCACATCATGCTAAATTAAAGCTCAGCGGGGCATTGGACGACACGTATTTATAGATGGTTGACTGACAGGTTCTTCTCTTAGTCTGGTCACTTGCAGCGATCCTAACCACAACAGACATCTTGGATTTAACCTTGTCTAAGTTGCCCCTGAACAATTATGTATCCCTAACTCACAGAGCTTTGTGCGGGCAACACCGCATTGTTTCCTATCAACATCAGTATTCTGACCAAACCCAGTATTATGCCTGTTCTCATTTCTTCACTTACCTAATGTCTAACGCTTGCTACCCGACGATGCTATTGGATGCTGCACATATAGGGGTGAGTAAGAGAAAAAGGCAGATTAAGCGAATCAATCAATCGTGCAGATCCCTCCCGGCAACGGCTTCACTTGCCTTCAGACTACTCTGGCTGTTGACAGACGCTGGTGGCCTGACCTGGACCTGGAGTTGGGAGTTGAAATGGACCGAACTTGATCCATTGGATGGGAGGGCTTCCCGGGAGGGGAGCTCTCACTTTCCTGGGAGAGCAGATGCACTAGCATTTCATGAAGTAAAACACTCATATTTTTTGACTGTTTGGAGGAGTCTGAAGTATATTTGAGCCCAACAAAAGCAAAAGGAAAAGGTCTCCGGAGGTACAGTGTTTCTGACGGTCTTTACAACACAGTGCAAACCGAAAGGACCAGGACGAGGACCGGAGCCATAACCAACCCCGGCGCTTCCAGGTGATCAGCAAACAACCGCCAATGCAACAAGAGTCATCGCTTCGCTCTTTATGTTAACAAGGAGTCTCATGAAATTTTATTCAACTTTAAGGGTACAGACAAGAAGCAGATTTCACAGTTAACACAGAAATAATGCAGCGGTGGGGTTACGGGTTGGGATGGCTGCGCTGGAGGTGGTTCTGAGCGCCAGCAACTAGCCGGAGCAGCAGCGACCCCGATTTCTCCGTTCTTCAACTGTGCGCCATGCCGGGGTCCAGGACTCCTAACTAGAATGGAAATGAGGTGTATTTACAGAGAAAATATTCTTAAGATGCCAGAGAACATAGAACATCTTTTTGAAATAATAGAGGCTTCAGTCTATAATGGGTCCCTTATTTCCCTAACAGAGTAACCTCTAGGTCAACCGCTTAAGCACAGCCCTTGGGATTTCAGCTTTAAAAAATGGTTTCAGCTATTTTTGTCCTTATTGTAAAACAGTTCTATGGAATGGAAACTCCTGAAGTGGAATAGCTCAACTATATTTGAAAACTTTGCCACACCCCAAATTCAACGTATACACTTGATGCAATTCCCAAGCCTGCGCTTAACAGTCATCGACATTCTAATTATGTCATAGTTTGAACAAGGTATTGTTCCCTTCAGATAGTCGACAAAACAAGACTCAGATTTCTCACCAGTGTTTCCTCCTCTATGGCACTACAGTGGGCACCACAAGCAGCTGAACTTTTCATTTAAGTAAGGTTCTTATTAAAAATTTCTAAGTCAAAACAAATGACTAAGTTGACAGCGACTAAGCGCATCTGTCAAGTGTCCTCATCCTTTTTTCAGTGTGTTAGAACGAGAAAAAACTGTAAGGGCATGAAAAACAAAAAAGACTGGATTTGAGAAGTCAGCCAGAGAAAGACAATTATCCTATGATCTCTCTCACATGTGGAATTGAAGAAACAGAACAGAGGGTCATAGGGGAAGGGAGGAAAAAAACAAAGACAAAACCAGAGAGGGAGACAATCCAGAAGAGACTCTTAATCAGAGGAAACAAACTGAGGGTTGCTGGGGGGGCAGGGGTGGCGGGTGGGGTAGCTGGGTGATGGGCATGAAGGAGCGCGTGTGCTGAAACCAGCACTGGGGGTTCTGCAGGACGGACGAATCACTGACCTCGACCTCTGAAACTAATACATCACGCTAACTGAATTAATTTAAATAAAAAAGAGATTTTAAAAAATGGCTTGGATTTGATATGGCTGCTCATTGCCCAGTTAAACAGGGAGGAAAAGCTGGCAGAGGGAGTCGGGAAGGCTTTCTAATCCACAGTCATACAATTAGGTATGACTGGGTTGAGGCACAAATCCACTGCAATTCATTTTTAAACAAAAGCCAATTATAAATTATTTTGAAGTCAAAAGTACATACATCTTCTAGAGTCCACTTAAATAAAACCTACTGAAAAACTTACTTAATTATATTTTAAAAATTTAGGCCTCAGTAGGCTGGTGAAAAGAAACACAATCTATCAATGCTAAAGGATTAATACTTTACATAAAAATCTTGGCAAGGCAATTTACCAGAATTCTCACAGAAATGCTTAACCTATTTTATATGACACCTGTAAATAGCGTCTGAAGAAAACTTTCACAAAGGTAATCCAGTGGTCCAAGTGATTATGCACACTAAAATTTTGGCATCTGTTACACCTAAAGCCAACCAATATTTCTGTCAGTTCCTAATCTCCTGTAGTTTCATCAGTAAATTTCAATACCATTATCCACGTGTTAGCCTAACGACTTTAAACCATTCACCTAGGATTTTGACTTTTATAGATTAGAAGGATCCCAAATGATTTTACTTAATGTAACATTTACAATCAAGTAAGAATCCGTGAAGACCTTCCACGCCAGTGGGGAATGATATGTCTGTTGCCTATGGCGGGCCGCGGTGTAAAGTGCAATTGTAAAGATGGGCGGGAAAAATCCTGTGTCTGGGGACACATGTGCATGAAGAGATGTCTGCCGATGCAGATGGCCATCATTAGGTCCCTCCCCTTTAAAAGAAGATACACTAGCTCATGCATTTGCAGTAGGAGTGATGTCACTGCCACACGGGACCAAAAGCCAACAAAAATATCACTCTTCCTCTTTTTCATGTGTAAAGCAGTTATACAACTCTTAGTCACATGCATTTCCTCTCACCACCATCACTATGCTTTGTCAAAATGTAGAATTTTTGGTATTTGGAATTTTCATGAAACGGAATAATAAATATCCCTAGGACAATACTTAAGAAACCTATGATCAGCTCTAAACATGTTTAATTATGGCACCTAAGAAGACTTATCCTTAGAAACCAACACCAAGCTTGGAAAATCAACTAACATTTATCCAATCATAATTACAAGTACAATTTTAACATCTAGATTAAGCATTACATATTTGATGCCATAAGTGGGCACTGGAGGCGGAGTTCCAAAATTACCAATTAAAATTCAAAATGAAAATCTGCAGTCTTGAGGAAGCATTCCCTTTCTTTACACTTATCCATTTACTATAATACTGTAGTAAGTAAAATACTACTTTGTCATTATGAAGGGAAAAAACTACGATCAGACAAAGATCATAATGTAGTTCTAGAAGACTACACACTCTTTCACTATACACAGTATATAATAAAATAGGGTACACTCTGTACGACAGTAACATGCAATGGTTTGGCTGTAGATATATTAAATGTAGTTTTCGCCACATCAGAATTCTGTGTGGGTGTTTGGTTTGGGAATCGTAAGGATGAGAAGGACAATTACTCAATGCTTAACACAGCAGAGACATCTGAACACATAACATATACCCACTCTTAGGTATTGACATGGAATATATAGAAATAAACAAATGAAAGAAGACTGACCTCTAACCTAAGTGTAAGGATGGACTTTATTTTTTAAAAAAAGTCTTTTGAGGACTACAAATTACAAAGTAAAAGCAGATCACTATGTAGAAACCTAGTGAATACATTTTGCCTGTGCATGAAAACTTTATCAAAATTATTCATTTAACAATTTCACCCCATTCACAATGGTCTGTTATAACGCTCTTCTTCATAAGGTTATATATTACACGTTATTCCCTCAAATTCTTGGCTCATGAGAATGGCACCTTTGAAAGGGGCAATTTCCATTCAGTCTCTGGTGGCATTATTCCAAGTTTGTTTCTTTCATCAAGAGAAAAAAAAAACCTCTCAAAATGTTCACTTTTAACATGAAGTTTCTCCACCAAAGTGGTCGTATTTTGTTTTCTAATGACTATATATATATACACACACACACACACACACACACTCACATATATGTGTATATATATATACATATATATATAATATATATATATGGGTAGCAGCAAGAAAAGAAAAATGGAAGTTAAAAGGCAGCCATTAAAATAAATGGATCAATTGTACAAAAGAGATATTTGGCTCATGGCAATTTAAAAAGATGGCAGCGTGGGTATGTTAACAGCCTGCCACTCGAGCTGGAAGCGTGTTACGTGAATGAAGCTGACCCAGTGTGGTCAGGTGGGAATGTATGGCCATTACACTTCATTCTTTACAACAAATACTTCAAGCCAAGAGGAAATGAGTTACACTTAGAGTCTCAATTAGAACATGCTGACCACTTAACATTTAACTCACTGGGTTTAGTATAATCATTTCCTTTACTCACACTATTTTTTTTTCCCCAAGAAGTAATCTCTATACCCAGTGTGGGGCTCAAACTCATGACCCTGAAATCAAGAGTCAAATGCTCTACCGACTTGAGCCAGCTAGGCGCCCCTAACTCACGTTCTTTTGGGTCCTTTCCAAAACTTCAAACGAAGTGCACGATAAGTGTAAAATACTTTAAATGACAAGATTTTACTAAGGTACATTTGAAAATGGGTGTAAAGAGAAGAATATCCCTCTGTTTTTCAGGGAAAGATACAAACTGAATGCAGAAGTTTCTCAATGGGAAAAAGCTCAACTTTTCTTCTTCCCACCACCTCTGCCATATAAAACTTCCCAAAGAACTCACTTTTAAGCTTGTTCTCTATGGCTCTACTAAAGGATGAAAACCAGAGAGCAAACAACTGAGTTCAAGAACACCCAGGGTTAAAAATTTAAGAAAATATCAACATGCAAGCAATGGTCCAAATACTCAAGATTCATGTTAATGAATTCAATTACTGTATATGAGATTTTCATTGATGAGCAGGGCTTTGGGCATACCAAATTATCACACAAATCATTGCCTTTTGAGACTTTGGATACTTTTACAGTTTAATTTGCAAACAGAATATTTATAACAAATTATTTTTAACCAAATCATATCTTGAAAACTGTTTATATAGAAAACCCAGGGAATAAAGTGAACTGTTCATTGTGGAAGGCCTTAAATTACATTATTACAGTAGAAAATACAGGAGGTAGAAGATAACTGAAAAGACTAATGCAACATTAGATTCAAATCTATAGCTCCTGTAGCTACTTAAAACATGGTTTTAGAAACTAAACCCAACATTTCCAGTAACCATAGAAACAGTTAAAATAAAATTTGCCATGAAAGCCCTTATATCATGCTTGATATAGGGAGGTAGGAAGATGTAAGAACCAGGACACATGAGACATGACATTTTATCTACAACTCCTGTTTGCTTTACTGAGGGTGTAGTTTCACAATTCAGTCACCTTCTTCAGCTTCAGACTCAGATTCTAGAAAAGGGGAAAAATGCAGTCAAGCATTATATAAATATCAGAAAGCAAAAAGTTCCCATTTATTAACTTTGAAGCTCTTTATTACAATTAAGTAATTTTATTAATAACCACCTACTTAAAAGGGGGATATTCAAAAACCTTCATTTGTAAATCTAGTAAGTAGTCTCAAATTTTTTCAATTTCCCTTCGAATACGTATGTTAGTGTACTGGCCAAGCCATCAGGATACTTTAGTATTTCAAGTCAAGTTCTTCCCACCTGCCTTAAAGCAAGTGAGTATTGGCAGGTCGGTCACGAATGAACAACAATCTGTCCTCGAGGTACAGAATGGTAATCTCAATGAGAAAAGGTAGTTACATTCTATGACTGCTTTACAATGAGTTCTTGGGCTTTACCACACACACTGCGCCAAAGACAAGACTCACCTTCTTCAGCATTTTTGAGCCACTCTACAAACTTTTTCATTTGCTCAAGGAAGACGCTCTTCCCCTTTGCAACATGCGCATCCTTGTACCACTTCAGAATGGGCTCCTCGCTCAGGACCTCAGCTACAAAGAGAGCGATCGTTACATCCGGGGCTTCTCAGGCTAAGTCAGAGGCCACCTAAAGCGGAACTGCCTGCCTGGCAAAACTGAGCCTACTCAAAGGTATGGATAATTACCGTATTCGAAACGCTCAACTGGTTTCTTCAATTCTGTAAGGACAGTCCTCCATTACGAAAAGCTTTATCAACTTGTTGCCAACGTATGACCCGCAACTAGGAAACACTGAACCAGTGATTCTCCCAACTGAAGGCAACTTACAGCCCCCTTCGCTGGGACATCTGACAATGTTGAGAGACATTCTTGGTTATTACAGCAGGGAGAGATGCTACTCACCCCTCTACAATGCACAGGACTGTTACCAACTAGAGTTAAATGGCCCAAAATACCAGCAGTACCAAGGCTGAGAAACCTTGTGATAAATGATTAGGGCTATCTGATGGGTGACATTAAATTTTTTATGTGTGACAATGGTACTGTGGTCTTACTAAAAACAAAAACAAGTCCATGTACTTTACAAAGCCATACTGAGAAATTAATTAAATGAAGGTTTCTAGGATTCGTTTATAAATGATTAAGAGTGGGGGGCAGATGTAAATGGAGGCATACTTCCAAGAAACCTTACTGCGCACTACATACAGAAGCCCGACTAGAGCCAGAGCCCGAATACTGGGGAACTCATCACCCTACTCTTTCTTAAGAGCAAAAAATTCTGGGGGTGGGGATACAGATCTCTAAGTTTAGAATATACGAACCAACAAAATCATTTATGAAAACCAGAGCATGGAGATACTACATGTGCACACAAACCACACTTACTGGGGTCAAAGTGGTCTGATTTATGCAGAACTGAAGAAAACATTATTAACAACCATGTAAATATTGCAATGGACTCTCTCCCAACAAAGTGCTTATTTTTATTACCACTTTAGACCAGTTTTCTGAAATAGGATCACAGAAATGGAATAGTAACTAAACAGAAGGTTTTATAATCTTTACAGTCTTGAAGGGCAAGTAAAAGTCTACAACGGGTAATGGGGTAGAGTGTGATGCGAACTCAACTTGTCATAGGCCCAAGACTACGGAAATGTAACAAGTGTGTCTGGGGAAGAGAACTGATAGAGAATGGGAGGTGAAGTTTGAGGACACATCAAGATGATTTTAGGTTTTAACTTAGTAAGGTTTAGAGATGTTTTGATATATAAGTGGACTAAAAAGCACCCAATTCAATTAGAGACAATTTTGTCCCATGATTAAAGTAAAATATTTTATGGAGCTGATGTTCAGACAACTCCTCACTGGAATTATTAGCAGTATTCTAGATTTTTTTTTTTTTTTAAAGATTTTTATGGGGGGGGGGGGTGGTTTAGAGGGAGACAGAGAAGCAGATTCCCTGCTGAGTATGGAGCCCCATGGGGGCTCAATCCCAGGACCCTGAGATCACAACCAGAGCTGAAGTTAGAAACTTAACTGTGTGAGCGAGCCACCCAGGCACCCCTAGGATTTCTATCACCAAATTCAAATTTCAAATTACCTTTATAAAAAAGCACCACTATTTTCTGGAAGGCTTTCATGAAATGAATGTTGTCATAGCAATACTCCTGAATCTTCAGTAACAGAGTCAGCTCAGACTGACCTTGAGTAGTAAAGGCAGCAAGTAGAGGGCTGTATTGCTTTTAAAGGGAAAGGAGAAAAAGGTTTGCCATTTATTACAATGACCCTCCATTTCAGAATTCCTAAGATACAGAACTTTTAAAATTACTGTGAATTATATTCTATGTTGTGCAAACTAAAACAAGCAAGCAAATAAAACAAAGCAGCAGCTACAAAGTGTCTAAGTCAAATATGCAATATCTCACCAGGGCTTCTAGACAATTGTCAATACGAAGTTAGTAATTTAGAGGATAAAACAGGAGGGCTCTTATTTTCCAATACTCCCATAAAAGCAAACACCAAATTGCAGGTGTATGCTATTTTTAAACGTGTATTTGTTTTTAACTTGTGAACCGAAGAAAGTTGAAGTTAGACTTTTTTTTTTTTAAAAAGATCATCAATAGTTTGTAACTACATGAACAGTTATTTGTCTACTCGCTGGTGTTCATCCCCAGGAGCCACAGGATGGGATCTATTCTCTAAGTACAGTACCAGCTCACGTGTCCCCACTTTAAAAAGAGCAGAGAAATGTTCTGAAAAGGCCTAGTTCTGACACCTTCAAGTGCTTGATGGCTTGCTCTGCTACAAGCTCTTCCTTTTTGTTCCACTCCACGGTGCTCATGACGCTGGACCAGACTATCCCAATGACAACGGGTTCTGGGATGTTGTTTTTTTTCATCTCCTCCTTGACATACAAAATTATCTGCAAAAAAGAATTTAAATCTAGTAAAAGAAATCAATTTTGGTATGTACACTCCCTACATCAAACGCAGACCTTTTACAAAAACATAAAAACACCTTTCCGTGCAACTGGCAGTGTCTCCATGTGTACCACACGAAAGCAGAGACCGTTCAGAACTGGGAGGGATGACCTCTAGTCCAAACCTTCACTTACACACAAGCAAGCTGGCTAGGAAAGGACAGAGATGGAAATACAGGATTTATCCACTGGCCTGCACCCCACAAAATCCCCAAGCATTGTCATTTCTGGGCACCAGTAAAGCACTAAATATGAAAAAGACTGACGAGAAGCCCCAGCAGAACATTCTAGAGCTATTAATGAAAACCCACTGTGGTGAAATACTTGAAAACTTCTCAACTGAATAATCGTTTTCTCTGCCAGAAAGAAATCATTAAGATGGTTTAAATAAAAATATCTTACATCCTTAAATGGGTCACCACGGGACATCTGTTCTTGAAGCTCTTTCTGGAGTTCCTTTCGAGCTCCTATGGTTTGCTGATTCCGAACATATTCCGAAAGTTCTTTCAAGCCTGCCTCTGTAAAGTACTTCGTGAAGTGTTCAACGCTCTGTTTATTGGCAGGAAAAAGTTCCTGAAAGAAGAATTTAATCGGGTTAAATGATCTTTAATCCTATCAAGAAAAACAACTCCTCTTTTCACAGATTAGAAACTGAAGTTCCCTCATCACACTTTTAAGTGTCACGAAGAACAGAAGCACGAAGCAAACTACAAACCATCAGTCTGTTATCCATGCTCACTTTCCGAAGACTTGCAGCCACGGCATTGATATCTTTTTCATTTATCCATGATTTAAAGAGCTTTACAGCAAAAGCTGCTGAAACCCCTGTAGAACAAAAGAGCTTACTTAATAGATAAGTGGATTTCAACTGTTCTATCCCCTTATTTTCAAGGGGCATAGAATTACTCACTTTCTCCCTAAACTTCTTTCTACCACTAAACTGCTTAGCATTTCACTCCAATTTCTCTTCTATAATTTACTAGTTATATATTTTTAGTTATTAACACTGCTTTTGAAATGTATAAAATGACAGTAATGGTACTGACACTTGACAAAGGTGTCTTATTAAGTACGTAGTTGTCTAGTTTTAAAGTTAGTTTTTGGGGCGCCTGGGTGGCTCAGTTGTTAAGCATCAGCCTTCAGCTCAGGTCATGATCCCCGGGTCCTGGGATCCAGCCCCGCACTGGAATCCCTGCTTGGCAGGAAGCCTGCTTCTCCCTCTCCTACTCTCCATGTCTGTCATATAAATAAATAAAACCTTAAAACAAAAAACAAAACAAAACAAAAACCTAAAAAAATGTAAAAAGTTAGATTTTTAACCATAAAGAATTATTTAACTATGAAAATGACAAAGGGACCTTATTTCCTTTTTGGTTCAACATATCCCCCAACTGGAATTAATCTTTCTGGGTTTCCCCGGCATTTCTCTTTTTAGGTTATAACCACATTTTGTCTGAGCTTTGGATATTTGCTGTATGCCTAAAGAGAGCCAAAGGTATACATGAAATATCATCTAATGAATTTTGTTAAATTAAAGGATAGTGAAGAAAACTAACACAATTACAAACAAGCCATATCTACATAAACTCTATTCTAGCTTTTGTTAGTTCACATCTTTCATGATCTTCTCCCCACCCACAGCCAACCAAAGACAACTCTTTACTAAGAGGTCATTACCTTCTTTAACCAAATTCTCGTTATAAAGGCTATTAAGAATGGATGCATTAAGTGTTCCATTAGCCAGAAGAACACCAGTCAACATAGCCAGCTTGTTCCTCTCCGACTCTGAAAAACCCTTTAAGAACAGCAGCAGCTATAAAAGTAAATAATTAAAGGTTAAAAAGAGCAACTGCATTACATAAAGAGAAGCAGTTAGGCAAACTATTTTGGTTAAAAAAGTGTGGGCTCTGAGGTCTGACCGTCCACATTTTTATTTCAGTTGCTTGCTGAGTGATCCTGGGCAAATTACTTAACCTCCATGCCTCAGTTTCCTCACAAGTAAATGTGGATAATAAAACTTGCTTCACAAGATTTTTGTATTAAATGAATTAATAATTACACCAGTGCCTGAAACGTGATAAATATTACTATTAATGTTACTGGATTCTTTGGTCCGCCTATACACAGAATACCCAAGACTCCAACAGCAAGTATGTTAAAATTTCTTTCTCAATATGCTTAGCTCTAATCCTCTATCCCCTATCTTGAACAGACCTCATTTTGACTTTTAGCCTTTTGTCACTTGTGTGGACACCAAGCTAAGAAACTGTGTATAACAAATTGAACTAAATCATATACCCCAAACTACCTTTCAGGCCACATAAATAGCTAATCATTTCAAATCTGTGGCAGAATTAAGATACAATGTTCTCCTCTTTGACCCCGACCTTTTGTTCCCATAAAGCATACCGTTCTTCATACCTTTTTTACTTCATCTTCAAAACCTTTCTCCAGGTATTTGTAGCGCCTGATTAACTTGTTAAAAACCTACGAAGAAAGGAATTTAATAATTTCATAACTATAGTTGCCAGATTCCTAAAAAAATCTGAGTATCTCTCAGTATCTTTAGAACATCAAAGAAAACCTTCTGCTGGATAGGAGTTTACAAACTGTAAAACCTAACCCTACAGTATATGATCTAACACTTAAGCCATCCCACAACAGATTTTTATTGCCAAATGTTAAAAGCAAGGACTAATTATTGCTCAAATACAAGTCATTTACCGATTTGTAGGATATTAATAGAGTAAGAGCACAGATATAGTTTTACTTTCCTAATGACACAGACAACCAATTTCTAGGCTAGATACACATGAATTCTTTGCTTACAATAACACAAACCTAACTATGTACGAAACCTTCAAATGAAATTTTGATTGGTAAGCTAATCTGCCTATAACCTATTTATCTTTAAGAAGTTATACACAGGGGCGCCTGGGTGGCTTAGTCAGTTAAGTGTCTGACTTCGGCTCAGATCATGATCCAGGGTCCTCGGACTGAGCCCTGCTTGTCCCCTTACCCCTCCGTCTGCAGGCGCTCTCTCAAATCAATACATCTTAAAAAAAATTATATGTAGAATAATTCTATGATGGAAATCATGACAGGGAAATGATTTTCCTTTTCAGCTTGAGGTTTTTCTTAAAAATGGATTAATTCCAAAGGGACAAGTAGGAAAATAACCAATTCAATCTTTTTTGTTTTGTTTTCCTTAACACATTTCATTATATTGCACCAAAAAGTATCTCTAAATCTTCAGCTCAAATTCCTTCAAGCTTTTACTTGCAACCTCTTCAAAGTAGACTCTTCCTATTCAGATGGATGGTAGCTAACCAAGATAAATAAAGTCTCATTTACCTGAGCAAATGCTTGCATGGTCTCTAGGTCTTCTTGTGCCGCGAACACACAGACATCTGTCCGCATCATGTCATCTGCCAGCGTACCACCTGGGGCTGAGGTATATTTACAAACAATTTGCAGTGACCTTCACTGAAAATTAGTAATTGTTTCCATCTTACTTTCTGGAAGGATTCCCATTATAAAATAAAATGATAAAAATTCTAAAAGATGATCTGGAAGCTAAGTCAGGATCTCAGTAGGAGTATGACTAGTTGGTTCAGGATGTGTGAATAAAGTGAAACAATTTAAGGGAATAACCCCCTTCAGCAACCCAAATAAACTCGGTGCATTAGTAACTCAAATAAAGCTGTATTAATAACCACTCAGCAGTATCAAATCTGTCACACAAGTGGAGATGCTGAATTGGTTTTGATAACGTAACTTTTCATAAATAAAACCACCCTGTAAGTTGCCGAAGAGGTTGGGCGGTTAAAAACTTACAAGTCAGAGACTTTATCTTTTACATACATTTATATGTATTTACAGATACAGTGGTATCTGATACATACTTAGAAATATGGGGAGAGGGATGAAGTCAGGGGGACACAGCCAGATCAGACTGTTAACCGTTACGGACGTTGGGTAATAGACATTTGTTTTACTATTCTCTCTAAGATATCTTCAAAAACTTCTTTAGTGAAGGTTTTACAAAGAATTTTAAAAGCAGGCTTATTGGTAGTATTGTAAATAGAAAATGGGTATTTCTTACCATAAACTGGTAATGCAGAGGAAGAAATTCTCACTGGACTAGGCATTAGAACATACGACAACATGTTCCTCGGCTCTACGATGGGTAATTATTCCACTGCATGTAAGTCACTGAGAAGGGGGTATAGCTCAGGGGTAGAGCATTTGACTGCATGTAAGTCACTGAAACCTCTCTAAGCCTCCACCCTGAGTTCTGATTCTATCAGCCAGGCTGTGAGGGGCAACACAGTTACCACTGAAAACATTCTGAAATATTTTAAAGAGCCATGGAAAGGAAAGTGCCACCATCATTTGATGATATAGAGCTAAATGACACATTCTCTTAAGATTTCCTGAGCGCGTAGAGCGGAGGGAGGAGTCAGAAGTTGCTGAGCAACAGGAATACACTGTGAGCCACACGAGGTCATTTCGTATTGCGAAGGAACTTTATTAAAACTTACTTAAAAATAGTGTCATTTTAGTATACTCTAACCCAACATATCAAAAATACGGATTTTAACAATTCAGTATTCAAAATATTATTATGAGGTCTTACATTCTTTTTTCTATTAAGTCTTTAAAATCCAATGTGTATTTGACAACACCTCTCAATTTAGATCAGCCACATCCCACGTGACAGATAGCCACACCCAGGTAGCGGCTAATGTACTGAGGAGTGCAGTAGTCCTCCGGCACACAGAAGTTGTATTTCACAAGACAGAAGAGGTAATAAGGGTTTCTCTACTAACTGAGAATGTTCAAACAAGCAGGAAGAATTTATTGACTGGGAATGTAGTAAGGACATAGGTATCAGAAAAGGCATCCCCAAATATTATGGTTTTGTAACAGATTTTAACTATAGAGCTAGACAGAGCAAGAAAATTTGCTAAGTTACTATGATAAGGGAGGAAAAAAATGGAAAGATCTTGTGGTAAAAGCCAAAAAAGCCACCCCAATTTGAGAGGACCGTCAAACAGCTCGGATTCTGAATCCCACGTGATCTCTACACATTCCGCCTCCCACAAAACCCAGACACTTACTTACCCAGCATTCCGCCGGCCACCAGAATGTCAAAGAGTGTTTCTGCATAACGGCGGTAATCAAGCTTTGCTCCAGAAGCATCAAGAAACTTTGCTACTGCTTCCAAATCAGTACCAGTTTCAGTTAAGCCTTGAATAATACAGTCTTGAAACTGAGTAGGGTCAAACCTCTCTTTTTCATCTGGGGGGAAAACCCCACAAAATTTAGTGTTAACAGGCTTACAAAATGCCACAAAACCACCACCTTACGAAAGTCTAAGTCCTGAATAAATGAACCACATTTAGCACAATCTCATTGATTTCAACAGCTGTAAAACACCAAGCAAAGACCTAAACACACACTCTCTGCAATGCAAGGCAGGACTACCTAGTCACGAGAACTGCGTGGCTTTTTCCCCCACTATTTTTTCACTTAAGTCTCATAAATGAGGATTTATAAAACGAGCTAGTGTGCTCCTATAGCCAGGAGACAATTTCTACCCTAAATGCTCTCCTACTGCCTGTGGGCTTTTCTGAAATTTAGGGCATCCTCTAAATTTCAGGTCAATTTTATTCTTGAGTTAAATTTTGTCCAAACACTGGAACTCTCCATTCTTTTCTCTAAGTGCCTGTAACACTTTCTATGTTGTTTTTTAAATCGTTCATTTGGTACTTAACAGTGCCTTACGCACAAACCCAGCCTTTACTGAGCTGCTACTACACTCGTCATGACAGGGTTTGACCTCTCCATCTAGGTTAGATGCTATCTTAATTTTCACACAGCACTAGAGTAATCAACTCCTCCCTGTCTGCCCAGGACTTTTCTGTTTTAGCACTGAAAGCCTATGTCCTGGGAACTGTGTTCAGTCTCAGACAAATCTGGATGATGGTTCATGCTACCCAGAACCCCATCATCAAGAATTAGGGGGGCATGAGTGATCTCTATCTGGAACTGGGGAAGTGACAGCTCTTCCGAATGCCAGGAACAATAAAATTACTTGATACTAAACACATTCAAAAGAACACAGACTTTCCCCCATCACTGCTGAATTGCTCTGGTTTCCAATTTCTGTTCCTCCTCTTGAGAAAATTTACCAGGTTAAATCTAAAAAATCTAAAAACTAAAAAAATCTGCAAAGACTAGCATCAAATCGTCTTCAGTCTCCCCACTACAAGAGGAGAGTCTATGATCAGGGATTACAAGACTCTGTAATATACATCTCAAAGTGTCTGCTACCTAGGATAAAGTAATACAATTTATAACCAGTAGCTGACCCAATTCTATTTCCTGTAAAATAAGGTCAATAGGTGTTTTTGAGCAGTAACACTGGAAGATATGGGGGGAAAGTATTAAGCAGGATACAAAATATACCTGTGACCACACCTATTTAACTTTGTATCACTAGTATAGTGACTTGCTACAGAATTAAATATTCGCCTAACCACCCACAAAGACAGAAGCAGTTAATGTAATTCTACAGTGTGAACTCTGTTCCATAATTAACTTCCATGCATAAAGGTTTTTCTCTCAGTTTCACAAAGTTTGGGAGGAATTAGCAATCACAATAGCTCTCCTTTCATTAGCTAACTTTTTCCCTCAAGCATAAATCTGCTTGAATAAAATTTAGCTAGTGAAAATGCACTCCATACTTAAAAAAAAAAAGAAGAAAGAAATATACTTTAGCCTTGCAATAAAAAGACCATTCACTAACCTGCTTAAAGACACATATGTTGATACTAAAAAATAAAGGCTTAGAAAAACACTGGAAATATTAAGGATGTATTTGAAATGGCAGTCAACTACAGATTCAAGCTGCTTTCTGGTATTTTCTTTTAAAGTTCACTATTAAACCACTGCCTGCCAGAGAAACCAAGATAAAAAAGTTATTCTGGAGATGTGAAGAGAGATGTTAAAACACAAATATTTACCTCTTTTTCTGGTTTTAAAACGCTGGCCTGATAGCGTTGGCTTTTGCTGCTTTTGATTATTCATAAAAGACACCCTAGAAAAGAAAAATAAGGCCTTAAAAATATCACTGCCATTAACATTCATTTTAAAACCAAAGCATCAAACCTTGGTCTAGTCACACAGAAGTCAAATATTAACACAAACTTTCAGCCTGGCAACAGACCTGGGGGAAACAAAGAATCACCTTTGCCTGAATTAAATGTAACTTCAAAACCTGCATTTCTCCCTACAAGAAACCTTTTAAAGGCGGGATGTACACTTTTAAATGCCTTTACAGCAACCACAGTGAGCGGTGGCAGATCACCCATCATAAACACAATCGCTTTCCTCCTCGTTCCTCTTTAAATTCCCCTTGATTCCACTACTTCTCAGCACCACAGACGGCTAAGAGATCACCACCCAAGTCAGGGGGGATACAGAAACGTTACGTCCATTTTCAGACACCGGTCAAGAGGTGAATCCTTTCTAGAGGGGTTTCTGAGCAGCACCCCCCTACCCAGTGGTGGCTGTGACTGCGGCGGCCGCCGGCACCAGCCCAGCGGCCAAACGCCCCGAGAGCCGGCCTAGCCTCCCTGCCCCGTTCCCTGCCGCCGGCCCAGCTCCCTGCCCCGTTCCCGGCGACCCAAGTCTCCTCCCCGGCACGTGTCGCCCCTCCACACCCTTCCGGCGCCCGCCGCTGGAACGCGACAACCCGCCCGCACGCAGGGCCCCCCTGGCCGCCGCGGGGTGCCGTAGGGGCTGGTCCCGGCCCGCAGCCCCTTCCCCACTGACCCCGTCGCCGGCGGTGGCGGCCGCCGCAACGAGCGGACCGCAGGCGCCGAGGCGCTTCGCGCCGGGGGCCCCGCCGCCCCGTACATCCGCCCGCCCTCCAGCCACAGCAGCGGCGGTGGAGGCGGCCGCAGAGGTGGTGGCGGCTCCCCCGCCCCGCCCGCCAGAACCCCCCACGCGTACATCACCCAACAGAGGCCGCAGCGGCTTTGTTACCCAGGCCGGGCAGCGCGGCCGGCGCGGGGGTGGGGGGGCCGCCTCGGCCACCGCCGCGGTCTCCGGCGCCGCAGCGCACGCCCGGGCCCCACGTTCCGGCCCCGGCCGCACGCCCTCGACCTCCCCGGCGAGGCGGCGGCGGTGACCCTCGAATCCAGGCCCCGGATCCCGCCCGGCCTCATGCGGCGGCCTCCGCTCGGGCCCATTCAAGCGGGGCCGCATCGGACCCGCCACCCCCCCCCCGTCCTTCCCCCGCGCCCCCGCCCTGTCCGACGACGAGGGGCCACAACCTCGGCCGGGGACAAGCGGGCGTCGCGCCTCACCGAATTTAAGGCGAAGAGGAAAGAGCCAGAAATCCCCGAGGTGGCGGCAACTGCGGCGGTGTCTCCTCTGCGACCGGAACTAACGCGAGGAGGAGGGAAGAGTGTCACCCCCGCCCCGGCCGGCCTCCTATCGCGAGATTTCCGCCCCGGCGTCCTCCCCCGCGGCCCTCCGCGGCGCCGCCCGGGGCCTCCGCCGGCTCCTTTCCGCGGGGCGCGCGGTGGGAAGGCGGAGGGCGCGGGAGGGCGCGGGAGGGCGCGGGAGGCGCGTGCCCCCGGCTTCTCTGTTTCTCTGTGGGGAGCCGGGTTTTCCGGAAACGTATCCCGGACTAGTGTGTTTTCTCCCAACTCTGCGTCGTCCGGCCTCTCAGCACGTGCAGGGGGTAGAGGAGCAGCCACCCCGCGCCCACCCCCTCGCCCGCGCCCACCCCCTCCAGCCCGGAGGAAGTGGCGCGTCCGCCCAGAGTCGCGCCGCGTAGACGCGGCCCCCCCACCCCCGCCGCCGCCACCCACCGAGCAGGAAGTCCCAGCCCGAGGGCTGGGTGCGCCGGGGCCCTCCTGGGGCGGTGGTTGAGCTGGGCCTGGGGCCTCCTGGGGCGGTGGTTGAGCTGGGCCTGGGGCCTCCTGGGGCGGTGGTTGAGCTGGGCCTGGGGCCTCCTGGGGCGGTGGTTGAGCTGGGCCTGGGGCCTCCTGGGGCGGTGGTTGAGCTGGGCCTGGGGCGGCGCCGGAGCGGGAGGACTTCGCTGTGCGGTGCTGGCGCGGTGGGAGATCCGGGTGGAGGCGTTCGGACGAAAATCCGCCCTCCCTGCTGTGGCCGCCCCTCCTTGCGTGGTCCTCGTCGTTTGCGCCTGAGTGTGGTGCTGGCGGGGACCTGGAAGGCATCAGACTCCCCTGAAGGGTTTTTTACAAGCACAGATGACTGGGTCCCACCAGCACAGATGATGTAGGCCTGTCGTGGGACTCAAAGACGTGCATTTCTGACAAGTCCCGTGGGATGCTGATGATGCTGGTCTAGGGACTGCCCTTCGAGAAGCACCGGTTCGAGGGTGTCTCATCGGAGAGCTGGGGGACAGGTTTCGTGTGTGGAAAGCACCGTGGACATTATCAACCTGAACAAATAGCGATGCACCATGTCTCCCAGGATCCAGCCTCTGCATAGTGGTTTGCATTGCTACTTATCCTGCCAAACACAAAACAAAACAGAAGTCACCGTCGGGGACTCTGGACTCTGCTTCTCTTCCTTAGCAAATATTTTGGGCAAATTAGTTTGCATTAGTTGATATATGTTCTTGAACTCTGACTTCTGATCCCTTCCCTCACAACTTTTTGGAAAATTAGTTTCTCAGAGTTCTTTCCCGAAATTATTGCCAAATCCAGTGATCCTTCGATCCTTCAGTCCTCACTCTCCTTCCCTCCCCTGAGCATTTAGGGCATTACCCGTCCCCTTAACCCTTGTTCCAACTGTCCCGGTTACCTCCTGGAGACTCCTTTGTAATTGCCACCACCTCCTTTTTGTGCTCATACCTTTTATCTTCCATCATGCTTTCCTACATGATTCGCTCGTATATTCCTAGAGATTTAACTTTTCAAAGAATGCCACATTCTCTTATTGAATCCTTAAATATTTGTTGAGTCTAGGCTCTATGCCCTTCCAGGCTGAGGGAATAGCAGTGGGCAAGTGTTGAGGTAGGAAAAACTTGGCCGGGGCACCTCGGTGGCTTGGTGGGTTAAAGCCTCTGCCTTCAGCTCAGGTCATGATCCCAGGGTCCTGGGATCGAGCCCCACGTCGGGCTCTCTGCTCCCCAGGGAACCCTTCTCCCCTCTCTCTGCCTGCCTCTCTGCCTACTTGTGATTTCTCTCTCTCTGTCAAATAGATAAAATCTTTAAAAAAAAAAAAACACAAAAAAAACTTGGCCTGTTGGAGGAATGGGAAGGGGCTAGTGTGACTGGACCTTGGTGGCAGATGGGAGGACCTTGGGAGATGGGAGCACAGGTGATTGGTAAAAGCCGGAGTTTTTTAAGTCTAACCCTTTATGGTGAACTCCATAGTCCCACTAACTGTTATCTCCACTAAATGCCAAACCAAACACTCTTAAGTGCTATTGATTATTCTTCTTCCCACCCAAAGCTGTTTTTCTCACTTCTGAAGTTCTCTTAAAAATACAATGTTCTACTAATAAAAATAATAGCCACTTTATGTAGCAGGTATATGTGTAATGTATTCCTCTAAGCACTTCACCTTATTTAATCCTCAAAACTACCTTAATATCAAAACAAACAAACTACCTTATGATCTGGAAACTGTTATTAGCCCCATTTAATAGACTGGAAGACTGAGGCATAGAGAGAGCGAGTAACTTACTCAAATTCATAGAACTAGTGAATGGAAGAGCTTGATTTGAACCCAGGCAGTCTGGCTATATATACCGCTGTAGCATTACTGTCTTGCCACCAAGATCTTATTTATCCATTCAACAAATAGTTATGGAGCTAAGGGCCACTAGAGATACACAGTTGACAAGTTAGACCTCTGACCTCACAAAGCTTATCTTCTATATTTTCACATTTCTCAATGTCGTCATCTTTTTCTAGTATCATCTTCATTTAGGTCTCTGTTTCCCCTAACTGGGACTTTTGCAATAACCTCCTAACTGTTATCTCTTCCCCTACACTTCTAGAGTAATCTTCCCACATGCAGCCTGAATCATTTCTCCTCAGTGTTTAAACGCCTTGGTCTGTACTCCAGATCACCCAGGGATATTTCTGACCAATTTTTCTCACCTTTACTTCCCATATCATTGCTGGTTCTTAACCCGTTATTGCCCTCTGTTGTGAGGCATAGAGCAAACAATTTTTGACTAAAAACTATATTAAATTCAACAAGTGATTTTTATTTTTTAAAAAGATTTATTTATTTTTAGAGTGTGAGAGGGGAGGGGCAGGGGGAAAGATGAAAGAGAGAAAATCCTTAAGGTGAGCGTGGGACCTGAGCATGGGGCTCGATCGCAGGACCCTGAGATCATGACGTGAGTAGAAATCAAGGGTCGAATGTTCAACCTATAGAGCCACCCAGATGTCCCAGCAAGTGATTTTCTTTAAAAATTAAGCCAGATCGAAGATTATCCATATAAGATCATTCTCACTTATTTCCATTCTGATACATGTTCCTGGAAGTCAGCACAGAGGGGCCCCCTGGGAACTATGTACGGAAGGCGAGCCCATTTTATCTAAGCTTCCAGGTGTGCCCACAGGAGGAGGTGCGGTGGGCTCGAAAGGGAAGTGTTTGTGAACTGTACCATGGCAGAACAGTTTCCAAACACCTGACGTTTGCTTTAGTCAGACTGAGATGTCCCTCTTCTTGAGATGTCCTTCCCTCATTTTTTATTGTCAAAATCCTATTTATCATTTCAAGCCTCATTTCAAATACTACACTGCAACTGTCTTATCTTTTATCCTGTACTGAAATTAAAAAAAAAATTTTTTTTTAAAAGATTTAATTTATTTGTTTGACAAAGAAAGAGAGCACAGGTAGGCAGAGCAGCGTGTAGAGGGAGAGGGAGGAGGAGGCTCCCTGCTGAGTAGAGACCAAAGATGGGCTTCATCCCAGGACTCCAGGACCATGAACAGAGCCAAAGGCAGCCACTTACCCCACTGAGCCATCCAGATGCCCCCATACTGAAATTCTTGATGGCGATCTTGATTTCTTGCTCATTTCAGTAGTGCCTCAGTGTATGGCAAGCAATGTGCTTTAGAGAGTATGGGATGAGTTTGATAAAACTAGTATTTTGCGTGAAGAAGACTTGACCATGGAGGGAAAGAAGGGTCACAAGGAAGGTCAAGCTGATTTCTTATAGCAATGCTGGAAGATAGACATTGAAAGGAGAACCTCATCCCTGGCTGTTTTTGATATTTTACCATTTAAGCTCTCTGTAAAATGTGAGTGTGGATGCTTTATGTGATAGCTAAAACCCTTCTAACACTCGTAACTGGGGTTCTGTATCTTTCTGTAGACTCATTATTGGTATCCGTAAACTGACTAGAGTTCCCAACAGTATACCTCTTGCGTACCTGATAAATGCTGTACTGCTGTCACAGTTTAAGGAGCTTAAAGTGTTAAATTTATGTTTAAGGAGCTTAACATTATTGAGCTCTGAGCTTGACAAGAAGGATGAATTAGATCTTTGAGGAAATGCCTTATAAGACAAGACCCCAAGCTTGCCTGAAATTGCCTTTTGTTTTGTTAGTGCTATGCAGGACTTTGTTATTTAGACTTTCTGTGCTCAGTTAAGAATGCTGTAGGGGCTCTTGGGTGGCTCAGTCGTTAAGTGTCTGCCTTCAGCTCAGGTGACTATCCCAGGGTCCTGGGATGGAGCCCCACATTGGGCTCTCTGCTCAGCAGAAGGCCTGCTTCTCCTTCTCCCACTCCCCCAGCTTGTGTTCCCTCCCTGGCTGTGTCTCTCTGTCAAATAAATAAATAAAATCTTAAAAAAAAAAAAAACCAAACCCAAAACAAAGGCCCTACTTCCAAATATCACTTTGGGGTTAGGGTTTAAAAAAAAAAAAAAGAAGAATTCTGTAATGGCTAACCTTGCAAACTCCAGTGTATAAATAATAAAGTTTTTGGTAAAATATTAGAAACATTCAAGACAATGTCTTATGATTAAAGTATTTTGGAACTTTTTTCATCATTGCTAGGCCAGATTGCATTCCCTGTTTTTTTATCTATCTATCTATCTATCTATCTATCTATCTATCTATCTATCCGTCCATCCATCCATCCATCTATCTATTTGTAAGTAGGCTCCACACCAACATGGGGCTCAAACTCAGGACTCTGAGATCCAGTTGTATGCTCTATTGACTGAGCCAACCAAGGGTCCCTGGGTTCCCTACTTTAAACGAAGATTTATTTCATGAATGAAAATATTTCAGTAATCACTCCCAGTAGTCTTCATAACATTTATGTAGGATTGGGATTATTTCTCTTAAAAGTATTTGGTAGAATTTATCAGTGAAGCCATATGGGCTTGGGCTTTCCTTTGTGGGAAAATTTTTAATTAACAATTTAGTTCCTTTACTTGTGATCTGTTCTGATTTCCTGTTTCTTCATGAGTCTACTTTTGTAATTTGTTTCCAGAAATTTGTTATTTTGTCTAAGTTGTCTACTTTGCAGGCATACAGTTGTTCATAAAATTCTCTTATCATCCTCTTAGTATCTATAAAGTTAGTTGTGATGTCTTTTGTTTCATTCCTCATTTGATAATTTGTGTCTTCTCTTTTCTGAGTCAGTAGAGCTAATGGATTATCAGTTTGGTTAACATTTTCAAAGAAACCAAATCTTTTGGTTTTCTTGATTTTTCTCTATCTTTTGGTTTTGTTTTTTATTTCAGTGATTTCTACAGAATGCCACTGATGACCTATTCTTACTCCAAGTTTAACAGTTTTTTATGAATAGCACGTGTCGATTTGTTGTTGGCCTCTGTTTCATTATTCTACAGTCTTGAAATGGTGGTTTTGGACAATCTTGCCCTGTTTTATCACTAGTTTTGGAGAGAGGATTTGCTGACACCTTCCATCTGCCACTGCTGCAAGTTCCCCATAGTACTTTTGGATTTAAAATTTTTGACCTACTTAGATGAAAGATGCTAGATGCAACATGTGAACTTGATAATAGTTTTAACTTTGGTGGTAGAAGTAGATAAGTGTTTCTTTTCCAAGGGTAAGTAACAATAGGTTTTTCTTCCAAAAATTAGGAAGATGACAAGGCCCTGTTCCAAAGAGCACATTGCTTCTGATATGGTCTGGGAAAAGTATTTATACTCCTGTGCTTTGGATAGAAGACTGTAAAACACCTTATGTACCTGTCTTAAACACTATATATATATATATATATATATATATATATATATATATATATAAATAATATATATATATATGTATATATACATACATATATATGTTTATATGTACATATACATACGCACATATGAATGCATGTATACTCATACATATATATGAATGTACATATTGTATGTGGCTAGAAGTATTTTCATAGGCTCTACAAGATTTTTACAGTGCAAAAGTGTGTTTTCAAATAATTTCATTTTAGATGAAAATGTGTTAAATTGTTGCTCTATATCTCATATATACCATTTATTAATTATTTTTTAATATTTTAATTTATTTATTTGTCAAAAAGAGAGAGAGTGCACAAGTAGGGGGAGCAGCAGGCAGAGGGAGAAGCAGGCTCCCTGCTGAGCAAGGAGCCCAATGTGGGACTTGATCCCTGACCTGAGCCAAAGGTAGATGCTTAACTGACTGAGCCACCCAGGTGTCCTTCATATATACTATTTAAAAATTTTTTTTTTAATTTAAGTAATCTCTAAACCCAAGGTATGACTTGAACTCATGACCCTTAGATCGAGTTGCATGTTCTACTGATTGAGTAAACCACATACTCATATATACCATTGCTTTCACTTGCTGTATAGAAGAGTTTTAGTAGCTATTTGACTTTTAATAATATTTACTATTAATAATATTTGTTAAAATCAAGATAATGAAAAATAAGAAATAAGCATTGTTGGTTACCTGAACATTTTAGTAAAATTTGGTAAATAAGTTATTCTTTAAAGACACTGATTTCTCAGGGCACTTGGGTGGCTTGGTCCGTTAAGTGTCTGCTTCTGGCTCATGTCATGATCCCAGGGTCCTGGGATCGAGCCCTGCATCAGGCTCCCTGCTTGGCTGGGAGGCCTGCTTCTCCCTCTCCCACTCCCCCTTCTGTGTTCCCTCTCTCGCTGTGTCTCTCTTTCTCAAATAAATAAAATCTTAAAAACAAACAAACAGGGGCGCCTGGGTGGCTCAGTGGGTTAAGCCGCTGCCTTTGGCTCAGGTCATGATCCCAGGGTCCTGGGATCTAGTCTCGAATCGAATCGGGCTTTCTGCTCAGCAGGGAGCCTGCTTCCCTCTCTCTCTCTCTGCCTGCCTCTACATCTACTTGTGATTTCTCTCTGTCAAATAAATAAATAAATAAAATCTTTAAAACAAACAAACAAACAAACAAACAACAACAACAACAAGACACTAATCTCTCCCCTTGAAACAGACTCTATTATTTAGATTTTTGAGGTTTAGGTATTCAAGAAAACTGGCATTCAATCTCTCTCTCCACAAAGGAATGAAGGAATGATAGTAGGTTAAGGTGAAAACTCTTTGTTCCTGTAAAGTGTTTATTCAGAAATAGTTTGAGGAAACTTGCCAAGTAAGTAATATTTTGGATGACCACAAGAGCTACATTCTAAGTTATGTAACATGCAAGGCATTTATTTAAAGGAAAACAACAAGGTTAACTGAAGGTGTATGGTATAATTGTAAGTTATAGGATGAAGGACTGCTTATTGCTTACTAATTCTTATTTCTTAATATATTAAAATTCATTTAAAGGACAAGAAATCTTCTTGATAGCCCTGATCTGAAAGTCTTTGTGTTAGAAAATGATCTCAAGTGTATGTTGAGCTCTTGCCTGGCCTGTTAGACAGCCATCTTTCTTCACTCTCTTTTTATAAACCCAAATTTCACTTTTTAGGGCCCTCTCTGTGATATAAAGTTATTAGCCTAAAAAGAGAAAGCAGCTGAGCGGAAGGGACATTCGTTGGTGCTGTATTGCAGCTGTCGGTGGTGGCCGCAGCCACACCACTCTGTTGCTATAAGCGCGACACTGCTGCGACCAGCGCGTGCTACCGTTAGCAGTAAGAGTGGTCCTGGTAGATCTTTCCTCTAGAGAAGATGTTATTGTTGACGCAATATGTTCACGTGCATTTTAGAGTTCTCCACAGAAACTCTGTGAGGAAGCGGGGCTGTTTAACTTTCAAGGGAAGCTACATATAATATCACTGATGATGATTCTTCCAGAAGAAGGTCGTGGACTATCTGTGATGGAAATCTAGTGCCGATTTATCTGATGAGAAAAGTACCCTTTTACTCATCGTGCATTTTTGACTCTACTCTTAAAATGCAGTATTAAAACTGTCCTGGAGGATTCCCTAGGTCTTTCTGGAACAAAGTGTCTTTGGAAACATAGCTTTATTTTTCAGAACCTGTCTAGTGCAGGTGACCACAGTCTCAGAGGGCTTGATGTAACGAGGCTTGTCCACAGCAGAGGTGCTTAGCCTTAGGCCAATGGTCATAGGAGGCGTTCGTGTGAAATTCTGCAGCAATTCTCTATACCTATTCCTCTGAGTGTAAGTCATGTTTCAAAATGCACAAATTCCATGAACTTTTAGAACCCAGGTAAAAAGTGTTATGAAATAACATTAAGAACTTTTGTTGTTGTTGTTGTTGTTGTTTTTTGTTTTTTTTTTTAAGAACATTGGTATTTTATGACATCTTGAGAATCACTTGCCTAGAAAGAACAATACATAAGCAACAGATTTGTCTTGGAGCAAAGCATTTGCTAAGAACAGTGAGGAAGTTCTCTGTTTCTCCTGGGCAGAAGAGGTAAAAGAATGAAATGTTCTAGGACCTTCACTTTTGTTTTCTTCAACACATATCCACTAAGTACTTACCGTGTGCGTGGTGCGCCATTGTAGAGGTTGGAAGACAATAGATTGTGGTTCTTACGACGCACGCCCACCCGATGATAGGGACAAGCGCAGCGCCGCCGGGAACGTGCAGATGGGGAGGTCCACACCAGGTGCCACTAGAATGTGGATGAGGCCGTGGCCAGATCTGCACAGCTGGGAAGGAAGGGGGTCCCAGAGGATTCTGAAGAGGAGGCAGCTGAAGTGGGACTTGATGAAATAGAAGTGGTTAGTCAGATGAAGAAGCAGGGGCAAGAAGCAGCCCCTACCTGTGGAAAAGCCTGAGGAGTGGCGATGGCTGCCGACTTCTAAAAGCAGGGACCAGCTTGGTGTGCCGAGTGTGGAGAGTGTGTGGACATACGTCTGTGTGCATTCGGGGAGGGCAGTGGAGATGATGTGAGGGTTCGTCTAGGAAGGGCCTAGGCAGATATGTTCAGAAGTTTGGTCTGCATCTGTGTTGTTTTCTGTGTACTTCAAAATACTTTAGAAATTTCGTATGCGTGATACGATACATTCAAGTCACCCGAAGAGGGAAGGGAGGCCTCTCCCCTAGAATCCATGGCCCAACTAACACCTTGATTTTGGACTTCTAGTCTCCAGAGCTGTGAAAGAATAAATATTTGAGCCATCCAGTTTGTGGGAATTCGTGATGGCAGCTCTACAAAACTAATAAAACGGGGAAGATCCTGGCTAGCGGACAGGATTGAGGGCAAACTGGAGAAGCAGGTCTTGAGACGCACAGGGACAGCCCCAGAGCGTGTGGACCTGCTCTCCACAGCCGGGCCCTCCAGGCAGTCTGTTCCGGCGGCCTTTTACCCTCCTGGACCTTACTCCAGAGTCTCACTCTCAGGAGAGACTCGGACCCAGTTTCTCCTGTGCTGCTCCAAGCAGTGCTCCTGGAACACATGGAGCGGAAGACGGGGAACTCCCCAAAGGAAAACCCCCCGAGCGGATGGAAACAATGGGTGATTCCCACACAGACTGCAGCACAGTCCTTTTGGGAAGCGGAAACTGTCCTGTTGAATGCTACTCCTTTACCCAGTGAATGTAGGTGGTTACAGATGTTGGGAAAGATTCTCTGGGCAGCTCTGCGCAGAATAGTTTGGAACAAGACCAGTTAGACAGCTGGTGACATCATCCTAATACGAAGTAAAGGGAGTGTGGGATGTCTGTCCTGCTCTGGTGGCTGTGCCAAGGAAAGAACATTCTTGTTTTGTGCTCCGTGATATCTTCGTATCAACTCATTCGAGGTTGTGTAAGGAGACTGAGGAAATGCCTTTATTTTCTGTCTCCAACTAATTCTGCCTAATTTTTAAACTTCTGCCTCTTATGAATCAGAAGTCGTATCTTTTTGCTATTTGTCTACCCAGGTATGTGAAACAGATCAAATGTTAAATTTCACTATTCGAGGGGCGGAGCTGGGCGCAGGCTGCTTTTGCTTTCACGAGACGACACCCACTCCGAGAGCCCGGGGTTCAGAAGGCAAGAGGACAAATGCCTTCTGTGTGCCCCAGCCCCGTAGGGAAAACTGGAGTCTCCTCAGAGCCATGGCAAGCGTGAAGGGTTGTATTCCTCACTGGAACAAGCACCGGATGTGCTGCTGACATGGGGAAGGGGATAGAATGGTCTAGACGGAGAGGGCGGACCAGCACCTCGTTCAGTGGGCCCAGCAGGTGTAACAGGAGCAGGAACCAGCTGCTCGTCCCGAGACCTCAGACTTCCCCTACCATCCCGACGTTTGGTCACCGTGTCCCATCCGTGTGTGGGACCAGCTCAGAGTAACTGTAATCTTGACCAGAGTGGCTGGGCCTTCTGGGACCAACTATTCCTGAAGGGGGGAGAAAGCAGCAGCTAGTGAAAATGGCTGGGCGCTTGGGTGGTTCAGTTGGTTAAGCGTCCAACTCTCGATTTCGGCCCAGGTCGCTATCTCAGGGTCGTGGGATGGAGCCCCACACCTGTAGGGCTCTGCACTCAGTAAGGGGCATGCCTGGGATTCTCTCTCACTCTCTTTCAAATAAATAAATAAATCGTTTGTCTAAGAAAGTGGTTATATTTCTTGCTTGTGTGAGAATTGGCTGGATGGGGATGGTCTGAGAGTAAGTCCCTGCACTATATGCCTTTTTCTATTTTTGAACTGTGTGAATGTATTATTAATTCAAAGAATCTAGTAACTATCCTTTAACGATAATTATTAGATCCCAAACAACTGGTTGCAAGTATGTGGTTTCAAATGAGCCTTTTTGAAAAAGTATTTGATTGATATCCATGCCATTCAGATTGTGTATCAACTCGCACAAATGATTTTCATACAGACCCTTCTATTTTTGCTCCTTTAGAGTTCTCAACTGTGACAAATAGAAAATAAATGCCTAGTAACTAACCATCCTTAGCCCTAACAGACCAAATTTTTTACAAAATATGAGTAACACTTACCACTGTTTAAAATGATACAGATGATAAAAATTTTTTTTAAATATTTTATTTATTATTTAACAGAGAGAGAGGGAGAGCGCGAGCATGCAAGCACAAGTGGGGGCGGGGCAAAGGGAGAGAGAGAAGCAGGCTCCCCGCTGAGCAGGAGCCACACGCAGGGCTTGATCCCTGGACCCCAGGATCATGACTTGAGCCAAAGGCAGACAGTTAACCGACTGAGCCACCCAGGTGCCCCAAAATAAATTTCTTGTATTCACATTAGATTACAGAGTTAAGCGTTCTATTTTTCAGAGTCAAAACTTTTTTTTGTTACTTTCAACTGATTTTGCCCTGGCTACTCCCACTAAGTTCCCAAGCTCTTCTGCTTATGTGTGCAAGAATCTTGCGTAATTTTTTGTCCTGCCCGTGACCCTTCTGTTGTAGTCTCCTTTCTCTTTGGGCTCCAGTCCCCACTTCTTCCCTTAGACCCCTGCCGCCTAGTGAAGCCTCCAAAGTCCGCGGACAGGCCTGCACACAGCCGGATCCCAGTCGCTTCAACCAGGTGTGCTCACGGCCTCCAAGGACCTACAGGCTCCCTGCAGGGCAAGCCCGATTTTCTCTTTCCCACCCTTTACCCAGTGCTCTCAGCTCAGCCCCGCCTCCCTCATTCACATCCTGAGTCACTGAGACAGTTGGCTCCGTGACCTTATCATGCAAATTTCTGCCTGACAGAATGTCAGTTTACCTCCTGACTTCCTGGTCAAAAAAAGGCCTACTTCTTCTTCTGGTTTCTCCTCCTCTGATGACCACTAAAAATCAGATTAAGGGAACTGGGTGCATCCCTGATGTTTTAAACTACAACGTACAATTTAGAACTCTTTTGCTCTGTGTTAGTTCCCTCCAATATATGGGAAACGGAGCAGTGAAGTATTTCTGAAACTGATATTAGATCAGGTGTTTTTTATAGACAAAAGAAAGGGTTTTATGATAATATATTGAAAACATTTTTACATTGCCTTTTCTCTCCAAATTCCAAAAGAGTGTTAACCGGTTGAATAGCTGACGTACATGACTAAAATACCACTCTTTTGCTGTCAAATGTACATGCACAGACCCACAGCTAATCCACAGCAGGAACAAAACCAAACCTTGCAGAACTCTTGCGGTCTTCCTATCTGTGGCCACTGAATCGAACATATCCCTGGGAAAAGTAATCATGTATTTATTTACCAAGAAGCCTCTTTCATTCTAGGTCTGTAACTTGCATTACTAGTCCTGTCAGACTGGATGGACACAGAAAGAAACAATTTGCTTTTAGAGCAATATTTACATGACATTCTCAGAAACAAATCAAACTTAAACTTGGCTACTGTGGCTATTGCAGAGTTGGACTGGTGGCCTCTAGCCTAGAAAGTCTAAGTAAATAATTTATAAATAATGATTAATCAGACTTGAATAATGTTTCTAAAATTTGTGTCTTTTTTCCACAACAGTATAAGAATATCAGTTGGGATTAACAAACCACCTTTTCACTTGTGAAGATTGAAACACCTGGAAAAAAAAAGAGAATAATTATAAAAGAGTGCAAATCCCCCAACTTTTGCTTATAAGGAAAACAATGAATAGTTGTAAAATTGGATGGGTGGAGCTTTATGGATACGAATAAGTACATTTAGGTCATTCTGATTCTTCCTTGGCTCCCATGTCTTCATTTGTAAAACAAATGAGAAGCTGGAGGAGCTCAGAGATTTTCACACATTTTCAGCAGAGGTTTAAAATGTTATCAGAACACGCGCACACACACACAATTTTAGTGTGGTATAAATTTAAGAAGGTCAATATTTTAACATTTGCTTATAAAGCAGATATGTGAGAACAATGATGCTACTTTGAAGAAAGCAAAAATCTGAACATGCAGGTAAAGGATGACAGTTAAAGACTCAGAATGTGATTTATATCTCCATCTTTATTTTAATTGCACAGCATGGGGATCATTCGGACACAACAAAAAGCAGCAAAAGAGATTTTGGGGACTTGGTTTTGAGTTTTGTTTTTTTAAGTTTCTCTTGCGATCTGAGGATGGCCTTTATGTTGAAGTTTGTACAAAAACTTGACAACCCAGTTCATTCACTGGTTGGCTCCAATTTGTTAAAGTTTGGCACTTAGCATATCTGATTGTGTGTGTGTGTGTGTGTGTATAGCTTTTCTTGATTGAATACTAGTGTCAGGCACAATGCGGTGCCCTTTACAAACCTTGTTTTATACAGAGTGAATTTGCCATTGTATCCAGATTTAGTACTTGGAACAACAGAGGTAGGGAGAGAGAGAATAATTAAAGGGCTAGGAGCTAGGTATTCTGCCCTCTATACGAGGGTGCATGTTATTTAATTATTATTTTATAATGATTTAAGATATAATTTTAAATGTTGACTATTCTGATTTTTGCTATTATTATGAAAAGAGAAACAAAAGTCTCACCAATTGTTTGGTCTGATTTAGCAAAACTATTAATGCAAGTTCTTATGTGACAAAGCAAAATGGAATTAAACATATCTGTTAATACGCATAGGTTGTTTTAGACATTTAATTGGAAAATTAGAATTCAATGAAAAAAATTTTTTCTCTGAATTTATGATGCAGTTCTCTATTCTGCTTTCATATTCGGCATTAGAAAATGTTGCCCAGTAAGTGTGTAGAAAAACGGTTTACTTTTCCAACAATAAAAGTATCTTTCTTTTTGTCAGCCTATATATCCCAGACTGTTTTGGTGGCCGTGCTCCAAAGCCTTCAGTGGTCTGGGTTTTGTGTTAAGCTGCACTACAAAATCGTAGCAGTTGAGATCAACGAATACAACTAGATACCTCTTTTAAATAGCACTAATTAATTATAAATGTGGGAAGCAATCGATTTTAATTTGATGTTTTGCACTCAAGATATAAGTAATTCTCAAAAGAATCAGGGAATAGGATTTTGAAAGTATCTTAATCCACAGCTTTCTCATTTTATATTTTATTTTAAGATGAGAAGAAAAACTGGGACAGCTGGCTGGTTTAGTCCATGGAACATGTGACTCTTGTCACAACATGAGTTGTGAGTTCAAGCCCCATGCTGGGTGTAGAGATTACCTAAAAATAAACATCTTTTAAAAAGAGAAGAAAATGAAAAGAGAAATTGCTGTTTTTTTTTTTGTGTAAGATACCCTGACTTTCCTTATCAGCATCCAGAGCCATGCATGTTTAGTGTTAAAATGTTGGTTAAGATTTAAAAATGAAACTAGAGGGACTCTTGGGTGGCTCAGTGAGTTAAAAGTCTGCCTTGGGCTCAGGTCATGATTCTGGGGTTCTGGGTGGCAAGGGGCCCTGCTCATCAGGGAGCCTGCCTCTCCCTCTTCCTCTGCCCCTCCCCTTGCTCCTTCTCTCTCTCTCTCAAATGAATAAAGAATCTTAAAAAAAAAAAAAGAAATTCGATTTATACATCTGTGCAATCCTAAATTTCCTTAGAATACCGTTTGAAAGCTAATCAACCGGCTGATGTTTTTTCTTTCTGAGTAATTTATCTTTCAGCTTAATATTCTTACCTTTTAAGAAATGACAGCAGTGTTATGCTATAGGGATGGACCAAGGTTTAAATGTCTTCGGGTCATCTCTTGGGATCTAAGAAAGAAAGTAAATCAAATACTTAATGTCATAATGCCATTGCAATAGCTTATCAGAAAAAAACTATCTTGAATCTGTAGGTTTTGAAAAAAAACTTTTAAAAAATATTTTATTTATTTATTCTATAGAGCGGCAGGCAGAGAGAGAGAGAGAGGGGGAAGCAGGCTCCTTGCTGAGCATGGAGCCCAATGTGGGACTTGATCCCAGGACCCCGAGATTATGACCTGAGCTGAAGGCAGATGCTTAACAACTGAACCACCCAGGCCCCTGAGAATGATAGATCTTAGGAAATGTTTGGGGGAGGCTTGTGGGAAGGGGAGAGTGGTTAGGTGAGAGTTGTTTGCATGGGAGCCTACACACTTGGTCTCTTCTGCAGTGATCTGAGAACAGCCTTGTCTACACCTTTAGCACAGGTATGATCTGTGTGGATCAGCGCCTTTGCTAATTAACCCCCGGGCTCATTTATTATCCTGGGCTACAAGCCCCAAGAATTTAACTTGTTTATCCTTCTTCCTTGGGCTCCTTAATTCCTGAGTCCTCTGCTGGGAATTCCCCCTCTTAGGTCTGGCAAAGAGTCATCCAAACCCTCAACCCCCGCACCCCCCCCCCCCCCCCGTTTTGTTTAGAGAGTTGGCTTTTAGTTACAAAAGTGCTCAAAACAAAACAAAAACAAACTTCCCACAAGTAATGGAAAGTTATGAAGATTCCAAAAAGCTTTTCTCCTGATATTTCTTGCACAGAAATACAAAAAGACAAAGAAGCAAAACACAACTTTTAACTTCTTATCTTTACAAATTCTGCTCTGTTTGCTTTTAGTCTGTACTGAAGTGTAAATGGAGGCTAGGTGTGCCTTTCTCAGAGCGCCTTCCCGCATTCTCCACCTCACCCCGCTGGGGAGTTGCTGGGGAGTTGCTTGGCCATCTCGTCTACAATCAGCCTGGTGCACCCGGGCTGGGCAAGACCGGGACAAAGCTCCTCAGTGTAGTCTGAGGTGGATTCAGGTCAGCTCCTCTGCTAAAGGGAATGGAATTTTTACTCTTTTCCAAAACCTGCTTCCAATTCTTTTCACCAGACCTAGGCCCCCCGGGTGCCCCTCAGCTTTGGAACACAGTCATTCCTGGCCTTCTTGGGTCTCACCACTCCCTAGCTCTTGGAGCGAGGACCTCACTTCTTTGGGAGAGGGGGTCTCCGAGGCCCCACCTCTGTGACTTAAGCTGCTCTCCGCTGGCTTTGGGAGAGCTTCCCTTTATCTTCTGTCCCTGCTGCCATCATCTTCTTCTTAACGAAGGCAATATTCACCATGACTGTCAAGATCAATTCTGCTTTTCATGAACTCTCGGCTTCTGAGCTACATCTGGCCCAATCTCGTTGGTCTCAAGGTCTAGTGGCAATGGGAGCTGCCATCAACGCAGGACTCTCTACCATCATCATCGTGCAGTAAAGCATGAAGTCAGCAGGCTGGCTTGTCCCAAACTGGCACACTTCAAAAAAAGCTTTAGCCCCAGACCAGCTCCCGGGAGGTAACACCGAAGGCCTTAAAATGCCACCTGGTAAGATGTCTTTGTTTGCCTCAGCCCTTGAGCCATGTGGTATCATTTGACCTCTGGAGGGTCTGGACACTGAGTAACTAAGGTCAGATGCAGACAGCTGGTGTGTACTTGACCGATCTCTAATAAAAGCTCTGGATACAAAGGCTCAGGTAAGCTTCTCTGGTTAGCAATGCCTTGTACACCTTCTCACCCATCACTGCTGGGAGATTTAGGTGTTGTCTGTGTGACTGCCCTGGGAGAGGACAACTGGAAGTGGGTACTTGTCTGTCCTGGACCCTGCCCTATGTTCCCTTTTCCTTTGCTGATGTCCGCCTGTAGCTTTTCACTGCAATAAACCACAACCGTGAGTATACCAGCTTTTCTATGTTCTGTGAGTCTGTCTCACATTAAATCTGAAGGTGGTCATGGGTACTTCTGACTCAGTCATCTTCGTTATCATCACCATCACCGTCCTCGTGGTCAGTGTGCCTTGACCAATATGTGTGACAACTGTGACGTGTTTTTCATGCGTTATCTTAATCACTCTTGACTACAACATTGTCAAGTAATTAGAGTTATTTGCTCTGCATACCTCTCTCCTCCTTTCATAGATAAGGAAACAGGATGATGGGAGAAATCATGTAAATCACTAAAGGCAGAGCTAGGGCTCCCGGGCACAGCCTCCTGACTCCAGGGCCTGTGTCTGAGCCACAGAGCGCACGGCAGCTCCTGGCCACTAGTTCAGCCGCTGCCTCTTGCCTGTTTCACGCTGTTCACTGCTTGCTTCCCTCTCTGCATCCAGCCTCGCCCTGTTCCCTTTCAGGTCTGCGCCTGCCTCTCTTCTTCCTCTGCTTCTCGCAGCTGGAGGAGGTAACTTCCTGACACCAGGTCGGAGAGCTTTTAGCTTCAAAAATGCACATTCGGTCACAGAGAGGCAGGGAGGAGGAGAATGAGATGAAGAACACGAGGGCACATGCCTGTCTGAGCGTGTGGGCACGTGAGTACGCGTGTGTGTGTGTGCACCTCACGGGAACAGAACGGCAGACAGTGCTCTGAGCAAGGCCCCCGGGAGCCTCCACCACCAGCCGCCCCTGAGCCTGCGTCGGTGTCTGTGCTCCAGCTCCCGGGGCCCACGGGCCGAGGTGTGTCTGGGCTGCTTTGAAGGCCTTGCCAAGTGTGTGTGGCGGAGCTTTCAGCAGAACAGGATGCGGAAGGCGTGTTTCTACATGTGATGGGGGAGGTTCCAACACCACAAAGGAGCAGAACGCAATCTTGTGGGACGGGCAGGACCTCTCCCTCTGCTCAGAGAAATGTAAGGCAGAGCACAGGGTATGCGGTTGAGGACTAGTGAGTGGGGACAAACCAGCCGAGGGCAGTGCGGGAAACCCGGCCGCTGACCGCGCGGAAAATGCGCACGTGTCTCTCCTTCGTCTGGCCGGAGGGGCTCCCTTTGCTGGACTAAGCAGGTGGCGCGTTTAGTGCTGCCAGCTCTCGCTCAGTCGGGGCATCTTGGGATGCAAAAGAAGCAGGAAGGGGAGAAGCAGCTCGGGGCGGAGGTGCCAGTGCCTCGGAGGGAAGGGAGCGGGTGGAAGGAGGCGGGACTGGGTTTGCAGAGGAGACGGTGAAGGCCTGCGGGAGCACACACCCGCCCGCGCACAGAGAAGGCAGGCCCGGCCCCCGGCGCTGGGTACCGGTCTACAGTGAAAGGACGGGTGCCCGTGAACTTGCTCTACAGCCCGGCCTCAGCCGAACATACGCCACAGCCACCTGTTGTGGTTGCAAGCCTTCCTTAGGAGTCAGCACGATAAAGCTGCCCCTTCAGAATGTGGGGGGGACTGAAACCCGTCTAGATACTTGCTTGTCAGCCGAGTGTCGGGCTGCAGCTTCCAGGAGACAGACACTGAATCTGTTCCTTGGCTCTACATGGCTTCCCACGGCGGCAGCCCCCACACGCCCGCTGTGTTGTGGCTGCTTTAATAAATACTTCTTGCTGCTAGTGATAACAAGGTTTTTGTATTCATCCTCCTGCCAAATTCTTCAAGGCAGGGTTTTTCTAATTGTTAAAGCTGTGGAGCTCTTCATGTCTCTGAATCCCAAAGTTTTATTTTATTTTGGGTTTTTTGGATGAAATCACTGTTTCTAAGGAAAAGTTCTAACTTGAAAGTATTAATTAGGTATTTTCTGTATATCTTTAAGAGAAATGTCCTTTTTTTCCCCCTTGTGGAATTTTAAATGACTCTACAAAACACATTTTCCAAGAAATACATTTTTCTTTCTCCTGTCTCCAAAAAGGGAATATATGGGATGGTGTTTCTGGCTATATGGGAGGCTGCTCTGCTGGGCTCAGCGATGCACTCTGAGCAGCCGCTGAGCACCGAGGAACAGGCCGCAGATAAAAACAACAATCAACAACTCTGATCAAGATAAGCAAAGCCACAGATGTAAACAATCTTTGATATAGTAAATGATTGTTCAAATTGAAGATTTTTTTTTTTGGGGCCTGCTTTTCGTTGAAACTTAAAACTACTTATCTATGAAAATGAGGCTGCTAGTGTTAAGGGTAGATTTTTTTGATTTACCAGGTCAACTTAATTTAATGTGGAAACTCTTCTCAAGCCCTTTGGGAGGGGCATATTTTGAAGAAATTCATGAATAGTTATGGGTGTTTGGTGGAAACTTCACCTAATATTTACAGAGTGACTTATATTTACGCAATATTTTTACTTGTGTTATTTTATTTAATTCCAAAGGAAAAGTACTGAGGGTTTGGCCATCATTTTTGTTTAAGACATAGATATAGCCCAGCTGTTATTTACCTTATGGTTATAAGGAGGTTATTAAAAGAGGCTATTTTAGACTTTCCTGTGTTCATGCTCTGGTACACAGAACTTCTGAAACTCTTGACTTCTTATATGTCGGAACAAATTGTGTTTTGACAACAGAATTCAAAGGCCAATATACTAGGAGTGTTAATATCTGTTTCTTAAAAAAAGCTTGTTTTTGTTTTTTTGCCTAGTACAGTGTTATATGCCGGGGTGAATCATTATATACAGTCGACCCTTGAACAACGTGGGGGCTGGGGTGCTGACACCCTGTGAAGGTGAAAATCCACTTATAATTTTGATTCCCCCGAAACTTAAGTACTAATAGCCTACTGTTGACTGAAATGAACGATGTTACTGATAACTGAGCTGATTAACACATGCGTATTCTATACTGTATTCTTATTAAGTAAGAGATGAGAAGAAGTTATAAAGAAACTCTGAAGGAAGAGAAATACATTTACAGGCTGTACTGTAATAAATCTGGGTATAAGTGGACCTGCACAGTTCAAACCCGTGTTGTTCAAGAGTTGACTGTATTTCTATTAAAATATCATGTTGTATGGGGCACCTGGGTGGCTCAGTGGGTTAAAGCCTCTGCCTTCGGCTCAGGTCATGATCTCAGGGTCCTGGGATCGGGCTCTCTGCTCAGCAGGGAGCCTGCTTCCTCCTCTCTGCCTGCCTCTCTGCCTACTTGTGATCTCTGTCTGTCAAATAAATAATTAAAATCTTAAAAAAAAATACCATGTTATAGTTTGATTATATGTAAATCTGTTAGAGAGGCTCAGATTTGTTCTAAGATGCTTTAAAGAGACGGGTCTGTGTGAGGAGCCAGGCTATGAGAACTTTAGGAGGCCTACTGTGTGAACAAATTGTAATTTCTAAAGAACCGAAGATTTAGCCCCGGGTTGTGAAGAGGCTGATGGCGAGGGAAGCCGGAATAAGGGTTATTCAGGTTTTACCCTCCTGATGTGAAGATAAGTAAGCCATAAATTTTAGTTTTTACTAATTAATTAATTAATTATTTTAGAGAGAGAGAGGGAGAGGGAGAATCTTAAACAGGCTCCACACTCAGCACAGAGCCTGATGCAGGGCTTGAACACACCACCCTGAAATTGTGAGCTGAGCTGAAATCAAGAGTTGGATGCTTAACTGGCTGAGCCACCCAGGCCCCCCACACGTTTTTATTTCTCCTACCTTTATGCCGGGAAGAACAACAACTGCAGCCTCTTAGTCACAAGCTTTTTTCTACCAATATCAGAGACGTACAAGGTAAGGCCGTTTTTGAGGGCTACTTGGTCCTGTGCTACTTGGAATCCAATGAAACTGCCACAGGGCCTTTGTATGAACTGTTCTCTATCCATACCATTATGAGCTTCATGCTTGTTCCCTCACTTCATTTCAGCCTCAGCTCAAATGGCAATGCCCTAGAGAAAATTTCTCTAATAAACCATCAAAAATAATAAAAAATAATCTCTCCATCCCATTCGAGCCCCCGATTTTCCTATTTTGCATCACAGTATTTATCACTACTTGAGATTATGTTGTGAGTCTGTTGTTTCCTGTCTGGTATCCCCAGTAGTGTGCTAGCCCCATGGGGGCAGGGGTTGGCTGGCTCACTGTTTCTCTTATTCCCCAGCAGTGTCCAGTGCACGGAAAAATGAATGAATTTTGCATGAATGACCAAAGCTGGGGCTTTGACTCTAAGGAAAGGTTAAGGCAAAGTTAGAAAAGTTTTGTTCTATTGATGTACAGGCATAACCCACAGTCAGCTTAGCACCTATAATTCATGATAATTATTTGTCTTTCTCCCCTGCTACACTGTAAACAACTCGAGAGCAAGTATCTGTGAGCCTGGTTCACCAGTATACTCCCAGTACCTCAAAATATGCAAAAAGTATTAAATTGATTTCTTGACTTTGATTAAAAATATGAAAGGTGAGTAGGGATTAGCCAAGCCAAAGTCAGAGCTTGGTGGAGGCCCCTGTCCTTGACAGGAGGAACAGACAGAAGGCAGCAGGCGTGAGGAGGGAAGGCGGGGGAGGGAACCACGCAGAGCTGGAGAAGAGGGTGAGGCTGGCCATGCTGGATGCTGCAGGTTTACAGATTTGGCAGGGCAAGTTGAAAAGTTCTATCTTTATCTGAGGATCAACGGGAACATTTCACCTTGTATACGTGCTAGAGTGACATGGTCATATTTGTCACACCATGACTTTCTGGCTGCACTAGGAATGGGAAGGCCAGCAAAGAGGCTGCTTCCACCCAGACTAGAGAGATGGAAGGTACTTATGGCCCCCAGAAAGGACGCACCACAAAGGGAGAGCCTGCTCTCTGTTTCATTCACTTCGGAATTCCCAGCACCCTGAACAAGGTCTGCCACCTGCTTTGTGGTACAATACGGATGGAGGAGCATTGCCCTGGCCGGTGACAGGAAGTAACAGAATCTGTATTTTGTGTGTTTCTTGTTCTCTTTGTTAAAACCAAGAGTCAGGACTTCCTCCTCTCTGCTTCCCTTGGGAGGCCCCACTCAAGGCTGGCCCCACTTAAGACTTGGCTTCTGGTTCTCCCTTCGCTGTTAAGTGTTTGGAGGTCAGAACAGAGAAACTCTTGAATCCCTGAAGTGTTGTCAAGAATTTGAAGAAGCTTTGCTCTTATCATGAAGTCACTCGCAATTATACTGTCCAGATGTTTTTAACCATTTATGGCAGGGGTATCTCAATTTTGGAAAATGAGTACTAAATAAGGTAAATGTTACATATAAATAATTATGACTTAAAAGATGATTACAAGTGTATATGAATATATATATATATATATATATATATATATACCAATTTTTAAAAAAGGTTATATTTGTTTATTTGTCAGAGAGAGAGCGAGCGAGCGAGTGAGAGCATAAGCAGGGGGAATGGCAGGCAGAGGCAGGGGAGAAGCAGTCTCCCAGCTGAGCAGAGAGCCCAATGTGGGGCTCAGGACCTGAGCAGAAGGCAGATGCTTAACCAACTGAGCCACCCAGGTGTCCCTGAATACCAAAATTTTTATGATTATTTCCCATTAGTGGGATTGAGGCTGATTTTAATTTTCATCTTATTCTTTGTGACATATTTCTTACTTTTCCATAATGGATGTATGTTACTTTTATGAAAATAAAAAATAATACATGTAACTAAAATGAGGTTTATAATATCAAATCCAGATTATAACATGAGGTGCTATTTAGATGTGTTTTAGAAAATGTGAAGGCTGGGTGGCTCAGTCGGTTAGGTGTCTGCCTCCAGCTCAGGTCATGATCCCAGCGTCCCGGGATCGAGCCCCGCATCAGGCTCCTTGCTCAGTGGGGAGTCTGCTTCTCCCCCTCCTTCTGCCCCAGCCCTTGGCTTATGGTCTTTTGCTTGTGCTTTCTCGAGAGTTGCTTCCACTCCCTTGCTCCCAAATAAATAAAATCTTTAAAGAATAATTGGTGTACATAATTAGTGGATGGGTATACCAATTATTAGGTGAGTTATATCCACAAAGATATATTAAATTCGACTTATCAAAAAAACAACAGACTTGGGAGAAAATGGGCAATTGGAATCCAAGTGATCCACTTTTTACCATTGCGTGTGACAGACTGACTTTGCCAGATAACCCAACTATTAAAAATGGCCCCAAAGCCTGGAAACGAAGGAATTCGTTTTCTGGGAGCGGGGCCGTTTCAAGACTGACGAAGTTAAACGTGGGCAAGAAAGGGAGATTAGAACCTGATGCTGTGTGTTTTTCGTTTTGTTATTCTGCCCCATTTGGGGAAGGGATATTTATTACTGCAAAAGCTGACTGAGAGGGACGCCTGGGTGGCTCAGTTGGTTAAGCAGCTGCCTTCGGCTCAGGTCATGATCCCAGGGTCCTGGGATCGAGTCCCACATCTGGCTCCTTGCTCTGCGGGGAGCCTGCTTCTCCCTCTGACTCTGCCTTCCACTCTGTCTGCCTGTGCTCGCTCTCGCTCGCTCTCTCTCTCTGACAAATAAATAAATAAAATCTTTAAAAAAAAAAAAAAAGCTGACTGAGAACATTTTTTGAAAGGTCAGGAGTGCTCACGCTTTGGGGTAGAAATCAAGTGATTCCGCAGTTACCGTGTGACCACCGCTGTTGGGAGGGGCGGACCGGGCCCTCGAGGCTCGGGTCAGCCCAGGGAAGGGCTCCCTGCCATGGGGGGAGGCTGGTTCCGACTGTGGCCAGTTGAGCAGGACTGAGCGGAGGCAGGTGGTAGTAACCCTCTGGGGCAGTCAGGTGAGGGGCCGCCTCGGGGGCACGGCTGTTGCCGGGACACTTGGTGGAAAGATGGGCCGCTGGGTATGACGGGAGCGCAAGAAATGTGGAGTCAGATTTGGAGATGGGAAGAGGACAGGATCGTGTCAGGGAAGGAAATGTGTCGTGATGACACACTTCCTTTTAAGCAGCATTCCCAAATCCTGGGTCACATTACTCTTCTGCTCTACGGCTGGATGCTTTGAAGAGGTTAGTTAAGTATTGAGGCTTTTTTCACTATAGATCTGAACACACAAATTTCTTTTAAGAGGTACAGAATCAATTCTTTTCTCTCTAAGAGGCAACGTACTATACTGGAGCTAGATGGTCTGGGTTAGAATCTTGACTTTGGACAAAGTTTCCTCAATAGTAAAATGAAGAAAATAATACGTTACCTGATAGAGTTAGCGAAATGACTGATGAGATAGATAATCTGTGTAAAATACTTAGGGCAGTGCTCAATCAGTGTAACTAGTGTTATTAGTTACATTAGGATCTACGAGGAAATGGGCACAGGTGGGCTCAACGACCTCGCCGAGGGGACGTGTTTGCACCAGTCGGGGGTTGGGATGGCTGCGTGCGGGCGCATGCCGCTGGTGACGGCCCCGTCCTCCCTCTCCTGGGCCGGCAGGCATGGTCGTGCCGTGCACAAGCAGCAGCTCGTAAAAAGATCCTGTCCTTTCTCTAGGAAAGGTGTCCTCTATGTTTGTAAAGGACACACGGACAATACATTATCAGATGTAGCCACGCGAGACATGGGTAGTTTCTGTGTTTGCTTTTCTTGAAGAGTAGGATAGATCAGGCAGGACGGAGGAGGAAATATTTACAACTGCTCCGTGACATTATCCAGTTGCTTCCTATTCAGCTACTAGTTTTTGAAGCATGATAAATCATCCCGCCTCAGTGCTGCCGAGACAACCAAACACATACCAGATGTGGAAATGCTTTTAAAAAATTTAAAATTGCTACACCTAAAAAAGGTATTGTGTGATTTATTTTTATCCTCTTGTACTCTGATTAGCTTTTATTTTATAATTTGAGCTTGTAATTTGATCAGATTGGGTTATGAATTTACCTTAGAGGCCTAAGAAATAAGAGACAGAAAAGTCACCTTTTAGGAAAACAATCAATAATTCCATACCATCTCTGTGAACCGATCCGCACAGGCCATTCGAACCCATTCTGGTGTCGCTGGGCTCCTCACTGTGAAGTCCTCGGCTATGCCCCTTTCCCTGTGGGCTGCAGCCACCGCATCAGTGATGGCGAAGAACACAGATGAGCCCAGGAACATTCCGGACTCCCCCAAGCCCTGCAAGAGAGCACGTTTGTTGTAGAATCTTCTAGACTAGATTACAAGCTACTATATTTCAGGACCCAGGTCTTTTTCCATCATTGTATCCCTAATGTCTAGCACAATGTCTTGTTCACAGTAATTCTCAATAATTTGTTCACTGACATATTGACTGAATGAAGCTTGAGTACTCACAAAAATCCCAGTATGCCCTGAACTTCCTAGATCTGTAATGTTGTCTTTAAATCTTTGTCTATAGGAAAGGTAGGTGCGTGCATGTGTGTGTGTGGGGGGGGTATCCTATTGTTTATTTATTTATTTATTTTTAAAGATTTTATCTATTTACTCATTAGAGAGAGAGAGTGGGGGGGGGGCAGAGAGAGGGGCAGGCTCCCTGAAGAGCAGAGAGCCCGATGCGGAACTCCATCCCAGGACCCTGGATCATGACCTGAGCCGAAGGCAGATGCTTGACTGACTGAGCCTCTCGGGTGCCCTGTGTGGTATCCTGTTTAGAGAAGCACATTCAATGGCCAACTTCATGAATGAGAGAAAAATGCCTCGTTAGGACTGCAGCACCGGGGAGGTAGGATACTCTAGAAGAAGAGTACAGACTTGGGCACCAGATGATGGCGTGCGGACCTATCACATGCAGGGAACCGTCAGGTAATATACATGAGTGATGTGGGCAGTTGAGGGACAGCAAGGAAAAGTGGTAATTATGGGGAATAGAGATATCGCCATGTCCTGTCTAAAGGGACCCCTGTTCTTCAGTTCTAGCAATTGATGTCTTCTAAGAATATAACCAAAATTACCAGATCATCCAATTTTTCAAGAGAATTTAGATAATCTTATTTTAATGTACAGTTCTCTGATTTTTAAGACTTATTTATTTGAGAGAGCGAGGAGAGGGAGAGAGAATCTCGAACAGACTTGCTGTTGAACACAGAGCCCAGTGTGGGGCTTGATCCCAGGGCCCTGAGATCATGACCCGAGCTGAAATCAAGAGTTGGCCACTTAACCAACTGAGCCATCCGGGTGCCCCTACAACTCCCTGATTTAAAAAAAAACACTGTGTGGGTCACAGAAAACACATCTGAAGCCTACATTCAGCCAGTGGGCCCCCAATTTGCAACCCTGAGCTGGAGACATGAAGTGCGCATCCTGGCTCTTACTTCCTCTATTTCTCTGGGTGGGATTATCTCTCAGAGCCTCTGTCCCTCTATCGGTGAAATTCGGGCAATGATATTTGCGTCACAGGGTGTTGTGAAGTTCAGGAAGTGCAAAAGCACCTAGCATAGTGCCTGGTACTCGGTAGGTCCCTGTTATTATTACATAGTACACTCCATGGGGCACCTGTAAACCCATGATTTTCCTCAGGCTCTGCCTATGAGTGGCTGGCCACAGCCACAGGACTCACGGGTTCCCCGTCCTACTGTTCTTGGTGGCCTGAAAGCTGCTCTTTGAGTGATTTCCAGCCTCATGAGAATCCAAAGGGGATGCTGATTTTCCTTCCTTTCAAATTTGCAACCCCCGCCCCCTCCCACCTCTCCACTTCCCCCCACCACCGCACGCCCAGAGAAAGTTCCTGGGCTGACAGTGGGCTCCAGTTTGGAAAGGAGAACATTCCAGCAGATATAGGTGAACTCATTTTCTCATACATCAGTTCATCACCCCTAGTAAGAAGCCACCTGAAAGTCTTGAAAGGAAGTTTTAGCAATACATCTCAAGCCTAAAGGAAGTTTCTACCGAGAGTGACTTTCTCATAATCTCCACGCAGCAGTGCCAGTAAACGCTGACCTTTCTTTTTGTTCGCAATTCCACTACGCTAGCAATTACTAACGGTTTGTGTCTTTGCTTCCTGACACCACCGACATTCTGGGCCAGAGAAGCCTTTGCTGGGGGCTTTCTTGTGCACTGAAGGCTCTTTATTTAGCAGCATCCCTGGCCTCTCTACCCAGAGTAGGCGCATCTCCTCGCTCCACAACCCCAGTGTGACAACCACGTATATCCCCAGACACTGCCAAATGTCCCCTGTGGCCCAGTGGAGAACCAGTGTTCTGGATCCATTTCTGGGGATGGACGAGAACCCTGAGCCCCCAAGAGGTGAGCGTTTCATCTGCGATCACAGGGAGCTGGCGAGGTGAGGGTAGGAACCCAGGTCCACTGAGGCCTTGGTCCAGGATGCTTCCCATGCTGCCGCAGCTTCCCAGGATTTCGGGAGTGTGACGCCTTCAATCTCATTTACTATTTCAGCCGTAAGGCTCTTAAGTGAAACTATTATTCTGTCAGATCAGAACTTTTCACTGAATTTTAGCATTTCCAGTGAAAGAGGATACTAACACATAAAGGATGGCCATTGGGCAGAGATCGCTTATCCCTGGGTGACTCTTCTCCAAATTCCAATAGTCTCTTGTCATTTGCTCCTGATACAGGTTGGCATGATTATGACCATGATTATGATTATTTTTGTCCACCTGCTTTCATTTACATGCTGCTCGATGATCACACCGCACAGCAGCAAGTGTTTGGGTGCTTACCTTGGAGGAATAGATGGTTGGCGGGCTTTGTGATGATGGCAACAGGGAGACATTGAACTCCTCTGGGACGTCAGCAATGGCTGGAATTTTGTACTCATCTGGGCCTCGAGAGTACAGAACACCTTCTGGGGAATATTTTAGTTCTTCAGTGGTATAAAGGCCCATTCCCTGAATAAAGGAACCCTCAACCTGAAAGGAGAAAACGTCGAGCTCCGTGATGCTGTATGCCTTTTAGAAGTACTTGGCTACCCCAGAATGACTTTCAGGAAGTGTCCATCCTCGTGGGCCGGCACCTACCTGCCCAATGTCAATGGCAGGGTTTAGGCTGCAACACACATCCATGACGATGTCCGCTCGGATTTTCTGCCAAAAATGATAATGATCTCACCGTTAAAAACTTAAATTAAAAAGATTATCTTAAGGTTTATTTAAAGGTCTCCACTTACTCCAGAACTCCTGCTGGCTAATCACCCCTCCCTGAACCTCCTCAGTTTTAGAGGGGGGAAGAAATCTGCCAAGCCCTTCCACGTTAGTGCTGGGACCAGCCATGACCCCAGAAGATCTTACGTAATCCTGGTTCTGACTTCTTTTAAGTGATTCCAAAGTCCATGGTATCTGAGTGCCTTTGAGTGTCGCTTACTGAATAACTGATCCTGGTTGCTCACCTGATTCTAAACCTGGATTTGTTGTTCTGCTGCATTTCACGAGCTCCCGGAGAACTCGCGATGATTTGTTGGAGGCGCTATTATTGCCGTTTTGCAGAGGAAACCGTGTAGCCATACTGGCATGTATGAAATTGGAGTTATGAAAGATCTTGGAACACAGGAGGGGAATGTTGAGACTGCCTTTGACTATGTTAATCTCCTTCCTTCCCTGAGAAACATCACACTAACTTGGCCCTTATACGTTGGCACAGGGCTCGGGCAGATTGGTTGTTAAGGAGAAACAGGAAGCCCTGATGTGCCAGTGGTCTACCTCGGGGTATCGCTGGGCTTTCCTTCCGCCCCCATGTCCTGGGCTTGTTCTGACAGTACCAGCATCCTCTGTTTGGGCTTACCAGCTGGGCTCCTCCCTTCTATCAAGCCCTTTGGGTCGGCAGTTCTGTTTTGACTCAAAAGTTGACCTTTCAGACAATCTTCCATGGACATTGGGACCATCCTTCATTTATTCTCAACAGATAGGGCAGGAGGTTAGACACATCTCAGAGTGGGCCTTGAGTTCACTTCCATCTTGAAAACATATTTTGCCTTAAGGGTGTTGGGCAGGGGGAAGAGATGACTGTGCACTAACGGGACGGGCGCACATTCCGGCTCAGCCAGCAGGAGCAGGCCTGCCTTTCAGTTTCTCTGATCTCCCTTTAGTTAAAAGAAGTTTGCCTCTTCAAGGAATAAACTCTTTCACAGACTTATGTGATACCACAATGGCTGAACCTTAACCAGTAATAAGGAAGCCACAGGGACAGCCAGATTTTAACTTTACTGGTACCATAAATTCTGGAAGATCCCCATGGGATTGGTTTCTTCAGGGATTTATACCAAAGCCTTCAGCTAGACTTGTCAGATACAATATGTGTGTCCCCAGTGCTGCAGCGACATATTTATACTGGAAATTTATTTGCTGCTTCTCTGAAATTCAAATTAACCAGCCATCCTGTATTTTTATTTGCTAGTACTAAATCTCACACCACCACCCATGGGGTGGATAACCAGAAAATTAGTTGATTCCTAAAAACACTTTCCAGGGGCGCCTGGCTGGCTCAGTCGGGTAAGTGTCTGCCTTCGGCTCAGGCATGTCTCAGGGTCCTCGGACAGAGCCGCCTGTCAGGCTCCCTGCTCCGTGGGGAGTCTGCTTCTCCCTCCCCTTCTGCCCCTTCTCCTGCTCATGCTCTCTCTCTCCCTGTCAGATAAAAAAAATCTTAACAAAAAAAAGCACACCTTGGGGCACCTGGGTGGCTCAGTGGGTTAAGCCTCTGCCTTCGGCTCAGGTCATGATCCCAGGGTCCTGGGATCGAGCCTCGCATCTGGCTCTCTGCTCAGCAGGATGCTTGCTTCCCCCTCTCTCTGCCTGCCTCTCTGCCTACTTGTGATCTCTCTCTGTCAAATAAATAAATAAAAATCTTAAAAAAACCAGAAACACCTTTAAAAACAGCTTTCCACTGAGTGTGGAGCCCTGGCTGGGTTACAGGTGTGTCAGGACACTGGCGCTTGGATTTCTGCGAGTCTGGGACAGCAGGATCCTCAGGCTGGTCACCTGCAAACATGAGTTCCTTGCTTGAAAAATCGTGCTGTGCCAATATTATCATTATCTATGTGTGCCATGATGTGAAAAACATTAGGAAACACAGTTTTAAAATAATCATATGAATAATCTGTGATCCTAATTTCATGAGTTTACTTCTTCACAATGATCTAGAGTGAAAATGGAGAGATAATGTAGCCTAAGGGTGAACTCAAGTAGAATGGAGGGCAACTGCTCTCCAGACATCCCTTCATTTACTGTATTTTCTATCTTATTTATATAAAATTTAAGTGATGGACAGATTTACTAAGAATGGGACAATGGAAGTCATTTTGGTAAGAATTTCCAGTTAGTATTTGCAATTTCCTTCCTATTTTACATAAATTGACCGTTTCCTTTTTTTTTTTTTAAGATTTTATTTATTTATTTGTGAGAGAGAGAGAGAGAAAGAACAAGCAGGCAGAAGCAGAGAGAGAAGCAGGCTCCCCACCAAGCAAGGAACCCGATGTGGGGCTCAATCCCAGGACCCTGGGATCATGATCCAGCTGAAAGCAGATGCTTAACTGACTGAGCCACCCAGGTGCCCCAAATTGACCATTTCTAATTTCAGCTAAGAATGGTTCAAGATGATGCTGGAATAATCTGTATATGGAATTTAAATGTGTCATCGGTCCATTCTGTAAGTTTCCTAACAATTACTATACTTTGGTTATCCTATATTCTTTTTTTTTTTTTTTAAAGATTTTATTTTTTTATTTGACAGAGATCACAAGTAGGCAGAGGCAAGCAGAGGGGTGGGGGGAAGCAGGGTCCCCGCTGAGCAGAGAGCCCAATGCGGAGCTCGATCCCAGGACCCTGAGATCATGACCTGAGACGAAGGCAGAGGCTTTTAACCCACTGAGCCACCCAGGCGACCCTATATATATTCTTTTTTTTTTTTAAATAACTTATTTTATTTAAATTCAATTAGTTAACATATAGTGTACTGTTAGTTTCAGATGTAGAGTTCAATAATTCATCAGTGGCATTTAACACTCAGGGCTCATTACATCAAGTGCTCTCCTTAAGGTCTATCACCAGTCACCCCATTCCCCCCCTCCCCTCCAGCAACCCTCAATTTGTTTCCTATGGTTAAGAGTCTCTTACTGGGGACACTATATTATATTTAAGTTTTCTGTAGTCTCTCTATTCCAAGAACGATACCCGAGGTATATTCATGGTTTACCTTTTATGGTGGAAGTCAGCATGTTTTGGGGGGAAGTTGTTAGCTTTTGATTAAATATGACTTTGCCTCCAGCAGGATGCTTGATTAAGTAGTAAACATAAAAATTATATTTTCACCCCTGCCCCATCTGTTTTGTTAGGGACAGTAATATCCTTGGGATAACTGACTTCGGAGAAACATCACATTGCTATGTGTTCTCAAATGTTTACTCAAGACAGTTTACTCAATGACCTATTCCTTTAGGATTAGATAACTTGACCTTACTTTAGGAACAGATTTTTTTTTTTTTGGCAAAAACTTTGGAAAGCAATTTTGTTGCCTGAAATGGAATAAAAAACAATGCATTTTAGGCTATCATGAGCAATTCTTTTTTGACTACATCTTTAAAAATTTTTTTAAATTAACTCAAATTAATTTTTTTGTTGAGGTATAATGACATATGACTTTATATTAGTTTCAGGTGTACAGCATAGCAATTTGATATTTGTGTGTATTACGAAATGACTATCACAGGAGTCTAGTTAACATAGTTACCATTACCACACATGGTTAAACATTCTTTTTTCATGTGATGAGGAGTTTTAAGATCTACTCCCTTAACGACTTTCAAATATGCAATACAGTATTATTAACTGTGGTCTTCACATTGCACCTTACATCTACGTGACTTAATTCTTTTATAACTGGAAGCTTGTAGCTTTTGACCTCCCTCTACTCCTTTCAACTACGCCCCTACCCCCTACGTCTGGCGACCCCCAACCACTGGGAAGAGCAATTCCTTCCTTTTTAAGTGGAAAATCAGCGTGAGGCTGGATCTCTAGACCTTCCCAAGGAACTGGAAAAAAAAAATCCTGTTCTTGTTGTACAAGTATTACAAAATTTACTGTTCAATTACAAGTATTTATCGTATAGCACAATTTTGTGGTTGTTGTTTTAACTTGCCAAGACAAAAGGTATCTTTGGCTGACCTTGTGAGCTCCGGTCAGGCAGTCAATTTCAACCTCGGAACAGGCTGCTCCATAGACATAGTATGGAAAAGGGTCTCCTTCTCCCTTCTCCCAGTCCATGAAGGCCTTGTAGCCCCTGATGGAAGAAAGAAAGCCCATCAGCTTGTGGTGGTGGTGGTGGGGTTCCAAACAATGTTGACTCATTTTAAAAGCCATGATAGTATTTTATTGTATTGATACTTATTTCAACTGCTTTTTAAGCTCATTTAAACTGCCATCTGCATTTCTAACCCAGCTAATTACAGCAGCACTCTCATGTGCCTCCACTTAAAGAAGATACTCTTCGTGCTACAGTTAGGATGCCAAAAAGAGAGAGACTCCCACAGACTGTTTTGGTCTGGACCCCCCAGTGTGTCTGTATCCATGGTGTAGGGTTTGAGCTTTAGTCCTGTGGATTGAGGACCTCAGCTGATTCTATCAACATTCCCAAAGGGACCCCCTAGGCTGTGCTAACTGCGGAATCGGTGATGATTCAGGGATGGTTAAAAAAGGGCGTGGAACTCAGTGCCTTAATGTACAATGGAACACGTGCCAGGCTAAAGGGCTGATTTGCTCTCTTCTTGGTAACTGAACTCAGAGATTTCGAGCTCGTCAAGTACAGGGCACTGGGCTGGGCTGTCACCTTCTTCTTTACTTCTTTCTTCATGAAAAAGCTGCTTTACTATTTTCTTTCTCTCTCTCTCTGTGCATGTGTGTGTTTAGTTCGCTGATTTGTTTCACTAGGTTATAAAACTCATGTCATACACTTCCTGAACGTGACAGCCGGCTCTCTTTGTGCTTCATTCAATAAGCATGAATTGACGGAGGGCCTCCCGCAGACAGAAACGGAGCAAATGATGACTGGGGACCATCCTATGAGTCTCTTCCTGCCCAGAGAGGAGCCTCACAACAGAGAGGTTTTATGATAGAGGGAGGGAGATTTGTAAAACCGAGTTGGAAGTTGTTTCTAGTGACGGTATTTTCTACTACTCAAAATGAATAGTAAATGATGATCGGATGTTCTAAGTTATATTAAATTTTTTTTTTTACGCAATAAGGGTATTTTTATTATTTAACATTTCTTTGGACATAGTTCAAAGGCTTACATAAAATCATATAATCTTAGGCTTAGAAGGGACCTCACTGACCACATAATAAAAATTTGTTTTACAAATAAGGGAGCTAAGCCCCAGAGCAATTGGGTCACCTTATATTTTATCAGCTCCGTTCAGATATTATTGTAATTTTTACCTGAAGTATCCAGTGGCCGAAAGACTGATTCTTTGTTCAAAAGCAGCTTCTATCTGCAGAACGGGCATATTTAGTCAGAACAAAATAGTTACATCATCTGAGAGGTGAAAATGAAAATATTCCCTATATCAAAATTGACATCTGGTCATTGTTGCTGGTGCTTTGTTGCCGGTGATAGAACTCACTGTAACGTTTCTTCCCTCAGCTGGTACACTAAGAGCTTCCTTCTGGTTGGGCTGAGCTGTCCGAACTAAACAAGTACAATAGGTTCCTGCTGCACATCCATGACGGAGGGGCTGAGCTCGCAAGGTGTTGGGGGGCTTCGTTTCTAAATGTTAGGACCCTCGATGAGAGTTTGAGTGTGAGATAACTGTTCTAATGAGATAAGAAAGGATGTTGTAAAGTTGGATTAGATGAGTCATTTCCTTTGAGACATGTTTAATAACAATAAGGCCTTTTGGTTTTCCTCCTCCCCATTTAAAACAACTGTGTGTGTGGGGGGGTGCTTAGGAAGGCTAAGTCGTTTCCTCTTCTTATTGAAGCAGAGTGGTAAGGCTTTCTGGGTGTTCTTCATATGCTTCCGTTCCTCCTCTCAGTGATGCTGCTCCCTATGTGCTTTCTTACACGTACCTGGTACACAGCATGGAGTAGCCGTGTCAGGCTTTCATGATCCTGCCCTTACGCAGAAGTCCCTCCCAGAAAAACTGTGTGTTTTCCTCTCGGCCCTGCTTGGGACTGTTTTCTCATGTGTCGTCACGAACAGAGTGGAACACTTACCCAGTCTTCCCATGTACCTTCTGGATTTTTCTTAATGATGGGCTCAAGGCGTTTCAGAAGGATCTGACAAGCATCCTTGAGAGGGTAAAGAAGGGAAGCCTCATTAGAGCAGGACCCGGTGGTTGGGATTTGTGTGGAAGAACAGTGATTGATAACTGATCAGGTTGATCAATGTTTACAAAGTGCTTGATATGGATACACTGGGAACACAGAGACAGTGAAGACACAGTCCCTGACCTTGAGGAGAGTATCAGTTACTGCATGATTGGTTTTTTTTAAAACCTCCCTGGTTCACTTCCTACAAAAATACAGGCTCAGCTGAATTTCTACTTTCAGTTCCCCTTTCTAGTTGTGCTCTTAATTCCTTCTGTTTTTCTACATTTTTGCCTTATACTCTCTTTTGTATTTTCCAGACATTAAAATCAAAGGAACAAAAGATCTTTTCTTTAAGCTATAGTATTTTTATTTAATTCACTTTTTAAAAGGTTTTATTTATTCATTTGTTAGAGAGAGAGGGAGAGAACACAGCAGAGGGAGTGGCAAGCAGGGGGAGAAGCAGACTCCCCGCTGAGCAAGGAGCCCAATGCGTACTCCATCCCAGGACTCTGGGATCATGACCCAAGCCAAAGGCTGATACTTAACTGACTGGGCCACCCAAGTGTCCCCAAACATCTTATTTCCATTCTAATTTGTGCTTTCCGGTCTGCAACAATAACATAGCAACATCCCTGTGGGTCTGAGATATTACTCCGCTCTCTGTCCATTCTTCCATCTGTTTATCCATCCACCCCCAGACCACTGTAAGGAAGGTCTTCGTTTTGGATGTGAAGTGAGAAGATAACTAAATTTGTCTTTATAATAGTCTAGATCTGCAAAGTTTCTGATCCTTAACACAGAAACATAAAACTCCAGAAGATGGGTTAATGCTTAGTTTGCGTTGACGGCCCCCATACACACTGAGCTATTCCTATCTTGTGCTTGATCCTACCCAAAACTGGGTCTCAAGAAGTTTCCTCCACGTTTGTTCTGAGTGAAAGAACCTCTGGATTTTAGCCCCTAACAAGTGTGTCTGTGGAGGTCAGATGGATTTGAAAATGGTCCCTTTTGGTAGCCTAAGTGCAAGGTTCGGAGAATATGCTCCCCACAATTTCCCAATGGAAAAGGTTTATAACAGAAACATGACATGACTTGCCATCGGGTCTCTGAATTAAGGAATACTGGAATAGTCTATTCTGAAAAAGTGAAAATTTAGCAGAAGAAATAACAGTTAGAAAATAAGTACAAAGGATTAGCACGAGTGCTGTGGTAGGACGGCACTGATGTAGACACTTGAACGGAACCACACTTAAGGGGCCGGGGTTCTGCCTGCTGGTCCTTGCTTGTGTCAGAGGAAACCTGCCCAGCTCGGCAATACTCGGCGCCCAGATTTCTTCTCCCTGTGTGTCCCAGGGACAGAGACTGCTTATTCACCAAGCAGCATTCTCCCCCTGCTCCACAGCAGCTGGGCCTATGGCGCACCCCTCCTCCCCTGCACTTGGACACGGCCGAGACTTGTGCCGCCCGGCGATGACTAGTGGAAGTGATTTGCATCTCTTCCTGGTCTGCCCTCTGTCCTTTCTCCCTGCTGATGACGCTCAGGGCAGCGTTGAGAGCCACACGCTGAAGGCGGAGGACCTGCCATTAGTCTCAGGTACTCTAATGCCTGAGCGCTCCCTCTGGACCGCTCTGTGCGCAAGGCAGGAGCTTTTGCTGTGTTTGAGCCGCTGACACTACGTGTCTACGTGTCCCCTCAGTGTCCCCTCCTCAAATGAGCACGCTCTCCTGACAGTCTGGTTATCCTGAGACTGTGTTTAATGCCACAGATGACTTCTCGGAAGCCAACTGCTTGTGTCTGCATCGAGCTTGGAGAGCCCGAGATAGGGACACGGTGCGGAAGGGAGAGACAGGCTGGGGAGGGCACCTGCACGGCTCTGCCGTTCACGTCCGAGCCGATGGAAGCTGCTGTAGCGATGGTGTTGGGTACCATGGCCGTGCTTGTTTCACAGATGTGCACCGAGGACATGGGGATTTTCAGTTCACGGCTGGCCACCTGGGAGAAAAACAAATATTTTCGAGTCTGGTCAAGTCTTCTAGGAAGATGTGAGTCATTTTTTTAGTTAAAAAATCCTACTGTTTATATTACATCCATGTTATCCTTGAAAGCCTAAATTAATGTGTCTTAAAAAAATTAAAACCACTTTTTTAGTAGAGCCCTGCTGATTTTTAAAGCCTTTTCTTGGTAATATTCCATAGTGGTTCTTCCTTTCAAAGTTAGTGTGTTTAGCATGTGAAGGGTTTACTTTTTTTCCTGAGTTTTATTTGGTGACAGTGGCAGGGAGAGAGATGGGACCGACTGGTTCAGAGGTTGGTCTTAAATCTGTTGGTATGAACATCCGACGAATTTCAAATGACCTCGAGGGCCCGTCTTCTCTCATGTCCTCCTCCCAGCCTTATCCTTCGATTCTCCCTCTTTTGTCTTCTATTTCCCCTCCTGTTTATGCTCCTCTAGTCTTTGCTGTCCGCTTTCTTCTTTCCTGTTCTTTTTCTTCCAGGTTCTCTAGCAGACACATGTGGAAAGAAAGATATTTAATCACAAAGAAAGAAAATGAGAGTAAGAAAGGGAGGGAGGGAAGAAGGAAGGAAGGAAGGAAAAAGCACGATTTTGGTTTCTGTTGTCTTTTAGTTTTGGCAAAAACACTTTTCTCCCGACGTCTGTAGTTACGGACTTGTTCCCAAGTGCCAATCTACAGACTAACGCTGTTGTAAGATTAAGTTTCCCCAGAAAGAGGCAAAATGGGAAAAGAAAAAAAAAGGGGGGGCAATTTTATTGGTGTTTGGTGATGAAGAGCCCAAGAGATGTATTGGGTCCCCTTGCTGGGAAGGACGGGGGGAGGCTGTGTCACACACATCTGCACCGAAGTCTTTCTGCTCTCTTCAGGGTCCTCTCGCTGCCTCGCTGCCTCTCACATTCATTTTTCTTCCTACGATGGCTGTTATTTCCAAGAATAGGCATGTTTCCTCGATGGTGCAGGAGAAGGGCCTCTGACAACGCCTGGCTTACAGCACAGGAGCTCAGCAACCGTAAGGCGATGCTAGTCCTTTTCGGCCAGCATCGGCACACCGGTGCAGGAAAGGATCTTGGTCCCACGCTTCTCCCCTGGGCCCATCCCTGCAGCCGGTGGGTTCAGGAGCTGTGACCAGCCAGACCTGGCGCCTGTGCCTCTGTCTGTGGCTGGAGTTGGGGAAGGGAGGGAGAGGGGCTACAAGGTACGAAAATTGCGGAGTCCTGTAGGACGCTGTGGAATGTAGGGGGCATAGTCCAGAGGAGCTAAGGGGCTGGAGGGTCAAACTGAGCTAGGTACTATAGTAATCTAATAAATTGGTCATGGTTAAATGTATTCAATTTAAAGGATTATTCTCTTTTCTCTCTTGAGATCCTATCTTCCTACTTTGTGCATATGTGTGTGCGTGTGTTAAAATATACTTTAGAAATTATAACATGGTGACAGTGGATGACATACTTGTCCTTACTTGTCCAAATTGTGTATTAGCAACCTAATGTCCAAACTTTAAAAATCATGCATACTGGTCGAAATAGAAAAGCTGGGAAACTCTTGCTGGAGGTAAAGCCTGCACGGGGCACCTGCCACAGTTCTCCAGGGCTCATTGGTGGTGGTGTCACTAACCACAGCCTCCACCCAAAAGCCTGGCCACGTTCTGGGACTATTCATACGTACATGGGATTTCTGCTATCTCAGACATTCCATTTGCTATGGAAGAAGATTTTTAACCAAATCGTCAAATCCTTAGGGTTTGATCATCTCCCCTGTAATTAGTGCCAACTGCCAGTCACGTCAACAATGTACAGAGAGATAAATGACTTAATTGTAGGTAGCTTACCTGCAGCATTTTGGTGTGAATACCTTGTCCCAGTTCGTTGCCTCCGTGGGTGACCAACACAGAGCCATCCGTGTAGATATGAACGAGGGCAGCTGCCTGATAAAACAACCCGGAAGGCACAGCTCAGTGCAAGGTTAGTGAGGTTCGATGTCAACCAATGAGGGAGTGACACCCCAGTCTCACTGAATGAGGAGGGTTGGAGAGGCAAGCTTTCCTGCTGGGATTCTGAAGCTTAGTTCTGTTCTAGGCAAAAGTCACCTGTAAAGAACATTCCTATTTAGGAACCTGGTTTTATTTATTTATTTATTTTTATTTTTTATTTACAATTTTTTGGAAAAGATGTAATTTTTTTATTTGAGAGAGAACACGATAGAGAGAGCGTGAGTAAGGATGAGTGGGGGAGCAGGAGGGTGATGGAAGGAGAGAGAATCTCAAGCAGACGCCACACGGAGCATGGATCCTGACATGGGGATCGATCTCCTGACACTGAGATCAGGACCTGAGCTGAAACCAAGAGTTGGATGCGTAACTGACTGAGCCCCCCAGGTGTCCCAGGAACCTGGCTTAATAGGAGCCCCTCTGGATACTCAGGAGTTATGACTATTGGTTCCAACTCTTTGCAAGTCACTCCCCTGCTTAAAGTCTCTGGATGACCATTGAGCTACCTAATTAAACATTTATTACGTACTTGACGCATGTTCTGTGCCAACCTGTGCTCAGCTCTGGATATACACAGATGAACAAGATGTGGATCTTCCTCAACAATGTAGTAGCTCCCACTGGGATGGGGGACAGGTTGGAAAGCAGGTCATAAGGCAGAATGATTTGTGAGACAGTGGGCAGGGTATAAGGGCCCTCGGGACCTGGGAGGGCAGATCCAACTACTTTTGAGAAGCCTGGGGAAGGGCGCCCTAAGGACACAATTGCATGGAATCATGTAAGGGAAGACGGGTTTACCGCTGGGCAAGGTGGGCCCAGATTCCCCACTGTTTGTATGGCAAAGCCTAGCTTCTTATTACAACATGAGGTCTTTGAGGATTCGGTCTAGTGTACTTTTCCCGTCCCATCGCTATCTTTTCCTGCTTTGCCTTACTGCTGCTCCTTCCTGACCTGTGCTCATGCTAAAGCTGTTCTCACTTCCTGGCCTCCCAGGCCGTCAGACCCATACCTCTGGTCTCTGTTCGCTTAGAGCTTCCGCAAACACTTCTCATTCCCGTCTGGGAAGGATCAGTCACCTGCTTCTCTGCACTTCCTCTTACGGGGGCGAACTGGGGTGACTAGTGTCCCCTGCAAATTCCTGCCCACCTGGAACCTTCCAGATATAATTAGTTAAGAATCATAGTGGATTAGGATGGGCTCTAAATTCAATGACTGATGTTCTTCTATGAGGCTGTGTGAAGACACACAGCAAAGAAGGCCACGTGAAGATGGAGGCCGGGACTGGAGGGACGTGGCCACAAGCCAAGGGACACGGGGAGAACCAGAAGCTGGAAGAGGCAAGGGAACTTCTGAGGAGCCTTGCCCTGCAGACACCCTGATTTTGAACTTCAAGCCTCAGGAACCAGGAGAATATACATTTGTTGTTGGAAGCCACCCAGTCGGTGGTACTTCCTTATGACAGCTGCAGGCAGTGAATAAAGGGGGTGACCCGCCCTTCTCGGAGCATCTCATGGAAGGAGAGCACTTGGTCTCATTTGGTTTCGTGTCCTGTAGAGAACTAAGAGAAGGCTGAGTCACAGAGACACTAAATAAATGTTTGTTGAATTGGACCAATGGAAATGTGGTATTTTTCATTCCAGGAGGAGGAGGAAGAGAAGGGGGAAGAATTAGGACCTCATTGTATTCTGTCTCAATGGCTTGGAGGAGCTTTGGGGCACCCAGGCTTATAGATGCTAATAATAGTATTTATCACTGTGGGCCTTCTGACTCCCTCTGACGGTGCTCCCCATGCCTAGTTTGGAGAGTAGGTGTTCCAGCTTTGTGAGTCATCAGCTGCCCTGAAATAACACGTTTCAACTCTGAGCCTGGTGATTCCTGGACACATCAGTTTGGATCTCTGTGAAGAAACTGGAGGCCTTTCAAATAGAGCTTTAAAGTCATTCCTTGATATAAGGCTGTGTTTGTGTGTGTTGAGGTGAGAAGTTGGCTCCCTTGGATGATGGCAGAGTAGACTGTGGTTTAGGTGAAGGGCAGCCATACAGGTGAGGGGACGTATCATATAATAAAAAATAAATATATGGTCTTTGTCCCTGATTTTTGGCACAGAGGTCCAAAAACTCTGGGAATTTACTGTCTTTTGTCTGCTGTTCAGATGATTCTTGGGAGAATCCTAGACAGTTTGTAGTGGGTAGGAACTGTTGCCAGAAAAACCGACCACGTGGTTAGAGGGTTGCAGCTTTTAGCCTCACCCTCTGACTTTCAGGAAGAGGAGAGGAACCAGAGATTGAGTTTGATCACCACTGGCCAATAATTTCATCAGCTGTGCCTGTGTAATGAACCCTTCATAAACTCACAAACGACGGGGTTTGGGGAGCTTCTGGGTGGGTGGCCACAGCCACCAGCTGGAGGGGAAGGGCGTGGAAGCCCCATTCCCCTCTCACATATTTTGCCTTGTGTGTTCTTCCTCGGTGCTGTCCTCTGTAACAAACTGGTCATGATAGTAAGCAGAGTGCTCTCCACAGTTCTGTGAGTTGCTCTAGCAAATCACCAAACCTAAGGGAGGTGGGCAGTGGAAACCCCTGAATTTGTAGCTGCCCGGGCAGAGTGTGAATAGCTTGGGCACCTCACTTTTGCTGGTGATGGAAATGGAGGCAGACTCGTGGGGCTTAGCCCTTGATCGGTAGGGCCTGTGCTAGATCTGGGTAGTTAGTGTCAGAATTGGATTCCCGCTCAGTTGTTGGAGGATTGGTGTGGAAAAGAACACAGCATTTGGTGTCGGAGGAAAAAAAGAAAACCACACAGGCAGATATCTAGACTCACTCCTCCAGCTGCTGGATCAGTCCAGGCCCATAGTGGTGACGGTTAACCTTGTGCACCGCCCTGTTGACAGGCTGCTGGCCTTGACTCAGGAGACCAGGAGTCTCCTCCTACTCACTGGGGGAGCCGCGGCCCTGAGAGGTGCATCTGAGGTCTCCTGGGGGAGGGGAGTGTGCAGCCTTGGACAGCTCCGCAGAGCTCCAGGAACCCTGCCAAGTGCTTTGCTTTTATTAGCTTGTTGAGTCCTCATCAATCCTGAGAGAAAGGATTATTATTCTCATTTTATAATCGAGGAAGCTGAGACTCAGAGAGGTTAAGTAACTTGCTTAATATCACACAGCTAGTAAGCGGCAGGGCCAAGCATTGCTCGGGTCCACCCGACTCCAGTTGCTTGGAGTCTGGGGGCAAGTGCTTTATGCCATGAGAAGGGTTTCCTGGGGCAGGGCAGCTTTTGATGTGTGTGCATGCATGGGTGTCTATTGGCTACTGGTAGTTGGGTGTTAAGTGGGAAAATGCTTTCACTGGTACATGCACAGGGAGATCTAATGCATTTTTATATTTAGATTTAGATCTAATGTGTATAAGCTTTTACCAGTTGCAGAGTTTCTGCTTCTGGTGGACAATAATGGGGAGGCGATAACATTTCCTGATTTTCTAAACAGCTTCCCCATAGGGTACCCATTGGGATTGCTGGGGACACTCGTCTATACCAGTCCTGTGTTATTTAATGGACTCATCTATTTGCCACCTTTTTTCCTGCCTTCTGGATGGGGCCCCTGAGTGTCTCTCCCAGAGGATGATTGCCTCTTCCTTTTGCAATCTCCCTGGAAGGACTTTAGGACCATGCACCCGTTTCCCCACTAGAATTGACATAGATTCCTGGGAGAGGTGACTGGAAATAGCCAGCTTGTCAGGGCAACATGCAGTGACCTCTCTGCCTAGACTTTGGGGCACGGAGGAGAGCTGAGGGCCTGGGACACAGACCGGGAGAAGCTCACTTCCTGCCCAAGCTGTAAGCCCTGGGCTCAGAGAGCTCAGCACCCCAGGCCTTGTGCGCTCTCATTCCCTTTGGCATAGGGATGATTCGGGGTGGGGTGGGGTAGTGATCGTGGTCACTGCTGAGACCCGGCAGCTGTGCTGCTAGCAGGCTTCCTGATGCCCTTTCCTGCCACAGAGCCATGTTTCCTGCGGGACCGCGTTGCACGAGCTTGCGGATGGGGCAGCTGCTCCGAGCTTTCTTACATTTCTCTGGGGGGGGGGGCTGGGGGAGGGAGGGGCTCGGTGCCTGGGGAATGTGACCTTCTCCCAAAGTCAGGGTGAGAAGTGCATCCCTTCTGAGGGCTATTTATCATGTAGAAAAGCCTTACCTGATGATAGCTTGTGGCAGCAAAGCCGACTGAAAACTTCATGGGGACGATTGCCATGCCTTTCTTCTTCCAGTAATTCTTCTTGTTAAACTCTTCCACTTGCATTCTTCTGCTGTGAAAGGAAGACTTGTCCAGACACTCATTCCAACATCTTATCAGGGTCTCAGGGCTGAATGCTTGTTTGTAGATGGTTTTATCAACTGTTCTGTACATGTTTTTCTCCCTAATCTGAAATGGTGAGAAGTCAAGTTGATAGCTATGGTAAGACAGAAACTGACTGCAAAAGAGAGACTTGAAAAACTTCCAAATTAAAACACAAACTTTGATGGGGAGAAGACAAGGTGCTGCTTCTTTCTTTGAACAGCATGTGATTTTGCAAAAATAATGGGAGTTAGGGGCACCTGGGTGGATCAGTCAGTTGGGCGTCTGCCTTTGGTTAGGTCATGATCCCAGGGTCCTGGGTTTGAGCCCCACAGTGGGCTCCCTGCTCAGCAGGCAGCTTGCTCTCCCTCTCCCTCTGCTCTTCCTCTCCCCTCCTTGCCCCTCCCCTCGCCACTGAAAGCGGAGGGTAGTGGTAGTAACTGGTCCCTGGAGGGCAGCAGGATGGAGGGGCTGAGGGAAGCAGATACTCCTATTTTCCTACAAGGTTCAGGGGATGAGGAAGAGTTGGTAGCTTGTATAACAAAGCAAGGATGTATTGTCACAACTCAAGATTTGTTCTGCTACAGAGGAACTGCACTGCCGCTGGTGACAAACAGCAGATCGACTCTAAGCTTTCCCATCGCCTCTGGAATGTGTGGTCAAATGTTTTTATAAATGTATTTGAATATGGGGTGTTGTAGGTCCTGAAAGTCTGCAAGATTTGATAAAGGAGAGCCTACTGAGATATGCTCCGGAAGTCTTCATTCTCCCCCTGTCCCTCTAAGTAACACTGAATAATTGCCATTATCAGCAGTGACACTGGAATACTACTATCCAGTTTGTGAGAACACATGTTTTAACAAGTGCTAACTCATTTGATTCCGGCAGGAACTCTGTGTGGTGAGTCATATCATCAGTGTTTCGTAGATAAGGAGACTGAATCACAAAGAGGTTTCCTCTCCTTGCTGGAGCTGCTCAATTGGCCTGCATCACCTTTCCATGATCTCTGCCTATTATTCTTCAAGGCCTATCTTAAGGGTCATCTTCTCCAGAAAGGTCTTGCTGACTCTCCTTCCCTCCAGCCAAAGCGATGTCTTTCTCCTTTGTACTCACAGAACACTCTATGTGACTTCTCTTAGGATATCTGTGGTCTTCCTTGAGTAACATGTAGGTGTTCTCCTGTGTGTAGGAAGTACCCTGACGGTCACAAACCTGGTGGTCCTCTCTGTTGAACTTTGGGGCCAAGGGGTTCAAAGGGCAATATTTAAGTGTGGCTTCTGGAGCAGAGGGGACCATATTGGGGAAACAGGGAAAAGAAGTGTAAAAAGTAGGCTAGGGTCTAATTGAAATGTCTGAGAGCTAGAAAGGTGTTATTGGTAATTATCTCAACTGACAGTGGCTGTCTCTCTCTCGCCTAGCAACCTGTCTATACTGTGCACCCTCTAGGATACTATAAAATAATATTTTGGGAGGCATCTTTTGGTAGTAGATCTCTCAAAAATTTTCAAGTGTACTGGCAATTCCACTTCTATAAATTTATCCTACACATATATAATATAGGGCAAAAGTACATCTACATTTTGGTGTATCTGTACCAAGATGTTTCTTGCAACATCATTTTGATAGCCAAAACCGGGTAACAACATACATGTGTATCATAGTGGAGTGGCTAAATAAATTCCACCAAGTCCCTATTACTTAATACTGTTATGAAAAAGCATGAAATGGATCATTCTAATGAAAGAGGAAGATAGCCATGGCTTACTGTCAAGTAGAAAAAGTATGATTTGTTTATCATGGTCCCATTTTGGTAAATATTCTCTATGTTCATATGTGTGTGTGCGTATGAGTGTGCACGTGCACGTGTGTTATGTCCGTGTTGACCTGTGTGTGTATGAATGTAGAGGGCTGGAACACAGAACTATGAGTAGTGGTTACTCTTGGCCAGTAAGGATGGATGGCATGAAAAGGCGGATGATCACTTTTTAATTCCCTCAGTGTGGTTAGAATTTTAAAAAGAGTAATTATTTTTGTACCAATTAGAAAAAAGAAAGAAACAGAAAGTTGTTTCCATAAGGAGGTAGGAAGATAGTGGAAAGTCATTTCTTCCAAGTAGCTCTGAATTTATCTCGAATTCTGGGTCAAGGCTAAGTTGAGCGGTTCTCCTTGGGTCTTTCCTTGGGTAGCCAGTTCCCCAGCTCAGATGAGCCTTCACTAACCTTGGTTACAGCCTTGGTTACAACCTTACCTTTTCTGGCGGAAGGCCACATTTGGATGCCACAGCGGTGATGCAAGATTCTGTTATCAGGGTTCCTTGTGGGAAGCCGAATCCCCGAAAGGCGGTATTAGACGGTAGATGTGTCATGCAGGCCCGGCCACAGAACCTGAGGTTGCGGATTTTATATGCATTTTCCAGCTTTAATATAAGAAATTCTGTTACCTAAAGTGAAGGGAGATATTAATATATATTGGCCAATACTTCTTTTTTCCTGTAAAAGTCAAGTAAGAGTCTAACTGCTTGTGAAACTTGGGCAAGGACTTGAAGAAACGTGCTCCGTAAAGATTCATCTGGAAATTCTGCCCTGGGGTTAGGATCCAGAATGACGCCGTTTTCTGAAGCACGTACCAGCTCGGAGTCGTCCAGCATGCATCCTCCGTTAAGGAAGCACTCAATGTCCAGAGCTTTGATTCTCCCATTGTTCATGAACCCCACCTGTCACCGAATGAAGGACATTTTATGATCCGTTTAAAATTTACAAGCCAAGTTTAAGTCACAGCCCAGCTCTTGGGCAGGATTGCAAGGCACACAATGCTTTCCTTTGCTCCGAGTGTGCCACACCTGACCATCCCCTCTTTTTCAGTGCTTACCTGACAAAGACCTCCTCAGATCTGACTTTGGAGGAGCTCTTCCTTTCCAGGAGTCCTTTCCTGGCTTCCCAGTCAGTTATGGAATTGCACAGCCCTTGCTTGCCCGCTGGTGGAGAACTGCTACCCTCTCCTTCCTTGTTTCTGGAAGAGTCTCCTTCACTTTTTTTTTTTTTTTTAAGGTTTTCTTTATTTATTTGAGAGAGAGAGAGAGCACGTTTATGAATGGGGGAAGGGCAGAGGGAGAGGGAGAAGCAGATTCCCTGCTGAGCCAGGAGCCCCATGGAGGGCTTTTCCCGTGGGCTCATTCCCACGACCCTCAGATCATGACCTGAGCTTAACTGATGCTTAACTGACTGAGCCACTCAGGCGCCCCAAGTCTCCTTCACTTTTTACTACTTTTCCTTCTAATTTAGTCTGTAGTTTCTCTCCCTTGTGGAAAAGTCTCTGGAATTCCAGAGTGCGTGGGAATGAATCACAGAGCATCTCGTTGTGGGAAAGCCTTGGAAGCTGAGGCCTGGGGCATGGACATGAGAAGGGCTGCTCTCACCGTAGGGAGCTGCCAAGTGCTTTGTGAACAAGGATGCACAGATGTGGGCTAGTGCTGCCGTTCTTACTGGGACTCAGAGAAGAACCTTGCGTGTTTCTGAAGTTGCCGCTCCCTCCTACCCACTTAGGCCTGACTGAAAAGCTCCTGCTTCCTGTTGTAGTTGTACCAGAAAAGGATTGGCCCTGGTCCCTTTGCCTTTTTGGAAACGGGCACAACCATATGGCTATTATCATCTATGGAGATGTTAGATAACAAAGCAGAGCACTTAGCACATGTAGAAAAAGCCACAAATTCAGAATTTATGGTAATTTTGACAAATGCTAGGTTGAAGTTTATCTGTGACTTCATGAAGAAAGGACTGCTAAGCAAAACAAAGTAATAAATAAGGTAGTAGAGAAAATTCTTAAATTGTTTATAAAATTTTCAAGAATTTCAGAACCTCTTTCACATAAACATTTTTATGCTAATTTACAAATAGCTCTGATGAACAGAGCAAAACGTTGTTAGCTAGTTTTGAATGTGGATCTCCCTCTCTATACATACGCACACACACACACCTCTCTCACACTAACATCTTACTATATTGGAAGTAAGATTGTATTTCTTTAAAAATAAAATAAAATTTACGGGGTGCCTGGATGACTTAGTGGGTTAAGTGCCTGCCTTTGGCTCAGGTCATGATCCCAGGGTCCTGGGATTGAGCCCTGCATCTGTCTCCCTGCTCAGCCAGGAGCCTGCTTCTCTCTCTCCTTCTGCCTGCTGCTCCTCTACTTGTGCTATCTCTCTCTTATCTAATAAATAAATAAATAAAATCTTTAGAAAATAAAAAATTAAATAAACTTTGGATTTTCCAAAGTCTATTTCCCTCATTTTAATTATATTTTATGTTACTATAATTACCAAAATATTTATAGTCTAGAATCTTCTTAATAAGTACTAGTACTAAAATAGCCGCATAAATGCAATATAAATAAAGCCTAATTTATAACTCAGGCCAAAACCAAAGAACTCAACAGCCACCATAACAAAACACATAACCATAATCCTAGACTGTGCCTCTACGTTGTTCTTGGTGCTAGAAGATAATAATAGTTGTATTGATTTCTGTGCATTTGAAGGCAAATGAAAAATTTAATGGCCAGCTGTGGTCTTTCCCTCCCTAATTACAAAAATCATTAATGCCGAGGGAAGAAAATAAATGGTGCTGTGGTATGGCTTTAGTAATCCAGGAAATATATTATAGTAATCTAAATCATTAGACATGACATCAGGTAGACTATCTAAGCAATTCCCAGATAAAACATCTTTGATATAGAAACATTACATTAGAACCATTCTAAAAACTCAGTCACAAATTTGAAAAGTACTATTGTTGTCAACTAGATGTTAAAAGTATTTTTAATGCTGTTTATGCCATAGTTGTATAAAACGTGATGAGCATGGTTTGAAACAATTTAAAATGATTTCATTAGTTAGTGGGGTTTTTTTTCCTATTTGCAAAGAACTTTTGTGACACTTTCATAACAATTTGGCAGAAACACTTGTAAAAATGATTTTGTAGTTAAAATGGTAAAATTGCTTCCAAACATTTCAACTGCAAAATATTTTCTTCTTTTTTAAAAAAAATATTTTATTTATTTGAGAGAGAAAGTGAGCGGGGGTAGGGCCAGGGGGCACAGGGAGAGGGAGAGGGAGGAGGAGAGGGAGAAGCAGGCTCCCCTCTGAGCAGGGAGCCTGATACAGGGCTTGATCCCAGGACTCCAGGATCGTGACCTGAGCCGAGGGCAGATGTTTAACTGACTGAGCCACCCAGGAGTCCCTACTACAAAATATTTTTATAATCAGGAAGTTTTGGTATAACAAGTGCTTGTAGCTTCCTTCATTTTTTTGTCTCTGAGGAACCACTAATGAAAGTCTTATTCCTTCAGTAATTTTTTTATCAATTGAAATTGTGTTTTTATCATTCAATTTCTTCACAATCTATACTAGATTTACTAAAAGTTCCTTATAAACTTTATGAGTATTCAAATACACAGCATTTTCATTGAATATTTTAGGTGAGATGATTGTTTTTAGAATTTAGCAAAATCAAAATGATAAAACCACTCAGATAAAACGAGGTATTTTAATAATTTCATCTTTAATACTCACCTTATATTTTCCAAATAATGGGTGCCTTCCCCCAGTTATTAACATATCGTCTTCGCGATCAAGAACAAGCCGGACCGGACGACCAGTTCTAAAGAAAACAAATCTTGGTTGTATTCCCCCCCCATTCCCCTGTTCCTCCATTTCCCCGTCCAGCTTCCGCCCACCCATTTCTTCATTCCCTCATCTAATGGTCTACGCCCTCCCATCGCCGGCCTTTCTACCCGGCCATCCTCATCCCTTGTCCCACCCATTTGTCCACTCATTTCACCGTCCAGCCGTCCCCTGTGTATTCCCTGAGTGCCCGCAGTGAGCGGGGCGCCGATCTGAATTGACATGTGGCCAAACTACACTGTCTCTGCAGCCTTTACTCAATGGCTGGAGATGTAGCTAAAGCGACATTGATGTCGCACGCCAGTTAACGTGTTTTTTTTTCTTTTTTAAAGATTTTATTTACGTATTTGTTAGAGAGAAAGGAGGGAGAGAGCACGAGCAGCGGGAGCAGCAGGCAGAGGGGAAGCAGGCTCCCCGCGGAGCAGGGAGCCCGATGCGGGGCTTCCTCCCAGAACCCTGGGATCATGACCTGAGCTGAAGACAGATGTTTAACCAACTGAGCCCCCCAGGCACCCCTAACGTGTGTTCTTATGGCTTCAGATTTGATGCTTGACCAGATCTAGCCATTTTGCATATCCCCACCACCAGCTACAAAAGAATAGGAGTGCGAATAGATAAATGCAAACTTAGCAACACAACTGCAAAACCAAGGCCAAGCCCTTAGCCAGCTGGGTTAGCATCTTCATCTCTGCCTATGAATGCTACTCTGTTGGCCAAGCTGGGCCCTTGGGTACTCAGAGCTTTAGCCTTGCTGTATCTCTAGGGTAGCGGTTCCTGGACTCTGCGGAGTACAAAAGAATCATCTGGTGTGCTGGTGAAATGCAGATTCCTGAGTCTTAGCACTAGGACTGTCATTCAATATGTTAGGGAGGGGCCTAGAATTGGCATTTTTCTCAGTGATTCTTTTTTTTAAAGATTTTGTTTATTTATTTGACAGAGATCACAAGTAGGCAGAGAGGCAGGCAGAGACAGAGAGAGGGGGAAGCAGGCTCCCTGCTGAGCAGACAGCCTGATGTGGGGCTCAATCCCATGATCCCTGGGATCATGACCTGAGCCGAATGCAGAGGCTTTAACCAGGGAGTCACCCATGTGCCCTTCTCAGTGATTGTTCTGCAGCTATTTTCAGGTACATGTTGAAAGCTACAATTCTGGCACAAAGTTTCCTGTTCTTTTTTTCTTGTATGTGTGTGGGTGTGGTTTTTTGTTGTTGTTGTTGTTGTTGTTGTTTTTTAATGGTGAAGTCTGCTTGGAGCATCAGTTAAGTGGAAAGCTTCTGGGACTACCCCTTGGTGATTCTGATTTGGTGGGTCTGGGATTTCTAGGAGCCTGGGCGAGTCTTATCAACGGTTCGGGAACTCTACTCTGGGAACTACTAACTGTATGCCAGACGTGTGCGAAGGTAGGGCTGTAGCTTACGACACTGGTTCCTACACTTAACTGCACAGTGGCACCCCTGGGATAATTTTAAATATGGTGATGCCTGGATCTTCATGGGGCAGCCTAGGCATTGGGATTTAAGTGCTCCCTGGATGATTCTGATGTGCAGTAATGCTCGGAGGTCTTAAGGGCACAAAGCCTGGTAGGAGTATGATGAGCTGATTATCCCTTGCTGGGTACTTGGTGGGTGCAAATAGAGAGGTTCATTATGGAGAGAACTGGACATGGGATTCAGATCTTGTGATCTTCCACCGCTCACTGCAGAATGAGACACGCGGCTGAATGCTTTGGAGCTAGCTCTGAACTACACAGAATGTGTCAAAGGAAGCAGGACCTTTGGACTTTGTGGGCTGACTGGGCTCTGACAGTACTTTGTTACTACTAAGAAACAGCCACAGAGAATGAATGAGGAACAGAAAAGCCAGCAGCTTGAACAGCGTGGACAGCAAAGGAGCAAGCGTTGTGGTTGAGGTTAACCCGGGAACTTTCTTTGAGGATGTCATCCGTGGTTCAGCAAACACTGACTAGCCGGCCCTTCCCAGGTGCAGAGAGGCAGGGTGGGAAGCTTTCTTGCCTCACTCCACCCTGTCTGCAGCTAGAGAGGAAGGAAAAGTGGGGGAGGACCCACACCCATGGTGTCCCACTCGCACGGGACACTTGTCCCACCCCTAAATGGGTCACTTTCCCTGAAGCTCAAGGACAGGGCAGCCGCAGCCTTGGAGCTATTTAACTAATAATACCACTTTACCTTTCTATAGCAAGTTAGCCTCTTTCCAGTCCTATGTACATTCGACTTTTCCGATAACACTAGGAGGGTGAGTATTGTATCTCTAGTTATAAAGAAAAAGAGACAGGAGCCTGAATTGCCCAAGGACACTCAGGTGGTTATGGCAGCAGCGGCGCTCATTCACTGATTCACCCTTAGTTGGCACATTTTACACCCTCCTGTCTCCCCAAGCGCACTTACTTGAGAGCGCCCACAGCTGCAAGAGCGCCGAACACAGCTGGTCTTCCCACCTTCCCGCCGAACCCTCCGCCCACCCGCTTGACGTGACAGGTGATCCTGTTGATGGGGATGTTTAAAGTAGAGGACACTGTTTTCTGTAAAAGTGAGGTGAGTGGAAAAGTTTTTACAAGAAATGGCAAAGAAGCCTTTTGTTTTCTGAAACATTATAGCGATATTCAACCACACCTACTGTCAGAAAAAGCAACAACCACAAAAAACTAAGATAGTCTAAATCTGTCCTGCAGAGCTCTATTGAGTTTGTAAACATCGTTAATCTTACAGAATAGCCTTTCCAGCTGAAAAATGGTATTTTCCAGAAGGGAAACTGCCTGAGTTTCCTGTCAGAAGCTGGAATCATGGCCAAATGCCTAGACCTGAAGTCCCAACAAGGTGAAAATCAGCAAACGCAGGACAACTTGCTAACGAAGATGTTTGCAGCTAAGACCTAGGGCACTTTGTTACTGGGAGATGAAAATGTGCTATAAAGTGATATGTTCACTCCAAAGATTATCCATAGTGATTATTTAGAGAAAAGTCATGTACAGATACAATTTAGTGTTGTTATCTAGGGCTAGAGCTCATGCAAGCATGCTGCAAGTGAATGCAATCTTCAATCTGAAGTGACTGTGGCTGTTTTTTTTTTTTTAATTTATTTTATTTAGTTTTAATTCCAGTATAGTTAACATACTGTGTTATGTTAGTTTCAGGGGTGAAATATGGTAAGTCGACAATTCTGTACATTACTCAGTGTTCATCATGGTAAGTATACTCTTAATCCCCGTCACCTTGCTCGACTTGTTTTATTTACCTGTCACGACCAGAAACAACAAAAGGGTTCTGGTATCTTAGCTGCTCCACTGGTGTCCAGTACCTGGACATCAAGTTCCTGCAGGTAAAATGGCTGCCATCTGTGAAGCTGTGGGGATTGAAGGCCGTGATGGAATTAGGAGGCTGGGAAGGTAAAGGCGATCCTGGACCTCACCTGCACGTGGGCTGGATCCTGTGCTGACACATAAATGTCCAGTTCTTTGTCCTCGGCCTTCGGAATGACAAGCACTCTCTGTGTTTCCATATAAAAATGTTCCTGTCCTCCAACATGGACCTCTCCTGTTAAGTGCAAGGTAGGGAGATTCTTGAAAGTGTGTGCTAGTTGGAAACTACCATGTGGAGGAATTCAAAAGCAGGTAAGGTGTGGACTGACCAGAATGGGTTTGTTCGGAATACAGAGCTGATGGGTCAGGCATTTGTCCTGTGGCAGCTGAGGGCAATCTGTTTCCAAGACTATAGTTTTGGACAACAAGTTCAGATTATATGGTTCTATTCCTCTGTTCTTGACTAATCAAAATGCTAGGGATTTTTCTTCTATATATTCTGTTGCTCCCCACCCTCCAACCTCTAAAGGCAACACACGTGCACGCACGTGCCTGCGCACACACACACACACAATCTGAGAGGAAGAGAGAGAAATGAAATTTGGCAAAGTGCTGAGTCTTTAGAGGATGCCCTTTCTGAGAGGAAATCACATTCTCTCTATGTCTACTTTGGAAGAAAATTGTGCAAAGATTCTGTTAAACATCCTGAGCTACAGAGGTGGGAAAGCATGTTCTTGCTTGGGATACGTCTTGAAGGAGAAGCCTATAAAACTTGAAGATGAATTGAATGTAAAGTTAAAGAAAGAGAGAAATCAAATATGACTTCTTAGATTTTGGGCCAAACTGGGCGAATGTTGTTCATCTTAACAAAATGGAGAAGAAAAACTATCTTTGTTATTACCAATGTTGTGGTTGTTAGTTTTGTTGTTGCTTGTTTGCTTTAGTTTGATTCTCTTGTTTTGGAATGCATGGAGGAAGAAAATAAAAAAGGTCTCATTTGGGGATAAATAAATAAATAAATATCCTGAGCGGCTTACCTTCAACAATTTGATCCACTTTTTCAAATGCCTCCTCAACATTTCCTTGTTCAAGCTTTTTTTCAGGGCATAGGAATGAGTTGTGCTTTATGGCATCCTAAATGATAGGCAAAAAACACAAGCCAATTAAAACAACTTTTTTTCTTCCAATGGCAAAATTTTTTTTTTCTTAATCAAAGGCCAGTAAACTCCCCCAAAATGGCCACGAAGGGTCATCAACAAAGGAAGTACTAGAGTCGTGAGCTCGTGGCAGAGACGAGATGGTTGTGAGAAGGTTGTCTTCAGACTGCAGGGAAGACTGATAAGAAGGATTAGGGAAACATCAAGAAATGAGATCTGGGGGTGCAGTGATGGCCCAGGACGATAATTACTCATTTCTCCTCTTCAGGGTGGGTGTCCAGGGAACAGTGATGGGTCTAACTGCAGGAGGGTGAGGTTCTAGGCCCTCCCTCTGTATGCTCTCCCTGAAGAAAAACACTTGTGCCAGACTTAGTAGCTCATGTACAAGAACCTCCAACTCAGGGATCTAAATTGCTGAGGCCAAGTGGAGGGAGAAGACTCAAATCCTGACACATCTCTGGGGAAGAAGGCCCAGAAGACATGGTAGGAAGTATGCTCATGTTTTTGGGCTCATTTCTTGGCAAATCTCATAAGGGCCTTTCTAGCCCTTTCTTCTGTCTTTTCTTTCTGACGATAGCGTGAACTGATTACACGTGAAGACTGAAGCTGTCCCACTCCAAGTCCCTGTGGATTCACCTACTGACAGCCCCTCTCCACTGAGCCTTTAGGCCCGGCCTGATTTTCCGTACTTCCGAATGGCTCCTGTCTCCCGCATTCTGACTCTCCAATAGCCTTCCTGTTCGCCGTCTATCTTGCTCTTTGTGATGATAATGAGAACAGCCAATATTTGTTGACTGCTTGCCTTGTGTCAAGCACTGCACAACACACAGCGCACGTGCGCACATCCTCACGTTAGTTCCAGATGCAGAGACTGGGCCTTGAGAGCTTAAATACCTCTCTTAAAGTCATGCTGCAAATAAGAGACAGAAGCAGTGTTCAAGCCCCAGCTCAGCTTTCAGAAGCCTCTCGCCTGGTGAGGAATACTTGATTTCTCCAAGCAGCAGAAAGTGTGTACCAGATAGTGGACTTTCTCACTTTCTGCTACACCAAGATGTCAATGAATCACTGAGTTCATGGGGAAGCACGTTTATAGCTATACTGGAAATACGTCATGAGATCATGGAATCTTTAATATGTGCTTTACTTAGTGAGGTTTGAGTGTGTGCTAGGCAGGGTGCTAAGTGCTTTCCATGTATTATCTCATTTGGTCTTGTAACTACTGGATGAAGTGGCTATTATTATTACCTCCATTTTACAGGTGAAGAAACTGTGGCACCTTAACTAATGAAGGTGACATGGTTATCAGGTGTGCAGCCAGGGTTCAGATCTAGTGGTTTGGTTCTAGAACCTGTGCTTTTAGCCACTACCTCCACTGTCTCTCATATATACAGTCATTGAAATGAACAGATGGATGGATGAGTTAGTAAATATTGGTATATACGATTATTTTGTTATCTACTGTTGTTCACAAAAGAAATTTTTAGCTGACTCTGTTCAGTCCCATACTGAGAGAACACTAGATCTCTAACCATTCTGAGTCCCAGGATATTTCATGGTTTTTCTTCTGGGTGTCATTTCCTCTTGAGGAAATGAGATTAGAATTGAGATTTCAAAAACTGATATTAGAATCTGAGTACAACCCAGGGACAGAGAGTGAGTCAAGAAAAAGGTGTGAACTTCTTGTAAACTTGGCGAAATGGGAATTTGGAACAGAATTCATTTGGTTTAGAAAGATCAAGAAATATGAGCTTTTTAACACTTTGAATATTGAGCAAGTTGTACCTTTTAGGCACATTTTTAAAATGTCAAGTAATTCACTGGGCCTTTGAAAAAATTCTATTTTCTGTCATAAGTGCACAAATAAGAAAGCTTTTCTCAACTCAATTACTCTGAACTTGCCCTTTATTGAGTTAGAACCTACTAATCCCAGTCTATATCTGAATTTCCTATTCTAACTTCATTCTTTCTGCTTTGGAAATAGCATTCGCATTCCATCAGTTAGACCCAAAAATAAAGAGTGGAAATTTCTGTGGAATTCCATCGTGAAAGTCATTCTGTTTTTGGGCCCCACCTTGAATACATGATCGTTCTCAATATCCATTCTTCTCACCTTCCCCAATTTTTGGTGGTTATATAGTCAACCTGGCATAAAACCTACATTTCCCAGCTCCCCTTGCAGGTAGGCGTGGCATCTGGCTAGGTGTTAACCAATGAGATATGGGAAGTGTCTTTACAGGGAGGGGATATGCCTTTCTTCATCCTCTCACTCTCTCTGCTCTCTGGAACGTGGACTTAATGGCCAAAGCTTCTGCAGCTATTGTGGACCAAAGTGTGACCTGGAGTATAGAAACCAGGCAGCAACTAGATAGAAGAAGCCCAGATACCTCACATATAGAACCCCACATAAGCCCTGGACGGACCACTTCTAGATTTTCTGAATGTGAAAGAGAAAGAAACTTCAATTCTTGGTGTGTCTTTGTCCCCTCATTTCTTACAGCCAATGCTAATTTCAACTCATATGAGTAATACCTTCCAGAGAAAGCTGATTTTTCCAGAGCAAGTCAGTGGCAAGACAAAGTTAGAATTAGTCTTGCATTCAGAAATTTACCAAGGTGGGCACCTGGGTGGCTCAGTCAGTTAAGCATTTGCCTTCAGCTCAGGTCCTGATCTCAAGGAACAGGGATCCAGACCCTGCTCAGTGAGGAGTCTGCTTCTCCCTCTGCCCCTCCCCATGCAGGTGCTCTCACTCTCTCTCTCAAATGAATAAATAAAGCATTTAAAAAAATATAAAAAAGAAATTTACAAAGGTGCTTTTGATTCTACACCCTTACAGGAAGAAGCCAGCCAGCCCTGCTTACGCTGATGGTGAAGATCACAGGCTCCAGATCTTCATAGGTGATCTTTATCTTTTCAGCTGCGCTCTTTGCCTGTACATCGGTCTCTGCAACCACAGCACAGACGATGTGGCCCACGCAGAGCACCTGTGGAAGGTACGGGCACGAAGCAGGTAGAAGAATATCTGTAGGAACTGTCTTACTCACCCGTGGCTGGTGTCTTCATTCTCATTGTTTAGCAATAATAACCATACTGGAGGTCACATTCAGCCACATGTGCTTGGCTAACAAACATTTCAATTGAAAAATGAATTTAAATATTACAGATGATTCCACTGGCCATTTTACTCAATAAATGTCAGCCCCCGAGGGGGTGTGAGATTGGCTGTGACCTGAATCTGCTATGTCCTCTGTCAAGCTTGGTTCTCACGTGTCATCTTCATGATATCATTTATCATTTTAGAGTTTAAAGATAAGGAAAGTGTTTTTTGTGCAAAGTGATTCCTGTTAGGAGCTATACTGTGTCCCCTTCTTCTTCCCAAACTTGTATGTTGAAGCCCTGAATCTCCAATGTGGTGGTATTTGGAGACGGGGCCGCTAGAGGGGTAATTAAATGTAAGTGAGGTCGTCAGGGTGGCGCTCCAGTCCAATATGACGGATGTTCTTACAAGAAGAGAAAGGACACCAGGGAGGCTCACCCACAGACGAGGTCGTGTGGGGACACAGTGGGATGATGGCCGCCCACAAAGCAAGAAGAGAGGCCTCCCGAGGAACCAAACCTGCCAGTGCCTTGATCTCGAGGGATCAGCCACCAGAACTGTGAGAAAATAAATTTCTGTTTTTTTCCAAGTGACCCAGTCTCTGGTATTTTGTAATGGCCTCCCGAGCAGATAATACAGCTCTTAAGCAACACCTGACCTCTTGGTCTGGAGTGCAATCAAGAGAACAGTGATTCGTTTCATGGGTGAGGGAGAAACAGTCTGTGTGACTCACGGAGATGTGACGATACTAGCTAACCCTTACGGAGAGCCTTCAGGTGCCAAGCACTGTGGTAAGCTTTTCACATGCATTAACTCATTTAAATCTCACAACGACACCATGGGGTTGGTGCTATGATGAGTCCCATTTTACAGATAATGATACCCAAAGGCACACAGGTAGTGAAGGTAGAACAGCAACCAAGGTAGCCTGGTTCCAAAAGCAGGTATTCAGTGAAAGATTGTAGAATTGAATTAAAAGGTCAAGGAGAGCAAGAGCACTGTTATCAAAAATGGCGGGTGTAAGAGTCTGTGGGGGTGGGGTGTGTATGTGGGGTTGGTCCAGGAAGAGAGGAAGTCAGTATAAATAACGGAGTAGCTGTATTTCTTGTATTCTCCTTTCTAGTTCTTTCTAGGGTATTCTTTCCGGATACAGCCAGGTCCTACATTTATTCTTCAGACCAGGGTCAACTGAGCACACAGTGGGAAGGCTAGGACTCGCTTCTCTGCAATAAATGTCATTTTTACGATGTAATTGCTAAGCCTGCCTGAATAAAAATGTGAGGTGTAGAGAGGAGGTGTAAAAATTGGCACTTCTATCCCCCAATGGGTGGGGGTGGGGGGTGGCTGAAAACCAGCTGAGGGGGCACCTTGGTGGTTGTCTGCACAAAGTCGCCTGAAAAGGCACGTTCTCTACCTCATCTGCAGCCATCAGCTTGTCCTCCTCAGTCCCGTTGGTGCCTGGAATGTCCTCAGCTGTTACCACATCAACCACCCCCGGTAGTTCAAGGGCCTCAGATGAATCAATTGATCTGAAAAAAGATAAATATTTAAGAAATAGAAGTCAGCAAACTCTGAAGGCCCCAGACCTAAGGGAGGGATAGAATATTGTTGAAAATCAAAATATATAACCACTGGTCCAGCTTAGGTCCTGACCAATAACAGCTGACCTGCTTCAGGATCCAGGAGGCTCCCTGCTGGGTCAGGGTAACCCTTCAGCTGCTGGAGGGGAGCTGGAGTTGGGGCCCGTGTGGCTGTGGCAAGGGACCTTCTTCGGAAGTTTAGGACAGTGGGCATTTACCATTCAGAAATGCAGTATTTCGGGGTTTTATCACCAGCTGGGCATCGCACTATTCAGAGTTACTCCTGGGAGCCGTGCCTGGGGCTCCAGCAGAGAGCTGAAGAGTTGTGAGGTTAGAACAGAAGCAAGGAGCTCACAACCACTGTTTTTGTTCTCTCTTTTTAATGGTCATTTCCAGATCCCCGCCGCTCCTCCTCCTGGGGATGGTGACCTTTTCTTTATTCTTTCAATTTTAGGATCTCTGGGTTCAGGACACTGCGGAACAGGCATATTCTTCCGTGGGAAACTGCAGGTGTGCTTTAAAAAGTTTTTTGAAAGCTTCCCATTTACTTACATGATTTTTGCATGCGCTCTGGTGCTGGTCACCAAAACCATGAAAAGCTCTCTATCCACCATCGGAATGTCGTCACAAAATATGGCTTCACCTGTCGCATGTTTAAGACCTGAGAGGTGCATGACGGGGCGTCCCACTGGGTCTTGGAGGGCCTGGCGAGAATCCACACTCTGCAGACGGAGATGAGAGTTGCCCTGGGAAACTTGAATCTCCAGGAGTGTTCCGGCCAATTACCCAATTACCGACACTCCTGATTCAGGATTAAGAAATCAGTCACCCTCAGGCAAAAAGCCCTGGAGTGGGTCAGATGATAAATGTGACAATTTGATGATGTAACTAGACTGGGGAATTGTCCTGTCGGTTATGTCGGTTATGTCGCAATGCCGACCTTTTCGCAGCGTTGTGAAATAGGTGAAAGGGCGCCCTAGCTTTTCCTTCTGGCACCTTCTTTTTCCGAGTCCTTCCCCTGGACTTTTTCTGGAATGTGGAGGGTCTCCCTGTCTGCTTTCTTACCTTTCTCATGACCAAACTGTTCACAGCTGAAGTGATCATGATAATAAAGCCTAAAGTGATATAAATCCTGATGGTGAGGGACCAAAATCAAAGCCAAAAGCTTAAGGGCCAACTTGAATGGGGTCTGGGGTAGGGGAGAGGGGAGGAGAGCCAATGGCAGTAGAGTCCCCCTGGATCTACTTGCGGGCTGTCCCTGCAAGTGGCCCCAAAACATCACTGGGAGGATAAGGGAGATGGAGAAAGGGTTTGCTCTGGAACTCTTCTCAGGGACAATCTGTGTGTAGATGGGGTGGGGGGAGGGGCTGGGTGCTAACAGAGAATAATAGATACTTTCTAAATTGTCCTTCAAGGAGGGGGCGCGGTTCACGTACAGGCAGGGCTCTTGTTGCGCGGGCTGGAGATCAGACCTTGGCAATCAGGGCCGGAGGCTGACCCTTGCTACTGTCCTACTCCATCCTCCCCCCACACTTGGCTTGCGTGCTCTTCAAACAAATGCCCAAGGAACATCGGTCGGAGGAGATTATTGGTTATTAGTCAGGTGGTCAAACCATTCCAGGCTGGTTCAGCCTCAAGCATGTACAGTGGTAGCTCAGGCCTGATCCTAGATTCAGTGTCTCCCTGACTCGGCTCAAACAAAGGGCAACATACCAGCAAAAACAAGAAGGTCAGAATTAGAAATCCCAACTCTGACGTGCTTGCTTGGTTCACAGAGCTATAGCTTTTCTCTCAGTTTCTAGCTTTCTATTAAATTATACTCACTGACCTGGTACCTCTGCACTCCCTGCGGTCCTGTGATGGGGAAATCTTCTAGAGCACTTAGGAACTGGTCTGAAATTTCGGGATAATGATGACCGTCCTGAGAGACAATTCAAAACAATAAAGACGAACTGATTAGTCTGTGATTAAACTGGGCTTTGATGTGTGTGGAAATGACTCAGCTAAAGCATCTGAGAAATTACAAGGCCAGAGCAGCCCGGAGGACCGCCGGCCACAGCACCTCCCAGGATCTCCCTTTGTAGGAAGGCATCTTGCTCTCTTTCCCTTTCCACATAAGGAGGAACTGGACTGATCTCAGTCTGGTGCTCAAGTCACCCCGAGGCTGCAAAGGCCTGTCAGAGAGCTGAGTAAAAGCAGGAGAAGCAAGCAACTCGGGGTCTGGGCCAGCCAGCCCAGAATGAGCTGGAGTTCACCGTACACAAAAGAGCCTACTCCTGCTGGCTTTTCTCAGCAACGCGGCAGTGAAACTGGGAAGGCGCTCGGGTTTCTGAAACATACCAAGTGTCTTGACTCGGAAATGAATGGCAGCGATGATTGCCCTGGTGAATGTGGCTGGTGGGGGTCTACCTCTGAGTACACGGAAATGGAACACTGTGGGCGATGTGAGGAGCGTCGGGTGGGGTGTGGTTGGAAACGGGGGTACAGCATAGGGTGAGAGTTATATTCAGAGGGAAGGAAAGAGAGAGTGCTTAACTTACTCCAGAAGCTTCCAATCAGAAATTCTAGAAAGCAGCCACTTAAATAGTTGCATACAAATAAATTTTCATATTTTTTTGAAAAATAACATTTTATCTGACATTTTATATTGAATATAAACCTTCAGAAGAGACAAACCTAATCTCTAATGCCATGAAGCAGATCGGAGGTTGCCTGGGGACAGGACTGGAAGGATTGACTACCAAGGAGGCAAAAGGTAGTTTTGGGGGTGATGAAAATGCTCTATACCCTGTTTGAGAAGGCTATGTGGGTTTGCACATTTGTTAAAACTCACTGAGTTTAAATAGGTGCATTGTATTATATGTTATTATACTTCAGTAAAGCTGAGTTGAAAAGAAAAAGCAATTGTCCACTCTAGGCAGGGTGCCGTGATGCTGTGTTGCTCAGGGCATGCAGCGAATGTCTGTGAAATGCAGACGGCCTGGTGTGCTGGCCCTTAGATAGTCGCCCTCCAGGGCTGAATGCCCGAAGGAGGGATGGCTGGGAACGGACAAGGCCTGACTCAGAGCAGGTGACGGGTAGTGGCCCGGGCTGCCCACAAGACAGGTTGCAAAAAGAGCGGAAAAGCTGAGGCTTTTGGCTCCAAGGAGGACAAGAACGCCAGAGCACTTACAGCCATGAACTTCGCCAGCTTCTTCAGTGCCTGCAGAACTTCCAGGTAGAATTTGAAGAAGAAACTGACCACCAGCGACCTCTTGAATTCCACTTTCCCCCCTGGAGCCCAGCCTGGGAGGGAGACTTCTTCCAGAAGCAGCCGGCAGGCTTCCTCCAGCATCAGCTCATTCCAGGGCCTGGGGGGGTTGGAGGCAGGTTTCAGTTGCACAGCATGCACTAGATATGGGACAGCGACAATTTAGAGAACCCCAGGTCTTCTTTTGTGAGTCGGAAGGGAACTTAGAAATCACCTAACCAAGTCCTTCAAGAAAATGCATCACTGAGGGACCGGAGAGTCATGGCAGAGTGAGGATAGGACCGTTTCACTGCGACATGAACCAAGCACGTCTGAGGGCCAGACCATGCTGGGACCAGGCATTACACAAACAGCCCATTGGGGACAATTCCATTAGGAACTGGACAAGCCTTTATTGAGGAAGAAATTGCGTGGACCCAAGCGGCAGCCATCAGTGCCCTTGGACACCGGCTGGTGTGGGTTTGCTGGATGCTGGTGTGTGTGTGAGGGCTGCCGCTGAATGTGGTCCCAGGCCAGTTTTGTTATATCCCTCACCCAAGGAGTGGTCCCTCGCTATTCAAAGTCAAGTGAGGTTTGATTTATTAGCAAAATTACCAAGAGAACAGGCAGTGGCTCTACAGATAGGAGTTTGCATCTTCCCAGGGCTGTTAACAACATCGACCAGAACCAGGTTTCCGCCTTTTTTTAAAAAATTAAGTTTCACCTTTGGGGTACAGAGTTTGCTGCTTACCTCCCCACGAGCTGCTGGCAGGATTTCTGTGCGCTGATTGTCGTGGCCCCAACCCCTCCATAGGAGATGCTCAGGTCCTCAATGGTGTCTGTGCCTTCCCTGAGGAGGACTCGCATGCCAGCATTCACATCGGCTAAGGCATTTTGCTGGCACTGAGCCTGTCGGAAGGCTGACACAAATTCCCACTGCCGAGACAAGAACCATTTGGGGTCATTTGACATGTCAAAACTAAGAGCATGGTTTCTGCTTTTTGGTGCCACTAGTTCATCGCTTAGACTCAACCCAAGGGAACACTAAAGTCATTTGGCACAATCAGAGGACAAGTTGGGAACCACCAAAGGCTCAGCCCCAGTGCCTGATACCCCTGAGGAACGGGGATCACTGTACACTTTTCCTGAGGCCAAGATGCCGGGATCATGTCCGTGTGCTCTGTTTCCAGGGGTTCTTCCCTCTAGTCTCCAGATGCTTCTGTATTCCTGAGGATGGAGGTGCCTCCCAGCACAGGCTCTTTCAAATGCAATTTGCTTACAGTGTGAAAGAGACCCACCACGGCTCTCCGTTTGTAGAAATGACTATGTTTCCACTTTGCAAAATTCACAAAGGAGTCAACTAGAACTTTCTAACAGTGGACTAGGGAATCTTGTATCAGGAACAAGAGTCAGGAGGGTGACGTCTGCCCCACTGGGCTCTTTGGGACGGTGACTGTGTGTGTTGTGACGCAGAGTTAGTGGCGATGACCTGTGTCTCAAGTGTGTTTCCATCTGGGGGGCCGCGGAGGGCGCTGTGTTAGAGTCAGCCTGGTTTTCTGTCTGGGGACTTTACTCAGATGCCCATTTGACTAGAACACGTCTCAAAGTTTCCACTGCCAAGGAAAAATAAATGAAGGTGACACATTGGCTGAAAACATGACTTAATATAAGACTTCCTGTGTAGCCAAGCTAACGCCTGGCTTTTGATCAGTGTGTGTGTGTGTGTGTGTGTGTGTGTGTGTGTGTGTGTTGAATTGCCTCTCTCTGGGAAGACTGTCCTCTTGGAGTCAGGTACAGTTTTGGGGAGAGACACAGAACATGGAGTGAGGACAGAGGACCCATGCCACAGCCAGCTGGGTGGTCACGTCAACCCCAGACAGCCTGTGTTAGCAAACATCTGGAGGCCCTTCTGTTCCTAGGAGCTGTTGGACTTAGTTGGAGGGGGAGTTGGGGAGGCCCAGCCCCGGCGTCCGCCTCTTTGTGGGTCAGGCAGAGAGGCTCATTCCATAGCCGGGAAGCTTTAATTTCCGCCTCCCAGAGTCGATCTGTAGACACAAAGGGGTGTGGAAGCACCAGTGCCTGCCCTCACGGGCCCCACCCCACAGCTGAAACAACAGCCCCAAACCCACAGCCCAGAGCTGCTTGCCCAAGGGTGTCTGAGGGCTTTGGCGCTGGGCCAAAGTGAACAGGAAACAGGTTTTTGGGGCTGAGTTATTTTCCTTCCATCTGTTTGCAGATTTCTAACGATGACTGCATTCAGTTATGAAAAGGGAAAAAACAACTCTCAAACGCCACCAGCAGAATTCTTACCTTTTGAGAGTGAGGGATGTACACAGATTCCAAAATTTCCTCCGGCTTAAGGTCTGCACTTGCCAACCCGGCAAGAAAATGTTCATTTAGAGGAATCTGCCGTGTACCTTCTGTTGAAGAAAATGATACTTCTTTTCAGCTGCAACAAGGAATGCCTGAGTATTCTGTACTCTGATAAGTCAGTGGCAAAGCAGAGAAGGTCACCTTCCTCTGCCCCAAGTGAGGCAGCAGTCCGTGTGCACGACAGTCCGGGGCTCCCTCATTCCCCTGCCCAGGGAGGGAGGCAGTGGCTGCTCTGCACTCGTGTGTCCTGTGAGCTGGGGCTCCGGCCCCCTCCCAGGCCAGTCAGGCAGAGGCTGGTTGACTAACTGAACTGGTTCAGCGCCGTGACCAAGGGAAGGCCTTAGCTTCCGCAGAAACAGGGTCATCTCCACTACTGGCAGAGCTCAAATCTTTGCATTTGCTTTTTGTTCTTGCTGCTGCTGCTGCTGGATACCTACACTCTTAAAATTAATTCACAAAACCCCCTTTCTGCCCAACTGTTACAATGTGGCAGTCAGAGCCATACCCCCTGTTATAAAAGTGGTTTGTGGCTCCACAGCGGTGGGCACAGCGGTGGGTTCTGTCCCTGACAAAAGCAGTGAGATGTTGCTTGGAATGTAGGGTGGTCCCGAAGGAGGCAGGGGTGCCCAAAGGAGCCCCTGCTGACCCTTCCTGGCCTGTCCTGCTGCTGGGTCGGATAGCTCATCCACCAGACTTGCCAGAGCTGGGCTGCGTTCAGGGTGGACGTGGCTTGGGCAAATCTGGAAAATGGAGACCTTAAGCCAAAGGCAATGACCAGCCCCCCAGTAGAAGAACGCTGCCAGTACGAGTACTACGCGTACTACTACCTCCTACGAGTCCTACGACTACTAATGCACAGAGGGCTCTGCATGGAGCCCTGTTGTCTTTGCTCTCCTGATGCTCCAGAGTCTTCGCTTCGTCTTTCCTAGTCTTTGGGGGTCAGGCTGGGTTTGTCTTGGGCACAGGCGGGGAGGACTCAGGAGAATGGCTGACAGGGCAGGGCCAGGGGCAGGCCTCTTGGGTCCTCCCTCCTGGGCGGGCCCCATGCCAAGCTGAATAGGGGCACGAGAGCTTTTCCTCTACCTCCCCCCACTTAGGGATGGGCTCATATTATGGCCAACAAACCCCTTTGGGAGGGTTACAGTCGCCTGTGATATAATCCCGGGTCAGACACACCCCCAAAGTTCATGTGGGGAGCCGACTGATAGCTTCCCTGCACGCCGTCGCCAAAAGACTGGCAGGCCGAGTGGGTGGGCAGAAGGAGAGGGCGTCTGATGGGTTGTCGGGGAGGGGCGGGGCGGAGTGACCACAGGGAGAAGCAGAGGCCTCCGGGAGGCAGCCTGTTGCAGACAGTGGTCCCCACTCCGTGTCTGTCTCTGCAGGTGACCTCAGCTGGGCAGCTGGATGGACGAGCCAGGCTGTGCCCAAGCTGAGGCACAGCCGGGTGCACAGCGCCCAGTGAAGGGGCATGTGGCCATCCCTGGAGAAGCGGCAGCACAGAGGGAGAGGAACGTTTCCAGGAGACCGGGGTAGTTTTGCATGTAACGGTCCCACGGGAATGGTGCTTCCCGCCAGCATGCAAACTTAGTCACTCCCTTCCTCCTGTCCCCAGAGGGCCTGTGGTGTGGGCAGTGTGTCCTCCCTGGACTCTGGCTTCACACCCAGCACCTGAGCCGGGTGCGCATGAAGAGGAGGAGGGAGTAGTCCTCAGGCAGCAGACAGCCTTCCGCTCGGTTGTCACACGCCACCACGGCTGTCACAGGCTGGGTTGTCACAGGCTGTGGTGGGGCGGGTGTGGCGTGGGTGTGCGTGTGGAGCCAGCAGGAGGCACCAGCCGCTCCCTAGCCTCCGTGTGCTTTCTTCCAGAGCCCGAGTTCCCCGCGCTGGATCAAGAGCCAGAAACCAGGGCTTTCACTTATAGCCGTTCCCTAAAAAGACAGAAAGTCCTAGGCCCAGTTCAGAAAGTTCTGGGCTAGCTTACCTTCTGATATCACATTGAGGGTAGCATTGCCTACAGCCAAAACTGGATTCAGATCCGAATAGCAGTGCCGACTTATAATGTGTCCCCCTAAGGACTAAGAAGAGATAGTTAGAGCCTTGGTCATTCTATCCCTCAGATCCTATGCCCCACAAGCACCTGCTTAAGTTCCTCTCGCAGTGAAAGTGTCCCAAGGAGTCTTGGTCTTGTTTGCAGAGGGGCTCCTTTCCGACCATCTGGGGGGCCACTCCCACCCACTTTTTTGGATGGGGAAAGGAGCGGGCGGTAACTATCACCCACACAGCATTCCGTCCGTTCTACCCCTTCACACACACTCACTCACTTCTCTCAACAGCCCAGTGCAACTGATGCCATTATCCCACTTTTCAGATGAAGACGCTGGGCACAGAGGAGTTATGAAAGTTGAGCCCCGTCTCCCAGCGAGGAAGGGGCAGGACTGAGATTCAAAGCCAAGTGGCCCATTGGGAACCACCCCCTGTTCAGCCTTGGCTGCAGCACAGGTGGCTGGGATACTGGCTACAGAGCTGCTGTCCCGCGTCTAACACTGCCTCCGTCAAGGCCAGACCTCCCGTGGCTGTGCTGGGGCCCTGGGCTCCCACACCAATGAGGGAGAGTGGCCCTTTTCCTCTTCTGGGATCTGGCTGAGTCTACAGCCTCTCAGAACTTGGGAGAGAAATGACTGGCCATTCAACTTAATACTCTCCTCCCCACACAGTGATGGTGCTTCCTGTGACCACCTTGGGTGGCTGCAGTCTGTGCAGGACCATCAGGTGAGGATAGGGAACCCCACTCCTCTAGGAACAGCTTGAAGTTCAAGTATCTTGTTTCCATGGAGCTGAATTTACCTCCCTGGGTTTTCCCTATCAGGCATACTTCTACCCTCTGTGGCTATACGAAGTGAATCACATCTATCCTCGTGAGTCGGTACGTATTTGAAGGCAGCGCTCGCCATCCCTCTGGCTGTCCCAGTCCCCACCATTCCTCTTTCTGATGTGGTTTGCAGCCCTGCACTCTCCTGCCATCATCTCCTCACCAGGCTGCAAGGTGTTACTCCGAGTTCTTGGCAGGAGGAATCCCTGGAAGAGCTTTTTCAAAGGAAAAAGCTTCCTTGGTACCCCATATCCCAAGGATTTCTCACCTACCATTTGGAGGTATGGAGCAGAGGGAACACGCCTATTTTGAAAACCCATGTCTCTTCTGTTTCTTCTGAGGTCAGAAACAGCCAGACTTCAAAGTGTGACTCTCAGATCTGAGCATTATTCTCCAGCTATGGTCTGAACAGTATGGAGTAGAGAAGGCTACCCTCCTTATTTTAGGTATAATACTTCTGTTAATGCAGCCTTAAACTAAATTAGGTTCTTTGACAGTCTTATGAAATTAGCAAAATTATGACTTCCTTTCCCTACTTGCATTGTTATTTGGCTATTATAGTGAATTTGACTTAGAATCCTCTTTTAAATATATTTTTAAATGTTTGTTAAATTTTAAGTGTTTGTTTATTGTGCCTGTTGCTTCAGTCTGCTAGACCTTTTTGCATACTGATTTTGCCAGTGCTTATTTCAAAACTGCAGCTGAGATTAAGAAATAGGTGCAGGTGCACCTGGGTGGCTCAATGGGTTAAAGCCTCTGCCTTTGGCTCAGGTCCTGATCCCAGGGTCCTGGGATAGAGCCCCACATCGGGCTCTCTGCTCAGCAGGGAACCTGCTTCCTCCTCTCTCTCTCTGCCTGCCTCTCTGCCTACTTGTGATTGTCTGTTGAGTAAATAAATAAAATCTTAAAAAAAAAAAAAGAAAGAAAGAGGTGCAGTGTGTGTGACGAGTGGCCCCCAGAACATACTGCCATATTCCGGATCTGCTGGCCCGCCAGAGTCTTCAGCTGCTTCAGGAGGGCTCGGTATGTCTGAGTTTTCTCCTCTGGAAGCTCGGAAACTCGCTCAGCCAAGATGTCTTTCACTTGGGCCAGACTGCAGCCAGCACCTATCGTCAGTCCTAGGAAGCAGGTTGTTTTTACAGGTGACGTGGGAGGAGCCATCGTGGCGCCAGTGCTCTCGTGTGCAGCCGGCACGCTGGCTCTCTTCACCGGCTGCACAGAGCATCACTGGGAACCTACAATAGCCCAGATACCCTCACTCCCAGATCAATTCAGTCAGAATTTCTGGACACAGGGCTTTTTCGAAAGCTCCCCAGGTAGTGCTGTGCAGCTAGGAGGAACCCCTGGGCTGGTCTGTACTCTTCTTTAGACAAATATAAGGAAACAGGCGAGAAAGAAGGAATGACAGCAACAACTAGCAGGGGGCAGACCCTACCAGGACTTTCCCCATCCTGAGCACAGTGAAACAATGCAAAGCTGTTTGTGACTAAGGGGAAGAAATCTGATGGCATTAAAGTAATGACAAGGGACTTTCAGTCACCTAGATCACTCTATATAACTGATAATGCTTTGCCGCGGATTTGCACCCCTGCGGGCAGTGCTGCTGCTCAACAACCCTGACCAGCAGTTCCACGAGGGCATGGCCAATCCAAATGAACGCAGCTCCCGGAGGGGCGTCCCCAGATATTGTGTTGGGTGTTGTTGGGAGTCCCCAGGGAGTGGCCGGGAAGTGGGAGCAATGGGAGAGCAACCAAGAAGACTGCTTGTTCGTATCGGCAGGCCACTATACCAGCTCTGGGTTTTCCCTACAACAGGGAAGACACAGGTTCAGATCAGTCTTTGAAAGTGAAGAAGTCACCCAAACCATCAGGAGATCACTTCTCTGGCCTTTTAAAACGACTCCTTGACTTCCCCGGGTTTGTGGGAGGAACGGCTTTTGCACATACAGTCTGATTTGACATCACTTCCAGGGCTGGGTTCTAACTTTAGTTAGTCTGTTTTCAGCAGGTCGCAGGCTAGGCTTTGATTTTTCTCTTGTGGATTAACCTTTGAAGAGACGGTTTTACTCTCCCACATAGCTTTATCTTTTATCAATATTAAAAATGTAGTTGGCACAATACCTCTTCCACCCCTGCCAGCGCACCCACCTAACACATTACACACCTGCAGTTTCAGTCATCATAGCTAACCTCAGTGATCAGGGAAACCACTATCTGTTCCTTATTATCCTTATAGGAAGCAGATCTTGCCTAAAGAACTCAACTTCTCCCTCCCCCTGGAATGTCTCAGCCTAGAGCCCGCACCCTGTTGCTGCTCAGTGTTTGATGAAAGGCGCTCCGGAACGTGGGAACCCATCCCAGACCTCTCAGCGACGGCTCTTCGCTTTCTATCACCACAGGGTCCATTGGAGCTTGGTCTTTAATTCTGCAAAAATCCATACTTTTCTCTCCCGAGCAGTGGGAAGTCCAAACTTGTTTCCTGCCATGCATTCCCTCCTACCCCATAGACCCAGAGCCTTATTAGTAGGGAAGAAGTCAGAAATAAAAAGATGCTTTTGTTGTTGTTATTGGTGGCATTATTATTATTTTAAGGTCAGAAGCATTGTTCAGACCAGCATGACCATCTCGTATTTGACACAGGTAAGACAGGGCAGTGCAGCCCCGGGAGGGAGTGAAAGGCTGGCTATCTACTCTGCTCTATTTCGGTTACTTCGTGCTAGGCTTGACATGACTGTACTGAGAAAACTCTGTTTACTGTATTTCTATTCATGTTTTATTCCATCTTTGGTCAAAAAAGCTAGCCTGTATTTCAATAGAATTGGAAAGAGCTCCAACTTTGTTTATTCTCAGAATGTGGGTTTTGTTATAACTTCATGTTTTTCGGAGTGCAGGGGTCTATGGGATGAAGAGGTACGGACTTTCTGGAGCACTTATTGTATTAAAGATTTTGAGAGGAAAACCTGTATACCGAATCAGACATGTATGTGGTTTGGATCAGCATGCACAATTTACACAAACATAAGCCTTCACAGAAATTTATTTCCCATGGGGGTGTGTCCTGGGAGGGGGAAACACACAATTTGGCTCCAATGTGCCTCTCCCCCACCAATGTTGGCATTCTTCTGGGCCTTAGGAAATATTGGGGAATCTTGGGAAAAGTTCTTGGAGGAACATTCTGCCACTAGAGGGTGCTCACACTTTAATTTTAAGAGGGCCTGAGGAAGGCATATTGGCTTCCTCAGAGGTCAGAATCTGGCTCTACTTTGTTTGTAGATCCAAACTGAGCAGTCCATTCCAACAACAAACTGGGCAGGCCACAGAGTGGGCCTGGGAGATGGGGAAAAGCTCATCAAGTGAGGAAAAGAGTTCTCAACTGGAAATGGGAGATGTGTGGCTTGGTGTCCTGGCCACCGGCCGATTTGGGGGAACTTAGGCAAGCCTACTCTCCTTTTGCAACTTGGCTCCCTCATGAAGAATTCCTAAGAATGAGGGATTTGGGTAACTCCGAGGAATCTGAATCGTGTTCTGAAGGTCCTCTCAGGCACAGACATAAGGGGGCTCAGTGACAGGGGGATGGTGAAGAGTCTCCCCTTTCCTCTGAACAGAGCAGCTTATTTTCATTTATTTATTCTGTTTAAGATTTTTTTTTGAGGACAGGGTTGGGGAGCTAGAGAAGTCCGAGAACTGGGCTAAATGATAGCCAGGGTGAAGATAAAGGAAGAGTTCTCCTGCCTTAACTTCCTCCCTATTCTGGTTACCTCCGCTGCCCATCCACTCCCCATCCACCCGTCCTGTCCCCGCCTCTTCTCCTCCTCCTGCTCTCACCAAGATTGCCCCCCAAGTTGAAGCACATTCCTTTCATTTTCCCAGGGACATGCGGATGTGCTATGGGAGTCGTCCGGAGGCCGGACCTGTAAAGCTGCAGTGCGGGGCGGGATGAGGACGGGTCCCTTCCCTTGCAAATGGGTGGGAGATGCCCGGAGAGGCACGCTTGCTGGTCTGCTGGGCGGCCTGAGTTTGGCTGATGACAGTCAGGAGCCAGGAGGGTAGGACCCCTGGATGGCAACGATACAGCAAGGGGGGGTCCCCTCCCCTTCCTCCTACGGACTCCCACAAGTACACAATGGCCTACAAGTCAGACTTAGCTTTCTGTTCAGTCTGCCTCCTTGCTGCCTAAGTTAATAAAGTCATCAATACCACTGCATCCCAAATTCAGGTTCCTGACCCACTCATTCATTTATTTTTTTCCCAATAATTCATTCGTCAGTCATTGAAACGAGCGCTTATATGCATGTATCGTACTATATGCATGAGGTCACATGCTAGGAGCTCCGGGGGGTGAGGAAAGGAGTAAAATAAGGTTCCTTTTGTCAAAGGGTTTGCCGTGCAAAGTCTTGCAGGTTTTCTGTCTACTTTGTGAGTACCCGCCTTGCCTGATGTAGTAGCATTTGCATGGAGCGGGCCCTTAAGAATGTTGTAAGTGACTGGGGTGTTTGCCTGGGCAGGTCTTTGTCTCATTTTACCTCTCGCTGTTGTCCGCATGAAATAAGTAGCATTCGAGGGCCAGACAATATTTCTTCTACTTTCTCCTTGCAAACATCCTCCCTCCTAGAAACTATCAACCGATGGATAGCACTAGTCCCTTGCTGTCTTCCCATCAAAATTGCACTGCAAATTTATTGTCTTTAGGTCACCATGGCATTTTATAGGCAAGAATCCTGCAGGTGACTATAAGGTCTTGAATGATATCATCTGAATACTTCATATTCTGGGCAAAGCTTTTGATAGTAAGGTTTTATGGCGGGGATGTTATATCACATCAGAGAAATGATGAAGAGTTGGAAATAGGTCAGACAAGACTAATGTGTAAGTAGGTTCCAAGCTCCTTGGCAAGTGTAAGCTTTGGGCAGGCAATGGTTCACCAGGGTTCTCCTAAGAGCACCAGGAACTCACCATCGCTTGTTTCGGATACCACACTGAGCTCAGGAATCCTAGCAGGAGAGAGGAGAACTGGCTGAAAATGTCCTTGAGATTTCATTGCAGGTCCTGAAAAGTAAATATATGTATTTTAGAGAGATTTAGGAAACAGAAAATGCCCTTTTTTGGGGGCATTGAAAGTTTCTCATAAAAATATTCAGGTACTAATTTTTTAAAAATTGAGAATAAATGTGTACAGATATAAAAGCAGTGGCTATATACCCTGCAAAGTAAACTTAAAAGGATGCTCTTCCAGTAAAAGTATTTGCTTATTTTTTATATAGATAAAATAATGGATGGGAGGTTCTTAGAAAGCTCTTACATATTGGAACCAGGAGACATATATAAGAATATTCATAATAAGAAACATACAACCTACCGAAACTGAAGCAGGAAGAAATAGAAAATTTGAACTGACCAGTTACTAGCAATTTGAAGCAGTAATCAAAAAATTTCTAAGAAACAAAAGTCCAGGACCAGAGAGTTTCACAGGTGAATTCCACCAAACATTTACTTTTTTTTTTTTTGAAGAGTTTATTTATTTATTTGGCAGAGAAAGAGAGCAGGAGAGCACAAACAGGGGAAGCAGCAGAGAGAGAAGGAGAAGCAGGCCCCTGGCTGAGCAGGGAGCCCGAAGCAGAGCTCAATCCCAGCACTCTGGGATCATGACCTGAGCCAAGGGCAAACGTTTAACAGACTGATCCACCCAGGCAAACATTTAAAGAAGAGATAATACTTATTCTTCTCAAACTATTCCAAAAATAGAAAAGAAAACTTCCAAATTCATTCTGTGAGGCCAGTATCACTCTGCTACCAAAACCAGAGAAAGATATGACTAAAAACGAGAACTACAGGCCAATATCTCTGATGAACAGGAATGCAAAAATCCTCAACAAAATTCTAGCAAACTGAATTTAACACTACATTAAAAAAATCATTCACCACCATCAAGCAGGACTTATTCCTGGGACGCAAGAGTGCCTCAATATCCACAAATCAATCAGCTCGATGGGTCACATCAGGAAGAGAAAGGATAAAAACCATATGTTCATTTCAGTAGATGCAGAAAAGACATTTACAAGGTACAACATCCATTCATAATAAAAAACCTCGACAAAGTAGGCTTAAAAGGAATATACCTCAATAAAATAAAACCACATGGCTAACAACATACTGAATGGGGAAAAACAAAAAGCTTTTTCCCTAACGTCAGGAATAAGACAAAAGATGTCTAAGGACTAGTACTTAAACATAGTACTATAAGTCCTAGACACAACAATTAGACAACAAATAGAGAAAAGAACCACCCAAATTGGTAAAGAAGTAAAACTTTCACTGTTTGCAGATGTCATGATACTATATATAGAAAATACTAAGGACTCCATCAAAAATGACAGCAACAATGTAGAACTGATAAATGAATTCAGTAAAATTGCAGGATACAAAATCAATGTATAGAAATCCATTGCATTCCTATACACTGCTAATGAAGCAGCAGAAAGTGAAATTAAAAAAACAATCCCATTTACCATTGTACCAAAAATCAGAAAATATTTAGGAATATACTTAACCAAAGAGATGAAAGCCTGTATTCTGAAAAACTTCAAAATACTGTTGAAAGAAATTCGAAATGACACAAAGAAATGGAAAGACATTCCATGCTCATGAGTTGGAAGAACAATATTGTTAAAATGTCTATACAACCCAAAGCAATCTATAGATTTAATGCAATCCTTATCAAAATACCAACAGCATTTTTGTTTTGAAGATTTTATTTATTTATTTATTTGACAGGCAGAGATCACAAGTAGGCAGAGGAGCAGGCAGAGAGAGAGGAGGAAGCAGGCTACCTGCTGAGCAGAGAGCCCAATGTGGGGCTCGATCCCAGGACCCTGAGACCATGACCTGAGCCGAAGGCAGCGGCTTAACCCACTGAGCCACCCAGGCTCTCCACCAACAGCATTTTTTAGAGAACTAGAACAAACCTACAGTTGGTATGGAACCACGAGAGACACCTCCCAAAGCAATCTTGAACAAAGGAAAAAACCACAGGTATCACAATTCTAGACTTTAAATTATATTACAAATCTGTAGTAATCAAAACAGGATGGCATTGGCATAAAAATAGACACATAGATCAATGGAACAGAATGGAAAACCCAGAAATAAACCCACAGTTATTTGGCCAATTAACCTTTGATAAAGCAGGTAAAAATATACAATGGGATAAAGATGGTTTCTTCAACAAATGGCATTGGGAAAACTAGAGAGCAATATACAAAAGGATGAAACTGGACCACTTTCTTACACCTTACAAAGAAATGAACTAAAAATGGATTAAAAACCTAATCCAGGGGCGCCTGGGTGGCTTAGTGGGTTAAGCCGCTGCCTTCGGCTCAGGTCATGATCTCAGGGTCCTGGGATCGAGTCCCGCATCAGGTTCTCTGCTCAGCGGAGAGCCTGCTTCCCTTCCTCTCTCTCTGCCTGCCTCTCTGCCTACTTGTGATCTCTCTCTGTCAAATAAATAAATAAAATATTAAAAAAAAAAAACCTAATCTGAAGGTCTGAAACCATACAAATCCTAGTAGAGAACACAGGCAGTGATTTCTCTGACAGCATCCATAGTAACATTTTCCAAAGGCAAGGGAAATAAAAGCAAAAATAAACTATTGGGACTATATCAAAATAAAAATTTCTGCACAACAAAGGAAACAAGTAACAAAACTAAAAAGGCAACCTACTGAATGGGAGAAGGTATTTCTAAATGACATATCAAATAAGGCATTAGTTTTCAAAATGTTTAAAGAACTTACACAACTCAACAACCAAGAACCAAATAATCCAATTAAAAATGGGCAGGAGATTTGAACAGACATTTCTCCAAAGAAGACATACAGATGGCCAATAGACACATGAAAAGATGCTGAACATCACTCATCATCAGGGAAATGCAAATTAAAACTAGAGGGAGATACCACCTTATATCCTTCAGAATGGCTAACATAAAAACCACAAGAAACAACAGGTATTGGTGAGGAGGTGGAGAAAAAGGAACTTTTGTGCACCGTTGGTGGGAATGCAAACTGGCACAGCCACTGTGGAAAACAGAATGGAGGTTCTTCAGAAAGTCAAATATTGGACTGCCCTACAATCTGGTAATTGAACTACTGGGTATTTACCCTCCAAATACAAAAATACGAATTCAAAGGGAAGTTTTTAAGTTATTGCAGCATTATCTACAATAGCCAGATTATGGAAACAGCCCGGGTGTCCATCAGTAAATGATTGGATAAAGAAGATGTGATGTATACATGCAATGGAATATTACTCAGCCATAAAAAAGAGTGAGATTTTGCCATTTGCAATGACACGGATAGAGCTAGAGGGTATAATGTTAAGTGAAATAAGTCAGTCAGAGAAAGATGTACACTATATAATTTTACTCATATGAGGAATTTAAGAAACAAAATAAATGAGCAAAGTCCAAAAAAAAAAAAAAAAAAAGGAGAGAGACAACCTAAGAAACAGATTTTTGACTATAGAGAGCAAACTGATGGTTTCCAGAGGGGACGTGGGTGGGCAATGGATAAACTATGTGGTGGGGATTGAAGACCGCAGGCACCACGGTGAGCACTGAGTGACATACAGAACTGCTGGATCGCTACATCGTATCACCTGGAGCTCATATGACACTGCATGTTGACTAGACTGGCATTAAAATTAAAAATAATAAAAAAGGAATATTTGTAATAGCCAAAACTTGGAAAGCACTCCATGTCCTTCAACAGTAGAACAGATGAGCAGACTGTACGCGGTCATACAACGGGACCCAGTAGTTACCTGCACCACTGGGAGTGTGTTTCAGGTCAAGGATGTTGAACAAATAAAGCAAACCGAAGAAGAGTAGTACTGTGTCAGTCTATTTCTGTGAAGTTCAAAAACACGCTAGAGTAAATGACACGTGACTTAAAGACTCAAATATATGTGGTAAAATTGTAAAAACAAGAAAGTGACTGACCATCGCCACATTCGGACTGATGACTGCTCTGAGCGGAAGGAAGGGAAGGGGGTGTGGTTTCGGAGGGCTCAGGGAGCTTTCCAAGTTCTCAGTAAAGTTCTCATTCTTAAACTGGGTGTAGGTGATAACTGTGCGTGCACCGTTAACATACATATTTTATAAATTTTTATTATATCTACTCATTATTTAACAAAAACAAAATAAAAAAGATAAGATAAATGAAATGATTTTAAAAAAACCCTCTAATATTTTTTTCTCCACACCTCAGGGGTGTCCATGATGTATACTCTCAAGGTATAGGTACATCCAACTTTGGAGACCATTTTATTATATTATAATATGATTTTTGTATTGTGATTTTATATTATTAGAATATATACAATTTATATGTTATTTATATCTAAAATTATAGAAATAATTAGATCATTATATCATATATATATCACATATATTCATGACCTAAAATAGCATATTGTGTACTTCTATATTACATATTATATGATATAATGATCTAATTATTTCTATAAAAATTTTTATAATACACAATTATGTTATATTCTTTTTATTATAAAGGATGAAGTTTTATCCTTGAAATGTAGAGCTTGTAGACTGAGAGTGAAGTAGGGGACAGGAGGTTGGGCGTGGCTCTAACGGTGGCACAGGAAACGCTGTAATCACTCACCCAGGGAGGTGTTGCCTGAGATGAGAGGGGCTTCAGGATGTTTGGCTTTCAGCTCCAGGAGATCCTTGAGGGTGCCAGGGGAGATCCAGGTAACCCTCTCTCCACAAAAGGTCAGAGTTTGTTTTTCTGGCTTCTCTGCCATTCTCTAAGTACAAAGGACAAGTGTGTATGCACATGGGCACACCTGCCTTTCAGAATCCCAGAGGGAGGAACATTCCTCTAGAGATAATGTGGGAGTCCCGGGGTCTACTTGACCAAAAAGATACTCATTACACTACACCCCTTGAACAATGCCTGTATTTCCACAATTAGATATTCACTTCTTTAACTTAAGACTTGTTAAAATATGTAGCTCTTGGCTGGCCAATGATGATATAGGCTGGCCTCTGTCAATGACACTTCAATATGCAGTAGTTGAACACAATTCAGTATCATGGCCTTAAAAATCATAATCACACTAATACTCCTAAATTAGCATTGTCAGCCTAGAGTTTTCCTCTGAAATCCAAACTCATAGATCTGAATGAGAACTTGGGAGTCTCCTCTGAGATGTCTAATATGCATCTCAGATTTAACATACCCCAAACTGTGCTCCTCACATCCCATCCTTTCCAAAACCCCCAAAAAGGATCCCCCAAAGACCAAAAGGTCTTCCCCTTCTTTGTCAGTGGCCATTGTCCTTTCCAGCTGCCCAAAGTCCCAGAGTCAGCCTCAATCTCTCTCTCTCTCATACTCCACATCACATCCGGCAGCAAATCTTGTTGGCTCTCCTTCAAAATATTTCCAGAATCCATTCTCTTCTCAGCTACATGCTGACAGCCTGGTCCGATACCACCATCTCTCAGGATGGCACTAGCTCCCTGACAAGGCTCGCTGTTCCTCCCCGTGCCCCTCAGCAAGCTATTCCCACCCCACCAGCCAGAATGATTCCCTCAGAACATTAATAGGAACCCACCCCTCCCCTGTCCAAACTCCCTAATCATTTCTCATTTCTCGCAGGGTAAAGTCAGCAGCCCAAGTCCTTGTGGTCTGTGCCCCAGTAGCTTTCCAACCCCATTCACTATGCTCCAGGTGGGCCGCACCCTGGTCAGGACAACGGTTCTCCCACCAATGGCCCCTTTGCACCTGCTCTGTGCACCGCCTGGACTGCTTTCCCCCTACTGTGGAGGCTGTTCCCTCGATTCTGGTAGAACTTTTTTCAAACATTATTTTCTCAGAGAAATCTTCTCTGGCCAGCATTCTAGCCTCCTTCTCAGTTGTTTTTTTTTCCCCCCTTCTTATCACTTCTCACTGTATCTCTTATCTGTTATCTTGCTTAATACCTGTCTCCCCTACCAGATGACAATTCCTTGGGAGTAGGCTTTTGTGTTAGTTTTAGTCCTTGTTCTATATTTAGTACCTAGGACAGTGACTGGCATGTTGCTGGATGATTGGTATTTGCTGAATGAGCAAATAAACACATCAGAACCCCTTCAGAAATAGGTATTTTATAGAATGGGACCACTGGATGCCAGAGAGGAGAGAGAGATGCTGATAGAGGTAAGGGTAGGGCTAGGGAGGGCCCTGGAAGTGCTCCTTGGGGTCAATCTATTAGTGTTGCTGGAAGACCAGGTTAGAAGCTGAGCAAAGCTGGATGACTAGGACAATCAATGGGGACACAGTGCAGATGACAATGATGAGAGTGATGACGAAGCCATTCAACAGAGAGCCTCTCTTGGGGGTTCAGGGAGTGTGTCCAGGGCATTAGCCAGGGAGGGCTTGCTGAGCTGGGCGGGGACAGGCTTCCTGGTGTGATCAAATATTTCCAGAGTTTGACAACTTCACAGGAAGGAAAGGGTGGTTTTATAAAACTGATTTTACAACCATTGACATTTCAACAAACACATAAAGCACCCAACTTATCTTACCAAGAGTTCTGGGGGAAATATGAGCTCCTGGGTAGGGTCCAAGGGCTGGAACTCGTCTTCTGCAAATAACTCTGTGCAAATCTTTATAAAGGGCAGAAAATGGCCTTGTTAGCCCAGCTAAACCAGAAACAGCATTATAATTCTTTACATTAATTGGGCAAAATGAACATAGTCATAATTCTTCTACTCTCCTAATATGAGAGTAATGGGAAATAGTTCAAACCAGTTGAAAGTTTTAAATAAGAATCTTGTTGTAAGAGAAATACTGATTTGCCCCTGATATGATACTAAGGAAAAGGCCTTTTCCTGAAATAGTTCAAAGAGTCCCCTGTGAAACACCAAGACAATGTATGAGAAACTACCAGAGGTCAATAAGTTGGGGGGCTGGTCTCCACTGTGCCCTAGACACTGTCCTTTCACCTGTCAAATCAGGATTCAAAATGCTAAAGGCTATGAGAAGTCCTGAAGTTTGAATAACAGTGACTCTAGACATACATGCCTATGCACAAACCATCCCCACTAATTTTAATAACAATAGTTAACATTTATGGAGTGTTATGTTCTAAGTGCTTTTACATGTATTAATAATTTGTTTAGTCCTCACAACAACAATTATAGAAAGAATGTGAATTATCATCTCCATTTTTACCAATTAGGAAACTAACGCATAGTGGAAAGTTACCCAAACTCTAATCTTGTCTGAAAGAGACCTGTTTAAGCTTTGGAAACACTTACTCCCAGAAAACATTCCTGAAATGGTACAGCAAACAGGGAGAACCATAGGAAGCAGAGCTAGAGGTCTGTGTAGTGGAGAAGAGCATGGGTAGACATCAGACAGAAGGAGAAAATCAGAGCCTGGCTTTGAACCACCCCATTACCAGGGGCAGATCTGGGTTAATTCTCAGCTCTGCCACGACTTGGCTCCCTGACCCTCCCAAAGGAAAGATACTTAACCTCTCTAAAGGTAAATGGAAATCATGATATAATTGGAAGGGTAATTTATGACAGTTAGGCGAAATGGATTGACATTTGTCCAACACTCCCCCTCTTTTTCTATTTCTCTGGGGTCTTCCCAGGTTCCAGAAGGGAAACTTGCAACTACTCCTTATAACGGTTCTTAGTAAGACCCTAGATTGAGGAATTACAGGTCAACATTTTTGCATTAGCTGGACTTAGAAATGCAGGCAGTACCTGAGGACAATAAAGTGGTATGTCTCTAAAACCCAAGAATAAGATAGTATATGAGAATGAAAACATAAACAACAACAACAACAACAACAACAAAACCCATAATAAGTCAGATCTGAAGAATTAAAGTTCTCCCGAACAGGTGTTAGGCCAGGTCTTAATAATAGAAGATTTTAACATAGCTGTAAGAGAAGGGAGAGTCATGGGGCAGATGCCTGCCATCCAGCTGGTCTACCCTGGTGGAAGAGAGGGCTCTTCTGCGGTGTCACCCTTAAGGTTATCCAACTACCCTGCATCCATGTTCACCAAGCAACCTCATTATAATGTGGCTTCCTATGTGTTTTTTTTCTGTAGGGAAAGAACCTGCAGCTCAGTGACCATTGGATCCACTTTATAATTGTGTTTCTGTAAATGAATACTAGGGCATATTCCGGTTTAAATATCATGTTAAATATCAAGTTTGGTTAAAGTGAATCAGGTCCCCAGAGCCCAATCATTGCCCAGATGGACTTCCTGAGGCCACAGAATCGAGGATCAGACTTTGAAATGTATTACCCCTTCTGAGGCGCACTGATCTTCTGTGAAGTGCTCATGGGGGGGGGGTGCAGCTGCCCTCTTTGGCAATAACCCTCTATTTCACAGCACATCTTCTTCAGACCAAAATGAAGTGACAGCAGGAGGCCAAGAATGGGAACAAGGTAGGTGCGCAGGATGGAAATAGGGCAGGGGGTGATGGGCTCATTTTCCTCTGAGGGCAGCTCTGTTCTCTCACATTTTCTTGTCTACAGGAAGGAGACTCTATTTTATCCATATTCCTTTAAGAACTTGGCAGTGGGTCTTTTTTGGAAACTGGTGTCTCTCAGAGAGCGAAGCCAGAGACTGCAATGTTTCCAGCTAGATTTCCCAGTGGTGGTGATCGTGCCCTCTTATGTGACTTCAGACAGGCTCCCTTCCCGAGGTTGCAATGCCCTCTCTCTGCAAAGGAGGGGACACAGTGAGAGAGGACAGCTCTGCCTGCATGGGGGAGGCACAAAAGCCCTTTCCCACCCAAGGGGGCCATCATAGTTGGGGGAGGTCTTTTCCTCTTGTCTGAGGGGTTTATGTTTTCTTGTTTCATCCTGACAGAGACAGAAGGGGCAATGAGAGCCTGGCTTTGAACCACCCTGTTTCCGGGTTCCAGATGAAAAGTGCTTTATCTGCGCATGTGCTTAGGAGATTTGAAAGCAATGCAAAGTGTGATCATCAACACTTACAAGCCAAGTTTTAACACTGGGCCAGTATTAAACAACATTCTCAAAAAGAGGACAAAACAGACAGGGACTTACATCACTTTCCCTGTGGAGCGAGGAAGCATCATTTCCTCCGGGATCCAAGCAGCATTTTCCTGTTCCTTTCTGTGGACAGCCATCTGACTCCTAGGACAGCAAAATGCCTTCAGATGAAAACTTTTTAATAGGTAAATGGTTATGTGCCTTGAAAGGCTTGTCAATTGAAATGAGACTTCCAGACTTCTTTTAGTCATTTTTGGTAGTTTCTGTTGGAACAGGACTAATCACAAGATCTCTCTTCTTTTTTTTTTATTTCAAATATAGAATGACTGAATGCCTGGGCGGCTCAGTCGGTTAAGTGTCTGTGTTAGGCTCAGGTGATGATCCCAGGTTCCTGCTCAGCGGGGAGTCTGCTTTTCCCTCTCCTTCTGTGTGAGTTTGCTCTCTCTCTCTCTTCCTCAAATAAATAAATAAGTATTAAAAAAGTAAAATGAGGGGCACCTGGGTGGCTCAGTGGGTTAAGCCTCTGCCTTCAGCTCAGGTCATAGTCTCAGAGTCCTGGATTGAGCCCCACATCGAGGTCTCTGCTCAGCAGGGAGCCTGCTTCCCCCTCTCTCTCTGCCTGCCTCTCTGCCTACTTATGATCTTTCTCTCGCTGTCAAATAAATAAACAAAATCTTAAACAAAGTAAAATGATAGTATAGACTATATGAAGTATATAATATGATGTATAATATATAAAAAACATATAATGTAATAATAAAGAATGTAAAGAAGCATAAAGGAAACTGTCATTACACTATTCCACTGATGTTTTATATATCCTATATTTGCACTATATTTAAGTATAATATTCTTTTTGCCTTTTTATTCATTTATTTGCCTACTATTTTGTTCATTTATGTATTTATTTATTCATTTATATTGTGAATCTTTTTCCATATCATTAAAATGTCTTAATTTTTTGAAATTTAAAATTTTTTAAAATTTAAATTCAGTTAGCCAACATATAGTACATCTCAAATGGTCTTTAAAATATAACTTGCTGGGATGCCTGGGTGGCTCAGTTGGTTAAGCAGCTGCCTTCGGCTCAGGTCATGATCCCAGCATCCTGGGATGGAGTCCCACATTGGGCTCCTTGCTCGGTGGGGAGCCTGCTTCTCTCTCTGCCTCTGCCTGTCATTCTGTCTGCCTATGCTCGCTCTCCCCACTCCCCACTTTCTGATAAATAAATAAAAAAATCTTAAAAAAAATAATTTGCTGATCATATAATAGTCTATATTCTGGCTATTCTGTGAAATATTCATAACATTTGCTATTGTTATATACTTGGGTTATTTCCCCTACATTGTATAAATATAAATAACATAATGAACATTTCTATTCATCCCATGGACAGCTTTGTGTACGTCTCCAAATTTTTTCACAGGTGAACTCCTAGTGGTAGAATTAATTAATATGATACCTTTTAGGGCAATGATCATTTATTCATTCTTTAGCCTATATAAGATTTAGCAATACTAAATGTTATCATTTATATAAGGACCTTTAAGACAAAAGAAAAGAAAAAATAAAGGTGGAGAAAAAAACTCATTTTGGAACTGGGTTTTCTATACATTTAGGGTCTGACTGGAAATGAATGGACAATCGATGAACTTTACCGCAGGTTTCCACTTATTGGTTCCTTCATTTCCCATTTCCTCCAAATTTACCTCTTGTGTATCCTTCCTTAAATAATTTCTCCTTAGTACCTAGTAAAATACTTTCTTTCAGATACCCCAGTGGTCTGCCCAAATGCCTCAGGCTGTCATCTTCCTAACTCTGTCCAAGAAGCAAAACCATCCGGGCCCAGTGACCAGAGCTTCCTCTCTTACTCAGAGCTCTGAGAGTGTCCACGATGGACCATGAGTCAGCTCCAGCAGAAACAGCCTGTCTCCTCTTGGCCTAGTAGATGTGAGCCTCGGGTATTCCCACCGGGGGCCCAGTTTCTTTCACCCAGTAAAGTCCTTGGGGCCAGCTGGCGGCACATGGGTCTCCAAACATATTTTTGCCTTTATCCCCAGAGGCTGTGCCTGGAAAGGTGGAGAACATCCAGATTCCAGAGGAAGAGAGGTTTCCCTTAATTTCCTTTATTCATATTTGATATGTGCTTCCCTTACACTGGCAATCCATTTATTTATTTATTTATTATTTATTTTTCAAAGATTTTATTTATTTATTTATTTGACAGACAGAGATCACAAGTAGGCAGAGAGGCAGGTGTAGAGAGAGGGAGGAAGCAGGCTCCCCGCTGAGCAGAGAGTGCGATGCGGGGCTCGATTCCAGGACCCTGAGATCATGACCTGAGCCAAAGGCAGCGGCTTTAACAAACTGAGCCACCCAGGCACCCCTACAGTGGCAGTTTAATGGGTTTATAAGCTGTTGGTTTCATTTTTCAGCTTATCAACTTTGGCTCCCCCATGTGGCAGCAGAAGTCTGGGACATGCGCCTAAGAGGACCGGCCAGGCTCTGGGGAGAGGGATGCACCTGCTGGTCCAATTCCAGGCTCACCTCTCCTACTTGTGGTGGGATGTGGAACATCAGAGGTCGTGTAACTTTCGCCCTATCCTCAAGAAACAGCTAAAATTCTCATGAGTCGGTTGGAACTAACTCACTTGTTCTCCCTTGTTGTCTGTTTCTATGATCTGAACAGTTCAGCCCCCACATTCCCAGCCTTGGGCCGCTGTCACTGCCGTTCTCGCTCTATAGGGCATCCCCAGTCACCTCCTACTCACCACACAGAAGGTCCTTCCACCTGCGAGAATGGGCCGATACCCGGTGCAGCGGCAAAGATTACCTTAACAGAGAAGAGACATGCTTATCAGTAGGCTTTATTTTTACTACTTTCTTTTTGAAAGTTGAAACAGACTTGGTTGTTGATTTGGGGGTTTTTATTTTATTTTTATTTTTATTTTTTTTGAGAGTGTTTAAATATCTGCCAGACTGTCCAATGCTTTTTTCCTCTTCTTAGAACACGGGAACGTTCCCACCACATCAATTCCAGTTTTATTCTCTGTCCTAAAGGAGATGGCCATCTATCTGGTGAGCTCACTTGAATCCACTATTAGTTTGTTCATTCATTCAGCATGCATCTATGTAAGATACAGGGGATCTGAAAACAAGAAAGTATGGGCCAGATTTAAGGCACTATATGATTTTCTGTAATGGGGTGAAGAGAGAAAAGGAAGCAACTGCCAGCAACTGGCAGATTACGAGAATTGTCTGTGCTCACCCCTCAGGTCTCAATCTAAGAACTTATGTATTTAACAGATGACTTGTTTAGGGACTGCTGACGCTTCAGAATGGTGTTTATTGATCCTGAAAAAGAGATATGAGTAGGTACTCCACTTTAGTAATTTCAACCCACTGCAAAATTTAAAGCATCCTTTCAATATGTGAAGGGCTCTGTGGTGGGTTGAATTGTGTCCTCCCAAAAAGATAGGCTGAGGTTCTAACACCTGGAACCTATGGATATGACCTTATTTGGAAACAGGAGCTTTGCAGATAGTTAAATTGAGGTCCTACTGGATTAGAGTCCATTCTAATCCTTGTAAGGACTCGGGTCCTTATGAGAAGAAGAGAATTTGGACACCAACACAGTGGGGAGAAGCCCATGAGAAGACAGAGGCAGAGGCTGGAGTGAGGCGTCTTTAAGTCCAGGAATGTCAGGATGGCTGCCAAGCACCAGAGGCAAAGAAGAGGCAAGGAAGAATCCTCTTCCAGAGCCTCCAGGGGGAGCACGACCCTACTGACAGCTTGGTTTCAGACGGGTAGGTAGCCTCCAGAGCTGGGAAAGAATAAATTCCTGTTGTTTTAACTGACCCTGTTAGTGGGACTCTGATGTGACAGCGCCAGGAAAGATAGAAAAAGCCAAGTCAGTCACTGGAGAGAGAACTGAGGTGTCCAGATGGGCATGTGGCCTCTCCAGCAAGTGCGCTACCATTCTTCTCTGCTCCTGGGTGAGCTGTAGCTACTCTAGAAACAACCAGGTGGCCCCTGGTTGGGCACTGGGATGACCTCGTGAGTGGGCCGTAGCAGCCTGAAGCATGATTCCCGCCGGGCCTCAGGCGGGTGGTGGTCTCCGTGCATGTCAGCCCTACCTCCCAGGGCTTCCAAGAGCTGCTCCTCGGAGGGCTGCTGGTGGTTCCTCAGCAGCGCGTACATGGACATCACCATCCCAGGCGTGCAGAACCCGCACTGGGTGCCGTGGCTCTTGGCAATCCTCTCCTAGAAGGACACATGCACGATCACAGGCCTTTCTGCCGTCACCACCCCTCACCAAAGTCCCCATCTGGCACCTCCCTAATCATGGTGGAACCCAGTCCCGGAGCAGTGCATCCCTCCCCTTGCTCGGAGAAGGCCAGCACCCCTTCCCTTGGCTGCTCTGGATTAGGTATCTCAGAAGTCATAGTCTATCATTACAATCATCTCTCAAGCTCAGATGCTTAAATCCTTCTAACTGGGAATTAACGGGGTACAGCTTCTATTCCCAGAATGAGTATTCTCCAGAAATCAGTAATTAGGAAAAGTATGTGTAAGTTTCAAAAACAATTTTCTTGAACACCTCCACATCTCGTCCAACCTAATTCTGACCATGGGGCCACCTCTTTTTTGATTAGTTTGGAGACTATTTACTGTTGACCTCACTTTACTTTCTTCTTTAAATTCTTTTGTGTTGGCTCCAAAGGAGCTCAAAGATCCAAGATTTTGGTCTGTGCCCCAGATCCTTGCTGTCTGAAGTGCCATCCATGGACCAGCGGGGTTGGTCCCACCTGGGAGTTTGCAGGACGTGCAGGACCTCAGGCCTCTGCTCAAACCTCCCGACTCAGAATCTGTATTTGTAACAAGCTCCCAGATGATTCTTCATGCATTAAAGTTTGGGAAGCCCTGTTCTAGATTTCACAGCGTTATCCTCTCTGAACCCCCCAGACATTTCAGTAAATTCTGCTGGGTCCTTGGCCTTTGCTGAGCTTTCCTGGAATCGAGTCTCATGCTGTAAAACCCAGAGGCCCTGCTGGAAGCACCTGTGGTCCTGGTGGATCGGGACCTATGATTCTCTAGTTCTCTGTCTCCCTTCTTTGTGACAATGACAGAGGAGTCGATGTGTTTTCTGCCAAAGCTTAAAACCAGCCTCTGTGTTCCCGCTTCAAGTTAAGGTTTGGAGAAATGATTGTCCTTGTGCTCTGGTTTAGTCAGCCTTGGTTCTAATTTTCCTCCCAGGACCTCCTATGCCACGGGGAATAAGTCTGGGTTTTATCTTGTTCACCTCTGACATTTTATTCTATGGAGAAGAGCCCGTGCACCGCATTTACTCCAGCTTATAGTCACATAGGCTCCAGTCAATGTTTTGATAATCCTGCTTATCATTCAGGTGGAAAAAGGAGGAAAAAAGATAATAATCTAATAAAATGTGGATGGATTTCCAGCTTTCTTTAAATCACTTGGGTGTTATTATCTCGATCAATATGCATCCAAAGCTTCTACTTACCTGAGTACAACCTAGAAGTTCCAGGCAGCACAGTCAACACAGTGTTGGTTAAAAAGAAAAAGCTAAGAAGAAAATGACAATGTGCTCTTACCTGCACAGGGTGAAGCCTGGTGTTGATGCTTCCAACACCTTCCACAGTGGTGACAGCAGCCCCGTACAGAGAGCAGATGGGCACCAGGCACGCAGTGATGGAGAAGTGTCTTCATAGGAGGAACACAAGGAAAATCAGGGGAAGTAACACAGTCCTGCCTCTTGGGAATCTGGGAATGAGGAAGGGAAGCAGAACCCCCCCCAAGCCTATCATTCAGCCTGCGGGATGGGGAACTGACGGGGTGACAGGGAAGGAAAATGTCGAGTCCTCTCTGCTGACTTTGTACTCTCTGTAGGAACTGAGGATCCTTTGAGGGAACCCGGGCATTCTGAACCTCAGAAGAACTTTCTAAGCCCGTATAGACCCACTGAGTCTGGACTCAGCGGGAATGGACTCATGTTGCCAGGAGTATGATTGGATATGGACTAGTATTCATTAGGATGCTGACCCTGTAACAGGTAAAAGGCATATTTACAGCTTTTATGTCTACATTTGAGAATTTTTTTGCTGTTAATTTTAAACACTCTGGATAAGGTCATTCCACAGTGAAATGACATGTGTTCTGAGGCCATTTCTTGATTTCTTGAGGCAGTAGATTTGAGAGTAGCCCAAGTCCTGGAATCTGACCCTTAGTGAAAGGATGCAATCATGGCCCAGTTCCCTGCTTGGCAAGGCTGGTCCAGCCCAGCAGTAGAAAAGATGTTAGCTTCAAAGGCAGAAAATATGGGTTCAAGTCCTTGTTCTAGAACCTTGTGTGACTTTGAACAAGTCATTTTATCTCTTTAAGCCTCATTCATTTGTAGAATGAATGTTTTCTTAACCTGGGACACAAAGATGTGTCGGTTTGGCCAGCAAACCCTGAGGTGGTGGATGAAAAGATCCCTGCAGACACCTTAGTAGGAGAAAGGAGAAGGTGGGGCAGGGGGGACGAGATGCTTTAGTGGCAAAAGGTCCCAAGTCAAATTCTGCCCCCACCTTTATTGTGAATGTTACCAACAGAACAAGGGAATAAGAAAAAAAAGACGGAATGTGAGACTTTAATCATCAGGGCAATAGCATAGGGAATAGAGTGTGAGTAGGACAAGCTGTGCTTGTGATGAGTGTGCAGACAGGGAGTAAGTGACCTCCAAAGATGAATGTTTCTCCAAAGTCAAGCATTTACTCCCCGGATGAGAGCACTGAGCCGCAATGAGGGTCTGGCTGTTTTCAGCCCAGAAACTGTAAAGGGGGCTCAGTTTTCCCTTCTTTGCTTTTCAACTGGTCTCACCAGGGAGGCATGTGTTTATTAAATCTTATGAATTCCCACATAGATGGGCCTTAGGAGGTCTATAATCTCCCTGAAACTATGAGCAACACTGGATTCGTTTATGTACTTTCCAAGTAGAGAGCTTATAGCTTTTATCTGATTTTCAGAGGGGTTAAAGGTCTAGAGAGGTTAGAGTCACATGATCTTAGAGACAGTTTGCTCTCCAATAGGAATATAAGCCTGACCAAGAACCCAAGACCTCCTGGCCTTTGGCTTCTGGCCTCTGGGTCGGATACCTGATCTTCGTGGACAGCGGATCGCGCTTAGACACCATAACAGTGCAGGCCCCACAGCCTCCTCTTCCGCAGGCATATTTGGTTCCTGTGAGGCGTACTAGAGGGGCTGGTCAAGGAAAGGTTGTCATGGCACGCGTTACCCCCTATGGCTGCCTCCCTAGGGTGTCGCTAGTGAGGAAGGGGAAATGTAGGTCTGAGAAGTCATTCCCTTGCCAGGTCTCAGTAAAGGCCACTCTAGATCTTTTAAGTTGTGCAATACCGAACCCACTAACTTTTCCTGTCTGTTTTCTCACTTGCTAAGAGAGAAAGGTAATACCTACTTTATCTTCCTGGGCTTATTGTGAGCATCTTACAGGATGGTGGCTATGAAAACCCTTTGAAAAGTCCTATTTCATTATAGGTATTCCGGGTTCCAATTTTGTAACTGGGAGAGAAGAGCATTTTTGTTTTTTTAAAGATTTTATGTATTTATTTGACAGACAGAGATCACAAGTAGGCAGAGAGGCAGGCTGAGAGAGGAGGAAGCAGGCTCACCACTGAGCAGAGAACCCGATGCGGGGCTCGATCCCAGGACCCTGAGACCATGACCTGAGCCGCAGGCAGAGGCTTAACCCACTGAGCCACCCAGGCGCCCCGAGAAGAGCATTTTTTAGCAGTTCAATGTATTTTAGTTTTGTCCGTTTGTATTGCGTTTGTTTTGTTTTTAAATTATTTTATTTTTCCTTTTTAATTTTTTAAGTTTAAATTCAATTAACTAACATTAATATAGGATTAGTTTCAGAGGTAGAGCTGTGATTCATCACTCTCATATGATACTCATCGCTCATGATGACGTCACGAGTCCCCCCTAATGTCGGTCGCCCAGTTAGCCCAACTCCTCACCTGCTCTCGTCCAAGCAAACCTGTTTGTTTCCTATGATTTAGAGTCTTGTGGCTTGAAAACAAGTGAGTGAGCTTTGGCAAAAACTCTCATCCTTACTTTCAAATCCCACCTAAAGTGTCCCTCTGCTCTCGCTTGGTCGGAGCCCGAGCCCCAAATCCAGGCTCAGACTCCATCCCCTTCTCTTTACTCCTCCTTCTTCCTACGTGGGGTCCATTTCCACCCCGTTTAGTTTTCAAGATTGGACGTGATTCATTAGACTCATTCAGAAGATTTCAGAATCACTGCTTTTTTTTTTTTTTTTTTTTAAGCCATAGGGCTTATTCATGTAAATTAAGTTAGAACATCAGATGCTTATCAGAGAGGCATGTAAATGAGCGGAGTGGGCTGCGTGGAACCGGAGAGCCTGTGGCCCACTCTAGGTAGGGCGCTAGGGACAGTCCCTTCTCTGCTCAGCAAAATGGCAGCCACGCAGCAAAGACAATTCTCTTATTTCTCATGAGAAGCTGAAAAATCTTGATTTTATAAAATATGGGACTTCTTAATTTTCAAACATTGATAACTAACTAAATACCATGTGGACTTTTAAGCAACACCTGTCCACGGGTGGACTCCCTCCATCTATAATTTCTGCCATTTCTTTATTTACCTTTCAGTTTCTCGGAGAGATACATTAGACTTACCACTTCAAACGTGTGGCATGGGGTTCCTGGGTGGCTGCGTGGGTTAAAGCCTCAGCCTTTGGCTCAGGTCATGATCCCAGGGTCCTGGGATGGAGCCCGCTCGCTCGGGCTCTCTGCTCAGCAGGGAGCCTGCTTCCCCCCTTCTCTCTCTGCCTGCTGCTCTGCTTACTTGTGATCCCTGTCTGTCAAATAAATAAATAAATAAATAAATCTTAAAAAAAAAAAATACCCAAACGTTTGGCATTATGAAGATCTAAAAAGGTCGGGAAATAGTAGGGAAAATCTCTAGTCAGAGAACGGATGGAGGGAAAGGCAATCTTTTCCGAAGACACGTGCTCTTCCTGAATCTGGAGAATCCGGTTTCCTGCCAGGACGGGCTACATGCAACCCAGACCTCTATTACATAACCACCCTGCTGGGGATTTGGAGAGCCCTTAAAGAATAATTAGTGCTGAAGTAAAGAGCTTAGCTTCTATTTCATTGCTATTAAATCCAGATATAAGAAGCTCTGGAGAAACTTCATCCTCCCAAATAGCCCAATTAACTTAATATCCTTAAAACCACTGCCAAAAGCAAAGAGATAGCAAGGACCAATGGGGCTGACTGGAGATGGAGAGGTTAGAATATCCTTCACAATCACAGCAGGCTTCAGTTTTAAGGCAAACACAGACACTGCCCAGACTTTGATCAAAAGGATCCGGTTCTTCCGGAGGAAGGTCAGCAGAGTGACTTCTGGGTCCACATTCCTCTCTATCACCTGCGTTGGAAAGAGGAAAGAGAGTTATTATGGGGATTGAATGGGTGACCCAGGGTAATGTCTGCCACAGCCTGCTTGATTCGGGGGCTCGGGTATAATACTTTCATCTGCCCATTTATTTTTTGCTCTGAAGCCAAACAAGTTTCACATAGGTGTACAGAGTTGGAGACTCACCAAGTAAGTGCGACAACAATGCTTTTATGTGTGATTAGAATGGGGCGCCACCGCTGAGTAAGCCCCCACAGGGAGTTAACGTTCTTCATGTTTGCTCCACTACCTGTGTGTGTGGAACCTTCCAACTCAGTCTTTTGTACTCTTAGGATATTTGAAATTGGGAAGAGACTTGGACGCCGTGTGTGTGTGTGTGTGTGTGTGTGTGTGTGTGTGTGTGCGCGCGCGCACGCGCATAATGAAGGGTCCCGGAGGGAAGACATCTAGAGAGGAAGAGTTTCTCTTCCTGGCACCTCTGACACACCCCTAGTGGGGAGCACACGTGAGAACATGAGGGATCTCAAGAGCTGGCGGCAGAGATGGGAGGTGGGGAGAGTTGCTGTCATCCCGAAGGGGTCCCTGAGTGCGCCAGTCCCCTCATGGCAGAGGAGCTAACGGTGAGACTTCTTGTCCCAGCTCAGGGCCCAGGGTGTCTTTGGTGGTGCACTAGAATTCTTCCCTCCCTCTCCTTGAAAAGTGGGGAGCTATCGCTCAGAAGCCTGGAGGGATCTTCTTTGGTGCTTCTTTCCTACTTGCTTATTTTGGGACATTTCCTTTGATTTTATCTTAGAGGATCCTCTAAACACCTCCAGCCGTGCTGTGGCATCAGAGGGAGGGAGACATAGTGGGCTATTCATGTTAGGGTCTCCTTTTTTCCCTAGAAGTAAAACATGAACCTGTGTAGACCCCCCCAAAGTAATTCTGGGCTCATGATTCAGGAGGGATTTGCAACAGAAAATAGACAAAGGAGCCTCCAAAGCCTAGGCGAGTGGAACAAGTGAGTTGGGACTCAGCTCATGAATGAGGATTTGGGAGAATGTATGGTGGCTGCTGGCTGTGGAGACTGGTTACAAGGGAGTTACAAAGGCCATGGTGAAACCATGTCCTATCTCCTTTCCTGGGGTGGGAGGCTGTATGTGGCCAGAACGCAGTTAGGTCTGTGGAGCTGGAAAGCTGAGAGGCCTTGGAGGAGGTGGCAAGACCAAAGCAAAGCCACAGGCCTTGGGAACTACAGAATGGTTCCCCTGAGAGCTAGAAGTTCCTGAGAAGAGGGGACCTGGCAGAGGGCACTGAGGGTCAACCAGCAGCCTGTGTGGACGCATGGTGAGCACTGACAGGGACTTGCTAGGGGACAGGGACAACGGCAGAGCCCACTGCTCTTGTCATATAGGTTCCCCTAGAACTTAGTTGCCACCTGGATTGAAAATTGACTGCAATTACATTCTGACGAATTCTGATTAATGAAGTCTTGACAGAAAAATTAAGTTAATAAATAGAAAAAATAAAGCTCTATTTCTTGTCCTCCCGAGCTTGAGGATCAAGATATGTTACTAGATACAGTGCTTCCAGGATATCAGGCCCAGTGCTAAGTGCTTTATAAGGACCTGGGGGATTCCTAATCGATGAAAGAAGCAACTCTATTTTAATCTTTTTAAGATTAAAGTTATAACATTCTATAAAAAGTTAAAGTTATAACAATCTATATATAGTATATGTATTATATAAAGTTATAACAATCTATAACATAGTTACAGATCCTAGAGATGGGTCCTCTGAGGCTCAGGGAGGTGAAGTAACTCCCGTAAAGTTATGCAGTAAAGGGCAGAGCTGGATTCGAGGCTGGGGAACGCAGGATTCACCCTGAGGCTTTACCACCTCCCCAGATTCTCAGAAGTTGAGCCTTGGCTGAGTGGGCAAGAGGCCAAGTTAGTATGGCTTCCGAGTCCCTGGCTTCCTGTCCCTGACTGGACAAGAACTGCCCTCAAGCTGGTAGTTTCCTGGTGTCTCTGCAAGCCGCAGTAGAATCACCCAACACTTACCTTTCTCCCATTCACAAAGAAAACCAAGTCATCCGACTTCGATGGGCAAGGCATTGCACCTGTAAATAAACTTCGCCTTGCAACTCTAAGCACGGGTGTTCTTTGGCACCAGAGAAATGAGAATTTAGTGCCAAGCCACTGAACTCCCTCCCTGTGCAGAAGCAGACAGCTGAGAGCCCCAGAGAGCAGGGCAAGGGGTGGAGACGTCCCTGCTTGTGGCCTTTTAAGTCTAGGGTACTGTGTGGCCCAGCCTCTTCCTCTCCTTCCCACCAATCCTGGCTTCCATGCACAGCCCACTCTTCTGGCTTTCTTGTGAGCTGAATGGCTTCAGTGTGTGAAAACCAAAAACAACCCCTAAACTTGAAACGACTCTGCACACTGTCAGCCCCAGGAATATATTCTGGACAGATTTCATTCTTCTCAAAGAGAGCCAGAAGTAGGCTTTCTGAGACCTCCCACTTTTCCCGACTTTTTTCTTACTCTAGCTGCAGAAATGTCCTTGTGGGAAGCATACGGATAAGTGAACTCCGTGCCCTAAAGTGGAGGGCTGGGATGTCACAATCACCCGGCCCGCTCTACCCCACCCCTGCTTCCTCCCCACCCACAAGACTGCTCCATGGGGAAAGTGAAGCAGTCAAGGCAGCCATGAATAAAATGAATAAATGAATACAATGAGGCCCAGATAGGAGAGGTTGGTAGCTCAGGGACACAGAGAAAGTTAAGTGGCAAAGCCGGAACCCAAACCAAGATCTCTTGGCTTAAAACACCTTAAGTTTATAGACAAATTCCTTAATAAAAAGAAAAATATGAAGTTTGATCTTTCTGAGCCTGTCCGTTTGGTATGAGGAGATAAAATCAAGCCATTCGGGACGCCTGGGTGGCTCAGTTGGTTAAGCAGCTGCCTTCGGCTCAGGTCATGATCCCAGCGTCCTGGGATCGAGTCCCACATCCGGCTCCTTGCTTGGCGGGGAGCCTGCTTCTCCCTCTGCCTCTGCCTGCCATTCTGTCTGCCTGTGCTTGCTCTCTCCCCCCCCTCTGATAAATAAATAAAATCTTAAAAAAAAAAAAATCAAGCCATTCTTATTCTTTCAGCTAAAGTAATGCCCAGGACTCGGCCTCACATATGAATAAAGCAGGTGGCTGCTCAACTGGACTGGTTGCAAGAGAGGAGGCAAGACCTCTTCTCTCCCTAACACTTCCTTCACAAGGGCACAGAGCCTTGGCCCACCATAGTTAGAGTCACTCCTTTGTCTTAAGATGGCCTCACCTTGTGACAGGGCCTCAGGCCAGAGGCAGCAAAGACCTAGCACCCCCCTGATTTGGTTACCTGAGGATGATTCTCTTTCTTCCTTGGTCCACATGTGGCTTCAGAATCCTGCCCACCACAGAACTAGTCTAGAAACACTCCTAACCAAATGGAGTTGGTAGCTTCCAACTTTCTTTAGAGTTCTAGTGCTGAGGTTCCAGGCAACTTCCTACACCTGTGGAGGCAGTGTTTGCAAGTGTGTTTCCACGTCGTTGAAACTTATGTGGAAATGGGGTATGTATGCAGGTGTTTTGCATATGTTAAGAAGTTGCTGAAGAAACCCACAAGAGAGTCCTGAGAGGGGATATTGGAGATCATGCTGTGAATTAGGTATGACCTATGGGTCAGTGTTTTTGATCATGTCACTCCTGCTAAAAATACCTTCAATAGCTCTTCAAGGCCTGGAACATCAGGCCCTAACTCCTCAGCCCAGGGTGCAAAGCCTTCCATAGTCTGTCCTTGTTTCAGGCCTCAGATTGTGTGCTTTTCAAAAAAATCTCACGTTCCAGGCAAATTACTCTTCTCATTGACATTTTTCTGCTTAAACATGACATTGCTCTACTCGAAACCTTCCAATGGCCTCCCAGAGCACTTAGCAAAACTCCATATGATTTCCATGGAGGTTCCATGGGATTAGCCCTGCCCACCTCTCCAAGTGAATCTTCAACCACTTCCTCCCTTGTTTGTAATCCCTGCTATGTTGGTCTTCCCCTGGTTCTTGAACATGCCTAATTCTCTCCTATCCCAGGACCTTGGTGCATGTGGCTCAACTTCTCTTCTCTTCTGTTAGACACTGGCATGGCTGGTGTCTTCTTGCTGTGGGGGTCTGAGCTCTTCCCCAATCTCTCAGTCTGCAGTAGTATCTCCAGCACTCTCATTTCTACCACGCTGATTCATTTTCTTCAGAGCAACTGTTGTTACCTGACACGGATACTTGCTTACCTTTCTAATTGCTTTGTCTACTAAAACATAATCTCCATAAGGGTTTGAACATTACTTTCAACTCATCACTGTATCCTAGAATGTGTAAATTTCCCACAGAATAAATGCCCAGTAAATATTTGTTAAATGACTGAAGGCTTTTCTATGTCTGAAATCATAACAACCCTGTTTCTATCCTGCTATGACTGCCCTCCCACTCTCTTTAACTACCATCAAAAAGCAACACTGAACTTCCTCTCCCTTCTTTTTTAAAAATTTTATTTTATTTACATTCAATAAACATATAGTGTATTATTAATTTCAGAAGAGTTCAGTGATTCATCAATTGTATGTGACACCGAGTGTTTACTACATCACGTGCCCTTCCTTCGTAATGTCCGTCACCTAGTCTTCTGTCCATTTCTTGACTGGATTATGTGTTCTTTGGGTGTTGAGTCTCATAAATTCTTTATAGACTTTGGATGTTAATCCTTTATCTGATAAAACTTTTGCAAATACCTTTTCCCATTCTGTAGGTTGTCTTTTGGTTTTGTGGACTGTTTTCTTTGCTGTGTAAAAGCTTTTTATTTTGATTAAGTCCCGATAGTTCATTTTTTAAAAAATGTATTTATTTGACACACACAGAGAGATCGCAAGTAGGCAGAGAGGCAGGCAGAGAGAGAGGGGGAAGCAGGCTCCCCGCTGAGCAGAGAGCCCAATGTGGGGCTCCATCCCAGGACCCTGAAATCATGACCTGACCTGAAGGCAGAGGCTTAACCCACTGAACCACCCAGGTGCCCCCCAATAGTTCATTTTTGCCTTTTTCCCCTTGCCTTTGGAAACATGTTTAGCCAGATATTGCTGTGGCTGAGCTCAAAGAGGTTGCTGCCTGTGTTCTCTTCTGGGATTTTGATGGATTCCTCTCTCACATTTAGGCCTTTTACCCATTTTGAGTTTATTTTTGTGTCTGATATAAGCAAATGGTCCAGTTTCATTATTTTGCATGTGGCTATCCAGTTTTCCCAACATCATTTGTTGAAGAGACTATCTTTCCTACTTTGTCAAAGATTAGTTGACCATAGAGTTGAGGGTCCATTTCTGGGTTCTCTATTTTGTTCCATTGATCTATGCATCTATTTTTGTTCTAGTACCATATTGTCTTGATGATCATGCTTTGTAATAGAGCTTGAAGTCTGGAATTGTGAAGCCACCAACTTTTGTTTTCTTTTTCAACTTTCCTATGGCTATTTGGGTTTTTTTCTGATTTCATACAAATTTCAGGATTTCTTCCAGTTCTGTGAAAAATGATGGTATTTTGATAGGGACTGCATTGAATGTATAGATTGCCTAGGAAGCATAGGCATTTTAGTAATATTTGTTCTCCCAATCCATGAGCATGGGATGTTTTTCCATTTCTTTGTGTCCTCAATTTCTATCTTGAGTGTTCTATAGTTTTCAGACTATAGATCCTTATTCTCTTTGGTAAGTTTTATTCCTAGATAGCTTAAGGTTTTGGCTGTGATTGTAAATGGGATCAATTCCTTAAATTCTCTTCTTTCTTTCTCACTGTTAGTGTATAGAAATGCAACCGATCTCTGTGCATTGATTTTATGTCCTGCCACTTTGCTGAATTCTTGTAGGAGTTCTAGCAATTTTGGATTGGAGTCTTTTAGGTTTTCCACATAGAATATCATGTCATCTGCTAAGAGTGAAAACTTGACTCCTTCTTTGCCTGTTTGGATGGCTTTGGTTTCTTTTTGTTGTCTGATTCCTGAGGCTAGGGCTTCTGGTACTATGTTGAACACCAGCGGTGATAGTGGACATCCCTGCTGTGCTTCCCACCTACAGGAAATGCTCTTAGTTTTTCCCCATTGAGAATGATATTCACTGTGGGCTTTATGTATATGGCTTTTATGATACTGAGTTATTTTCCCTTTGTTTCTACACTGTAAAGAGTTTTAATCAAGAAAGGATGTTACAGTGTGTCAAAAGTTTTTTCTGTCTCTATTGAGAGGATCACATGGTTCTTTCCCTTTCTTTTATTTATGTAGTATATCACCTTGATCAATCACCTTTCAGCCTGGGAAGAAATCCTGCTTGGGTGTGGTGAATAATCCCTTTATGTACTGTTGGATCCTATTGGATAGTATCTTGGTGAGAATTTTTGCATCCATTTTCATCAGGGATATTGGTCTGTAATTCTCCTTTCTGATGGGATCTCTGTCTGGTTTTGGGATCAAGGTAATTCTGGCCTCACCAAAAGAGTTGGGAAGTTTTCCTTCCATTTCTACAGTTTTTGAAACAGCTTCAGAGAAATATGTATTACTTCTTCTTCTTTAAATGTTTTGTAGAATTCCTCTGGGAAGCCACATGGCCCTGGACTCTTTCTTGTTGGGAGACTTTTGATTAAGGCTTCATTTTCTTTGCTCATTATGGGTCTGTTCAGGTTTTCTACTTCTTCCTGTTTCAGTTTTGGTAGTTTATATGTGTCTAGGAATGCATCCATTTCTTCCAGATTGCTTAATTTGTTGGCATATAGTTGCTCATAATATGTTCTTGTAATTGTTTGTGTTTTTTCAGTGTTGGTTGTGATCTCTCCTCTTTCATTTATGACTTTATTTGGGTACTTTCTCCACTTTCTCCTTTCTTTTTGATCTTGATCAAGACTGGCTAGGGGTTTATTAATTTTACTCTTTCAAAGAACCAGTTCTTAGTTTCATTGATCTGTTCTATTGTTCTTTTGGTTTCTATTTCATTGATTTCTGCTCTGATCTTTATTATTTCTCTTCTTCCTGGGTTTAGACTTTATTTGCTGTTCTGTCTACAGCTCCTTTAGGTATAGGGTTGGTTGTGTGTTCAACAGAGAACTTTCTTGTTTCTTTTATTTATTTATTTATTTGACAGACAGAGATCACAAGTAGGCAGAGAGACAGGTAGAGTTGGGGGGGGGCAGGCTCCCTGCTGACCAGAGAGCCCGATGTGGGGCTCGATCCCAAGACCCTGGGATCATGACCTGATCTGAAGGCAGAGGCTTTAACCCACTGAGCCACCCAGGTGCTCCAGCTTTCTTGTTTCTTCAGAAAGGCTTGTATTTCTCTGTAGTTCTGTCTTAGGATAATCTCTGCTATCCCAAAGATTTTGAACAGTTGTGTTTTCATTTTCACTCTTTCTTCTTTCTATTAAATCTAAAAGCACCTGCAGATCCAACCAACTGCTTCTTTACTTTTCTTTTAATAAACCAGGAACTGGGAAACTAGCCTTTTATCTGCCACTAACAGTTTGTTGTCTATTTCATGTATCTCATTTTCCTGATTAGGTAGCAAGCTCTTGGAAGTTAGGACAGCTGGTTGTATCCCCTACAGTGCTCAGCATGAATGACAACTTGGATACTGAGGGGATGGATATATGCTTGGTTGGTCACCCAAGATGCTTTTAAGTGAAGGAAGCATCAGTGATTCATTCATTCATTCACCCAGTGGGTACTGACATACCATTAAATATTTATCATTGTGAGAAGCATGGAGCAGGGGAATTAGCTTTGTTTGGTGGAGGGGGATCAGGGAAGGCCTGAGGGAGGGACATATAGTCCCAACAGATGAGTGGTAGCTGATTCTACGAGATCTAAGAATGGAGGGGAGGCAGCCTGGGGAGAGAAAAAGTAGAGACAGAAGATGTCCTTATAGCTGCTTCCACTTAGGGGAAAACTGACACAGGGATTGTTTTTTAGGGTTCACAGTCCATTCACCACCTGGCTCTGCCCCTAGGAGAGGGAAAGTAGGGAACACCAAGAGCTCATGGTTTCCACTGACAGGAGCACACACACTGATGATGCAAAGCGTGGATCATGGGGTTTCATAATACTTATAGGAATAAATCCTTCAGTGTCAACATAAAATACAAGCATTTAACATAGAAGAATAGAACAGTCTTAGGTACTAAGGTGTGACTATGGTATTAGATTTGGAAGATACAAAAGTAGTTTGGATTACTGAACCAAACACATTAATTGCTGGGAAACTGAAATCTGACCTGAAACTGAAATCTGAAATCTGATGGCTTTAGAGAAGTGTTTTTCAAACTTGTCTCAGCCAACACTTTTGTTCGAATGAAATCTTATAAAGTGTAAACAAATGAAAGAAAAGGGTTACTGCTTAGCCCAGAGGGCTGAGGGTGAGGCCCGAAGTCATTTGATTTTCTCTCCTTCAGAAGGCCCCAGGGCTCTGGGGAACTAAGTGTAAAAATGACTTGCTGCAGAGTGAACAAAGGGTTGCCCCACAGTAAGAAGGTAGCATGCAGTCTCTGCCAAGGTTTTCTGACTCTCAGATCTTAGTCAAGACAAAGGAAAAGAAGCCACCACTGCTTTTTTCTTTTTTTCCTTTAGGAAAAGGGAATGCTAAATTTCTTCACTTTAAAATGGATTATTCTGGTAAGAGAAACTTGACATGTATCGACTGATGAAATTCTATGTTTGTTACGAAAAGAAAGTCTTAAGGCTTACATCAAAAAGTCCCTGTTACCCAATAGAAGAATTAATATTAGATGTGACACTGCCCTCCCCAGCAATCTAAACAAACCTATTTCTGGAAAAAAACCTGCAATAAATTCTGCTCAAGGATATAAATGGAACAGTACTGGCCATGACTTCAGTGTCCATAGGGTGTTGCCCTTTATGGTGAGCTCTTCAAAACTCCAATGCAGAACACAGGCAAGAGGACTGATAACAGGGCACCTTTAGGACCCTTGGGCTGGTCATTAAACACCTATATTCAGACACTCTAGTCTCAACCATTTTGACTCTGAGGTTCCTTCTCTTCCTCCCCAAGGTCCTACCTCTAGATCAAGGCTCCTGCAGATTTTGGGTCTGGTGAGCACCTGCCTCTGGGCATCAAACTTCCGGCTGCCTCAGTGGCCACTAGAGGGCAGGAGACTAGCAGCTGCCGGTTTCTGAGAGGAAAGAAAGGCAGTGGGGACCAAGTGGTTGGAGCAAAATATCCTCTTCCCTCCTGGATAAAGACTACCCCACCTGAGGAAAAAGGATCAAATAACAAAGTAATTCAGATGGAAAGCGAAAGGGGAGAGGAGTGGATAGGGCAGGCTATTAGGGGAAGTAATATAAATGCTAAAGAGTCATATAGTAAAGGGAATTCAATAGTCTGGGACTAAAACAGACCACAGCCTCAACAACTTAAGGGTTGGGGGTTGCTGGGGAGAGGGGAAAGTAAAAGTTACAAAAGTATTATTTTACTGGGGCAAAGGGTGAAATTATGACGACAGATAGAGCAGGAGGCCAGGAGAGTAACTTTTCATCGGGGAATACTGGTATCTTTATTTCAAATAGTGGTAGAGAAATATGTGTTTGTTTCTCAAAGTAAATGGAAATGTATAACTAATGGTATAGTAGAACCTCAAAATTAAGAAATGCAATTACTCATCTCTGAACCAGCAAAAATAATGAAAAGATGGAAAGCATAGTTTAAGATACTTTATATTATGTATTTGATACATGATACCGTCAAAAAATAAAATTCAACAGAGTAAACTTAAGGATCTAACTGGCTTTATGCAACAATTCATGAATTGGGCAGTGTCCCATCTAGCAAACAGAAGGGAGCCCCCTCAGGGTCTGTCTCAGGGGCAAAGAGTCTCCTTCCTCAAGGCCGTGCCCTTCCTGGGGCAGCCCCACCTTGATTGAGTGACCTAGGGGTACACAGACCTGTCCATTTCAGCCCAAGGAGGATAAGTCCTGGGGCAACACTTGCTCCCAGGCTCCATGCTGAGTTCCTGATGCCTCCAGGGTCTTGCTTGATTTCTCCCTCTGCCGCATTCTGCTTTTCCAACCTTCCTGTCTCAGGTGTCGATCCCTGAAAACCATCCTGCTCCCCATACTCTGTCTGGGCTTCTGCTTCCAGCAAACTCAGCCTATGATTCCAAGTGCTCTGATACTGCAAGGAATTCTGCCAATTTATGTCATTGAAAGCAACAAGTGCAGAGGATTTAAAGACTTTTTCCTTAAAAGAAACAATGGAGATGTCTCAGGCCTCCCATCCAGCCCTCTTTTTGATCAATCCCATTTCAAAAACCTGAGTGCACGTGAGAGTCTGCAGGTTGAAGACACTAAACAGAAATCAAATCCTTCCCCATTACTATTCGCTCAGCTCCATTTGCCCAGGGTTTTCGTAAGACTGTGCGAGGCTGGTCTGTCATAAACTTTGGTCCAGGAGAAGTGAGACACCCTTGGCCTCACAGGTTGAAAGGAGCAAGGAAGAGTACAACAAGCGTGGACCTGCCACACGCTCCTTCTCTTCCGATGAACATTTACTGAGCCCACAATTAAGCAATAGCCATGACAAGTTTCTAAGTAAAAAGCAACAGCTGTTTTGCCCAAAGTTAATAATGATCATGTTTTAACCATTGAAAGGGCTCTTGACCATTTACAGATCACTGGTTAGAAAGATCTTATCTTACCCTTCTGTGTAACTGTCACTATTGATAACACTTTAAAAGAGACAGTCAATAATTAAATTTTAAGATACTTATCTAAATTAGTATTATGGATTAAGTTTTAATATAATAGATGCTAAAAATCGTCAAATTTAAAGGGCATTAGAATTTTAATCCTTTGTTTGGAAATTGCTATTCTGTAAAATGTACTATTTATGTAAATACTTTATCCCAAACCCCAATTCTTCAAGTTCATTAAGTACTGCTGAAGTGATCAGACTTTTTCTGTAAAAATTCAATTTCTGTTTTTTCAGTGGCTTTGACCACATGGTCTGTGAGTACAATACTTTTTAAATTAATTTGTGTCTGTGATAAATGTGTCTTCCTCTTTTACTGCTAGAAAAATAAACCAGTAATCCTATTTTTCTGTTCTGTCTGGCACAATGAGTTTGTGTGGGCTGGGTTCTAGGCAAACTAAATTATTGGGTGAATTTAAACAGACATTAAAGGGGCGCCTGGGTGGCTCAGTGGGTTAAGCCTCTGCCTTCAGCTCAGGTCATGATCCCAGAGTCCTGGGATCGAGCCCCGCGTTGGGCTTTCTGCTCTGCAGGGAGCCTGCTTCCTCCTCTCTCTGCCTGCCTCTCTGCCTACTTGTGATCTCTGTCTGTCAAATAAATAAATAAAATCTTAAAAAAAAAAATATGTGTACACACACACACAGATACACACGCGCGCGCACGCACACACATACGCACACACCCCTCCTAGAATAAAAGACACTGACTGGTGAGACTTCTCTTTGGAAAGAAGCCTTTCCTTTCTCCTGCCAGCCTTCTCTTCCCCCAGTCTGGTCTCAAACACACATCAACAGTCATTCATGCTTTTTCTTCTACCACAAAGTTTCTGTGAATAAATGCAGAGCTTTAATATCTAGCACACAGATTCCAACAAGTGATTCAGTTTGTTTATTTTGTTTCAAACCTCATAGGGACCGAACATCTTCTCTGGCATAACCCTGCACTTCCTTTGGAAAATGCAATGCAAAATGGCTAAGAAATAACTGAAAAAAACAAAACCCAACCCCTCAGGATTTCAGTGCTCCTCTGAAATGGCAAAAGGAAGGTGGTGCCGATTTCATCTCTCAGACACTGAGCCAAATCAAGGGGCTGCAGAATGATTTGAGATCACTATTTCTACTCTGTGTAGCTTCCCGGGAGAGGAAGACACTGCCATGCTCATGGCAGATGAGGACCCGCGGGAGGCTCTGGACGGTTTACACCCCTAAGCCTCAGTTAAACTGGCCAAGTGGGAGAGGCAGGAGCCTGAGGATTGTGGTGGGCTCGCAGTGCTGGAGACCACAAGAGTCAATTATAGACATTTCTTCCAACCTCATGTTCAGAGACCACATTGTTAGTGGCCCGGAATTGGCCGAGGTGGGTTTGTTTACACCACAGAAATTGGCAACCGCTATCAATCACGAATTTTTCCAGGTGAGCTGGTTATCATAATCACACCATTGGCTTTGGGGATCCAATCCTGAGAGTTTTGGGGGTGGATGATTTTATGAGTGATCAGATTTCTGAAGACTAAACCACAAGCAGTTTCTCGAGTTGTTCCATGGGAATGGAAACTCTACCATGTTTTAAAATCATGATGTTGTAGATCTTCAGGATAATGGAAATAATAAGAAGGACTTTTGATTCTAAGCTTCATTATATCTTTTGGTATAAATTTATGTCCTAAAACATAATCACGCAGCGACCTAAACCACAGAGAATAGCTAAAAAATACTAAAATTATCCCTGACAATCAGGATCCAATTTATACTCGTTCTGGTTTGAAAATTTTAAGGTCAATCATGTATTCTTTCATTTTCTAAGAGAAATGTAGTATTAAGACACACGGATGGACCAAGGTGTAAATGTTGAAGGATCATCTCTAGGAATCTAAAAAAAAAAAAAACCAAAAGAAGGAAGATAATTATTAGTAAAATGTTATATATGCAAAATGTGTAATTCAGAAGAAAAACTGTTTTTTAAAAAAGAAAAACCCAATGTCTGTTTTATTCTTATAAAAAATATATAGTTTTCCTATTCCTTTCAATCCTTGAGTCATAAATCTCTTTATCTTCAGAAACTTCTTATGTTTGGGATAAGATGCATCTTATTCAGAAGCCCTGTACTTTCAAAGGCATAAAGTGCAATCCAGTTCAGTTAGGGCTGCAGTAAGCAGTTCAATATAGGAACAGTCTCTGATGATAGTTCTAGACATATTTTTAGCAGCTGGTAAATGAAACTGTGTTCTATTTGTGTGTCATTACAAGGCATATCAAAGAGTGCCCAGTGACTTTGATATTTTAATTTAAATTGTTTTTACCAGTTGGCTTAACAAATGCTTTCTGAATAATTGACCAGATCCATTATCTATTTCATCCCATTTAGTTATTAAGGTGATCACAATACCACCTCAACTGCATTTTGATTAAGTGTTTCAAGAAGTTAGCTACCATGTGGATTTGCTACTAGCGTTAGCTCCACTGAGTCTGCTTTTCTTTGGGGTCTGAAACAAGCCATCGTTTGAAGAGTTTTGCTCACCTTGCAGTTACGTTAAAGTATATAGGCAGTAGCAGGTAAAGGCAGAGTGAGAATTTTCATTGGAAAAGATGAACCTGCCCTGGGGTTTTGTCATGGTGACCAAATCCATACTAAGAACCTGAAGGCCCATGTAAGCGGTGATTACCACAGGGACCTCCCCTCACCACCTTTACCATGTCAGTAAATTGATCCACACAAGTCATCCTAATAAACTCAGGAGTTGCTGGGCTCTTCAGGTTGAAGATCTTGGTCAGACCCCTCTCTTCGCGGGCAGCAGTCACTGCATCAAAAATGGCGAACAACACGGAGGATCCCAAGAACACTGCAGTCTCACCCAACCCCTGAGAGGAAGGTAAAAGGCTGTCAGAAATGCATGGTTCTCTTAGGACTAATTTGAGTATACACACACACACACACACACACACACACACACACACACGCACACTCACCTCTTCTGGTGAGTATGGAATACTTAAAATGGAGTATGTCTGAATTGCCAGAACCGAATGCCCCCCATGCTGATTTGTGTGTGGGGTCCTCCTCAAAGTCGCTCATGAAGATGTTCCAGGACATCAGGATAGTGGGGCAATTCCTTTGCCCAGGTAAAGTTCTAAAGACCAAAGCCCTTGGTGGCCTCTAGAATATTCCACTTTGGGTTCCAGACCATTTTTGTTTAACTCAAAACCCAAACAAAACCACCGCAATCTTTGTAGCTGAAACTAAACGACAGTAAAGAGTGACCTGTTGAAGTTGCTTGTGTGCGAACGTCCCTGGTGCGTGCTGGATGTTTCTGAACTAATAGTGTAGTGGCCATTATATTTTGAATGATTCATCAATGCTTCTTTGTACTGATTTTTCTTCTTTCTTCCTTCAAAGTAATCTGGTCTGTGGTCTGTGCTCAGGGCCTCAGAGATTGGCCTTTATCTCCAAGCAAATAAAGCCTATCCCTGGCTTTGATTTCACCTCTAAAGCAAATGTAGAGGGAGATGTAGAGCTGGTAGAAGAAAGGGTTTCCTCTGAAGTGAGGAGGAGGGGAGCAGAAAGGTCTTATGTCCTATTTGGAGCAAACTGGCAGGGGGGTGGCTAGACTCTAAAAGGCAGGATTGCACCCCATGTCAGGATGGTTTCTAGAGATGCTCCTGGTGCAGAAGTAGAGATAGAGGCCATTCAGACAGGAAGTCTTGTCTTCTTCCCAATCTTGACCTACTTAAAGAAGGAGAGGAAATTTCCTGAAAAATCTAAGGTTAGCCTACCATCTGTCTGGCCAGATGTGGGCTCAGAATAGAACTTAAGTTGGGGGAAGTTGTGTTTTTTTTGTGCACTTGTATTCAAGAATCCTCACCAGAGGTCTTTATGGGCCAATCAGAGCCCATATGCTCCAGGGAACACAGACTCAATACCTCTTAGATCAGCAGCTATTTACAGCTCAGAGCAAAGAGTGAGAAACTCGTTTGAAAGTCTGTTCCAGTTTGGGGAGGTGTGGAGAGAGGCAGACAAATAAGAGGGAACTGAGTCTGGAGGATATGTAAAGGGTGCAGAAAATAAAGTTCTGGGCTGGTAAAATTTGCCTACAATTTCGGTTTTATCTCATGGTGGCACTTAGCCTAATGACCTAAGATGTTTTACTCTTCCTTGACCTTTCTTGTTTTTTTTTTTTTTTTAATATTTTATTTATTGATTTGACAGACAGAGATTACAAGTAGACAGAGAGGCAGGTACAGAGAGAGAGGGGGAAGCAGGTTCCCTGCTGAGCAGAGAGCCCAATGTGGGGCTCAATCCCAAGACCCTGAGATCATGACCTGAGCTGAAGGCAGAGGCTTAACCCACTGAGCCACCCAGGCACCCCTGACCTTTCTTGTTTTGATTAAATTTGTTTCAAGCTCGCTTTCATGAGTGAAGAGTCTTCTCGGTCTTCTGGAGTCAGTGAGCACCACTTTGCTATGAATTTGCTTTTCTTTTCCCTTTTCCTGCTGAGATTTTTAATTCAAAGGAGTAAGCAAATTCAGGGGGCATTATATTTTGAATGAGTCACCAATGCTTCTTTGTACTGATTTTTCTTCTTTCTTCCTTCAAAGTACTCTGGTCTGTGGTCTGTGCTCAGACCATTATTTCTTGAAAGGGTAGATTGTTATAGACCGAACTGTGCTCCCTCAAAATTCATATGTTGAAGTCCTAACCCCCTACCTCAGACTCTGACCATGTTTGGAGATAAGGTCTTTAAAGAGGTGCGTTAAGTTAAAATGAGGTCTTTAGGAAGGGCCCTATTCCAACATGACTGTTGTCTTAACAAGAAAAGGAAATTAGGCCATACAGAGAGAGACATCAGACATGTGCACTCAGAGGTGACGACTACGGGAGGACACAGGGAGAAGGTGACCATCTGCAATCCAGAGAGGCCTTGGAAGAAAGCAATCCTTGATTTGACTTCCAGCCTCCAGTACTGTGAGAAAATGTATCTCTTATTTAGGTTGTTTAGGCCACCCAGTGTGTGGTCCTTTGGTATGGGAGCCCTACGAACTAACATAGAGGTCTTGTGTTCTTACCTTGGACGAGTAGATGGCTATGGGATTTCGGGAACGCACCAGAGTGACATAGAACTCTTCTGGTATCTCAGTGACAGTCGGGATTTTGTAGTCCTCTGGACTTCGAGAGTAGAGGACACCTTCCGGGGAATATTTCAGTTCCTCTGTGGTGTACAACCCCATGCCTTGGATAAATGCTCCTTCAATCTACAGGCAAAAATTTCACAGTTTATAAGTATATGATACTGATGGACGAACTACTCCAATGTGACTGAAAATGGAACCATTTCTCTTGACCATAGTGAGTCATCCTTGACAGCCTGGGGTGGGTTTACAAAGGGTCCTGCAGGGTCTGGTGCTTCTCATCTTGCCTGGTCTCATCCCTAGTTCTTCTTGCCCAAGTGACCCATCCTCCAGGTACCTGACTCTTGGTAAGTTCTGGGTAATTCTCAAGCCCACCAGATTCCATTTGGACCGCCAAGTCTTTGTATTGTGGTTTCCCCTGACTCTCTTCACTGCTCCCCATCTCAGCTTGTCCCCCTGGAGAATTCCTAGTCATCCTCCAAGTTGCTGCCTATTTGGAGCCTTTTGGATCCTTCTACCACCTCCTGGGTGGATTTAGGACCTGCTTCCTCCCAGCTCACTCTACCTTGAACACATTCCCCCACATAGTGGATCTCAGAGAGTATTTCCTCCATCCTCCTCTTCCTCCTTGCTCTCTCTCATGTGTATGAGCATTTGGAGGCCATGGCCTTCTTGTATTCTATTATTAACCTGAGGCCTTTTACATAGGTTCTTAGTAAATGTCTGTTGAATTAGATGAAAAAGAAGCTAACATTAAAGGAACATGAACTAGAATGAATGGAACACTGTAGGTTATTATAATATCCGTATTTCTTTACTTCCCTTTATAAATTACCATGGAAAGTAGATAAATGTTAAATAAGATGGGATGGAAAAAACTTATATTAAGTTAAATATTTTTATTAAAAGTCATGTTGAGTTCTATTTACAAACAAATACGCTCTAGGAAAAAGGATTAAGGGGTGTCTGCCTGGAGGTTAAAGAATTGAAGGAGAATTACAGTTTGTATTTTATTGAAAATGCAAAATTAAGGTATATGAATCTAAATTTTAGATTTGGATATTTCCAAATTCTTATTCCTAAAGGAAAAGACTGAAGTCTAAGAGATCAAGTCTAATATACTCATTTTCTTCCCTTTTCCGGTGAGACAAATGCAGGATTTCCTTAATCATGACATCTCCCTTTCTGCCTTTGCTTAAAAGATAAAGAAGCAGAAAGGATCTGGGAGAAGTGGGTAAGACAGGGAAGGGGGGTCGAGGACTGGGTGAGTGGTGGTTCTCAAACTTTATAGGCTTGAGATGAATTTCAGGTGCAGGTTAAATGTGCCGGTTTCTGTCTCAGCCCAGCAAAGTTAAGACAGACCAAGTCTAAGCCTGGGCTGAATTCCTGGGTACAGGAATCCATGTTTCCATAAACACTTACAAGTACTTCTGTTGCAGAGTCTGAGGACCACATCTTGAAAAGCACAGAGGGATCAATAAAATTGTTCCTTATAAAGCCCAACGGCCAACGCAGGTAAACCAGTCTCATAGGACTTAGGATACTGGGAAGCTGCTGGCAGATGAAAGCACCAGGTGTCTGTCAGGTGTGATGCCAAGCTGCTCAATGGCTCCAGTATGCTCCTCAGGTGGACCCTGGGGACCAGCTGCCTTGCCTCACTGGGGGGGCAGGTTAGTAGGTCTGGCTGGGGCTAAGGTGGCTGGTCCACTGGCTCCACCTTCAGTAACAAGGGTAGAGAAAAGCAAAGCTACACCAACAGCTAGAAAGTTTTTAACTCAAAGTTTAAAAAGACTTTTCGGTGCCTTAATTTTATTGTTTGTGGGATTAAAATCAGAATTAAATTCAGCAGGAGGCAAACAATTATGCTTAAGTATTTCTCTTTCTTTTATATTTCCCTATTTGCAGTCTGTTTAAATTTAATATTAATATGAATACTAATGGAACTTTATTATTATGTATTTATGTAGTGTTCCCTAATTACAAACATATTAATATTCATGAGAAAAATTAGAAGGCACAGAGAATTATAAAGCAGGCTAAGTCACACATATTCCTGCCCTACAAAGACAATGATTGTTAGCCTTTTCTTGAAATTTTTTCCAGTATTTCATCCATTTGTGTGCGTGTGCGTCAGATACTTAATGTATAGCAGAGAACTTGCACCAGGTATAAACAACCCTGCAGAATTCTGGGAAGTACTTTTCTGAATGGAACCGACCAAAAGTTCCTATGGTCAGAGCACGCTGGTATCACTCACCTGTCCGACGTCCACGGCTGGGTTTATGCTGAAAGCAGCATCCACGAAGACGTCAGTCCTAAGGAGCTGTTCCAAGAGAAAATACACAGTGGAAAAAAGGATTTATTTAAAATAGTTCTTGACTGCAATTGGCTGTCTGTCCCTGGATTTTCCACCTGCAGGATCAAGTTGATTATCATGTACGGCACGGCAAGCACGTCAGTGTTTGTGTTTACTCGATGCAGAGGGCGAACCCAAATACTGCTCTTTACCTTATGAGCGCCGGTCAGACAGTCCACTTCAACCTCTGAACAGGCCGCACCATACACATAGTACGGGAAAGGCTCGCCCTTCTCCTTCTCCCAGTCCATGTGAGTCTGGTAGCCTCTGAGAAGAGAAAGCAGCAGTGAAAAGGAAGGCCCTTTTCCTCCCAGTGGTCTCATCGCCTCCTGTGCTGTGGGGCCTGGGGATCGAGAGGGCACCCACCCCATGGCTGCCGCATCCCTCCCCTTCTTCAGTAAGCGCAGGTGAGGTCAGAGTTGTAACGGTTCCACCGCAGGCCCAGGGAAAAGGCCCTCAGTGTCTGGGCCCGACCCTCCAGCAGGCTGTGACTGGAATTAGTCCCGGTGTGTGTGAATAGCTGTGGCGGCCTTCCTGGTGGAAGCCCTGGGCCTCCCCGCCGTGAGCCAGCACTGAGCCCGACAGCGGGCACCCCGCAGGGCCCCCCGGGCTCTCCGGGCACCTGTTCGCACTGCGGAATGTACACTGTCTCTGCCCAGCTCTAATCCAACCCAAAGTAAAATGTCCTTTACTTGAAATATCCAGTAGCTGAGAGACTGATGGATTCTGCGAAGGCTTTTGTAATCTGGAAGAGATGATTGATTACAAAGAGATATAAATTTAGGGAAAGTAATGAAAAATACCTTCCTCCTCCTATTTGGGACAAGCTTTCTACCCGCATTCACCTCAGTTGAGACGTGCACCTTGTACGAGCCATGGGCCATGCTTTTCCAAACAGATGTGTACGGGCAGCTGCTTATGCCCCGAGGCCCTCTATCGTTTGTTGGACAGTGTAAAGTTTATTTTTTAAAGTTATTTTTTAATGCCTTTTGGCTTTTTAAATTAAGGAGGGGGCTAGACCATATTCACACACTTTTGTATGTAAGTATCTACACAGATATGTACGTATACACACGTTTCTATGTGTATGTTCATGTCTATATATGTATGTACTTTTCCTCTGCTTTTTTCCCCCAAATAATTTGACCCGCTGGCACTTAGTATAGTACATCAGCTTCCCTCCTAGAGTATAACCTGGGTAGGGCTGGGAATAAGAATACTAATGGTAATATTAATAATAATTATTAAAAATAGAGTCATCCTTTGATAGTAGGACTGCTGTCATCTCTGTTGCTCTGGAGAGAAAACCAAGGTCCTGAGGCACTGAGGGTGACCCTTGTCTCCCAGAGCTAGTAGTGACAGAGCTGGAACTGGAACAGTAACCCTAAGGTGTGTTTTACTTTAGAGCATTCTCTGTGAGAAATCAGGCTCTGAAATAAAATCAAGTTTCAGTGAATCCAGGCATGGCTTTTGCTTTTTCAGAAAAGCAGAAGTAAATGTTAGTGAATGCTTTGTCTCCTGAACGGGCAGCACCGGTCAGCCCAGGCGTTAAGGGCCGCCGCCCATCTGCACGTGCGTATCTGGCTTGTCCTGGCAGGCCAAGGACGGAAACACTCACCCAGTCCTCCCATCTTCCTTTAGGGTTTTTCCTGATGACTGGCTGAAGACGGGCCATAAGAATTTGGCAGGCATTCTGAAAATAAATATTTGAAATGACAGAAATAAAAGGCACAGGAAACAGCAAAATGCTAAATATTCAAATCAATTCAAATGGAATCCGTCAGTTTTGTGAGCCTGCTTGCTAGTCCTCTAGGCAGGGTTTCTTGAAGTTGAGTCATTTAGGGATCCCCTTTGAAGGAAACAAATATTCATGTGGATCCTACGGTGTTGATGTCCATTATTTTTATTATAATTTTGTTTTAATATATGCTAACATAAAGTTAGTTGAGTCTCCTGGATTTATAGCTCTTTTGTACCTCCAAGCAAAATACAATGACAAAGCACATAAGCCAATCTACACACCAATAAAATCCAAAATAACAACATTAATTTAGTTGGTTGATGATGTTGCTTCTCTGAAGCTAAACTGCTGCTTGGAATGGGGCCATCTCGGCTGCTCTCCCCGAGGTGCGCTGGGGTTCGGTGTGCTGCTGCTTGCCTGCCAACAGAGTAATTTTCTCTCCACTCTTCTTACATAAATTGCCTGAGATTTTCATCTGCGCCTTATACCTTGACATCATCGGCTTTTTGCTGGGCAAGAAGAAAACAGTGTTTACCTATGAAGTCCATCTCTGCTCGTCTGTTGCTGCCTTAACACAAAGTATACTTCTTGTTCCCGAATGTGGGCAAAGAGATCTTCTGGCAACACTCCACTTACAGAGTGGTCCTTCTGATGATGTATAATGTCCTCTTTAAATCTTTAAAACATTAGCAGTGCAATGAAAATAAGAAGGATTGAGGTGAAATCTTGGAACCTTGAGATTAAACCTATTGACTCCTGATATCAGTGGACCTCAACTTGACTTCTACCCCTAGTTCAAACAGGAATCTGTTCAAGTCTGCACTTACGTACTCAGCTCAACCTCAGATCACCTCTCATGCCCTCTCGTAGTTTGTGCTCTTTCTTTTCTATCATCCCCTCTTTGAAAATGGTTTCTGGCTTCTCATGTGTTAGGGAGATCCTTGTTTTCTCTCTTTCTTTTCTCTTTTTAAAAATTTATTTATTTTAGAAAGAGAATGAGTGAGCCAGAGTGGGAGGGGCAGAGGGAAAGAGAATCCTGAAGCAGACTCGCCACTCAGGGAGCCAGACACAGAGCTGCATCCCAGGACCCTGAGACATGGGGCTTGATCCCAGGACCCCGAGATCATGACCTGAGCAAAAAGCCAGCCGCCTAATCATCTGAACCACCCAGGTGCCCCAGAGACCCTTGTTTTCATAAATCACTTTGCTGGTTCATTCAGCTTTCTATCACTGACCTTATTACAAATGGGGGCCTTCCAAAAGAGGGCCACATCCGACGCAGCCCAAGTCACAGGATTCCTATCTGCCCAAATATCACGTATTCTTCCTGTAATCATGTCCTGACCTTGTACTCCTACATATAGCTTTACACTCAGTAGTCTGACAGTCTTCCCTTTAAGAGAGTGAGACATCGCAGAGAACAATTTCACCTCCTGAACAAGTTGCAACCTCCTGAACTCCTTTCTTTGCATGGAGAATTCTTTCAGCTTACATTGTTTGGTAGAGTCTCCTCCCTTTATTGAAGCTCTAAATGCCAGATAGAAAATTTTCCAGTATTTGCATTATAGAAAATACTAAAATACATAAAAATAGAGAGAATAATACACTAGCCCCCCTTATCCAGCTTCAAGAATAAACATTTGGGGTGCCTGGGTGGCTCAGTGGGTTAAAGCCTCTGCCTTCGGCTCAGGTCATGATCCCAGGATCCTGGGATCTAGCCCCGCATTAGGATCCCTGCTCAGCAGGGAACCTGCCTCCCCCCCACCCGGCCCCCACCACCTGCCTCTCTGCCTACCTGTGATCTCTGTCTGTCAAATAAATAAAATCTAAAAAAAACCCCACAAAACATTTATACCCCAGTCTCACTTCTCTGCTATCTTTCTTCCCTGTTCTACCTTGCTCCCTTTTACAGTCTCTGCTCCAGTCCCCCAGGCCTGCTGCAGCTTCTCACGCATAGAAAGCTAGCTCCTTCTGCTCCCTAATAACCTGCCCAGCTTCTTTCCTTGCTGTGTTCACGACCGGGCTCAAGGAGTGACTGATGTGTTATCTGCTTGAATGTAAGCTCTGTGAGAGCAGGCAGGCTCTTTGGACTTTGTCCTGATTCATTTACTGCTTATACTACCTAGCATGTGGTAGGCCCTCAGTCAATGTTCATTAAATCAGTGTGGGATCAATAAAATTAAGTGTGAAGAAGTCATACAAATTTATGACTTTTAAATGATGATTCTTCATTATAAAATATAAAAATGTTTCTAAAAGCATTTAGTTTCCTTTTTTTTTTTTAAAGTATGTCTGCTTTATCAATGCCTGAGACTATGTTTAGCTATGCACTGAGTGTCTTTGTACCACCTGTGCTTGCAAGGCAACTAGAATTTAGATAAAAGGTGAAAAATGGACTCAGTCACCTACATATTTTAACCAAATTAGAATTTCCGAGACTGTTTACCTTGGGTGCTGATTCTATAGATATTAGGAGGGGTTTTATTAATGAAAATGTTTTCATGGTTAAGCAAGCTGGGGAAAAACTTGGTGAGACAAAGCTAAAGAGGTTTCTACATTGCAGGACTTGTCAGAGCATTTATCATGCTAATATGCAGCATAAGCCTCTATGAGTGGGATGTAGTACATAACATTTCCCAAACTTGTTGACTACAGAATCCGTTTTCTCCACTGAGACCATCATGGGATTTCTGTTCCAAGGAACATACTTTGGGAATCCATGGTTCACATGATACATGGGCATATTCGACAGGCTGAAATTTTTTTATATCTAGGTGTTTGCCTTTTATGGGTGATAAATTGTCAGTGGCTTTCTGGAGGTTAGAGTGTGGGGAGAAGGGAGGAGGTGTGGTGGCTTTGTTGCATGATCTCTGCAAGTCACCCAGTGATTCTATGAGATGGGTGATATTTGGGTGAAGTTCTGCAGAAGAGGAAACTGATCCTTAGAGAGGTTAAAAAACAAGTCAAGCTCTTCCTGGAATGAGGATGCCTCGTTAGTAACGTGATTACTCTGAACTTCTCCGGTGTGCTGGGGTGAGAGCCAGCGGGCTGGCATTCTCTCATCTAACACAAAGGGAGGTTGCTGAAGTTTGCAGGTTTCACATGCAACCGAACATTCATTATGAAAAACAGCCCCGGACAGCAGAAAGAGCACCAGCTGGGAGACTCAGGAAACTGGACTGGGAGTCTTGGCTCTGCACATCATAAGCTGAATGAATGATCCGCACCCACCCACTTGACCTCTCTTGAACTCAGTTTCATCTTCCATAAAAGGAGGGGCAGGACGAGGTCTCCTCCTGCACTGTCACTGGGTGACCGAGAACTGAAGGAAAAGTCACCTGCACAGCCTTCCCGTTGATGTCTGTTCCCATCGACGCCGCCGTGAAGCTAGAATTGGGCACTGTGACGGTGCTTGTTTCGGACAGGTGTATGTACGACTGCGGGATGTTCAGTTCTCGACTGGCCACCTGTCCAGAGCAGAACATTCTTTGTTCCATTGACTTTAAGCACCCCTCCCCCCCCCCCAATTAAAACTTTCTAGTTCTTTTTTTGAACCGAGTATAAAACCTCCTATTGGGACAAACATTTAAGACAGCATCTTGGGTTTCATATGGAGATGATGAGTTTGAAGCAACCAAAGAATCTTTCTGTGCTTTGCTTTTTATCCCACTTTCATAAGAGCCATGTGGCGGTGCAGTCACTCTGGGACACCTACTTTGGTAGGACCCATGCAGCAGGCAAGGCTGGGGCCCGGTCTTACTGTTTTACCTTCATCTTCTTGTGATTTACAGATAATTTAGTAGATTATGGTTCTTTTGTGGGACATTTTGCAGGTATAAGGATTTTGTTATGAAGAAGCAAGATATGTTCAAAGAAGGCCCTGTGGATTTTTATAATTTCCCAATTCCAAGTACTCTACTAAAGAGTATTATCTCCTTAAGGAAAGTATCTTCTCCTTACTTCTCATTAGGAGAGAAGTTTGTTTTTTCCACTCTCTCCCACAATACCTGCTCCCACAATTTGATTCAGGTATCTTATTCAATATTAAGAAAAGAAGGAAAAATTTCCCATTACAAATAATCTCTTGCTCTTTAACAAAGTATTAGGAACACGTCTTTCTGAAATACCCATTCATGTGGAGTTCCTAAGTAGATTGCAAATTCTACGAACCTAATTTCTCATCCTTTTAAACACATCCATTTTTAATTGAAGATCTGAATGAACATAGCACTGCTTTGAGCAGGTGCCACAAAGCTGAAAAGTATTTTATCTTTGAAAACTGGAATCGCATTTTTCAGAAGACCCGACTCTCTGTGTTCAGGAAGAAGAGTATCCCGTGTCTCCTCAGTTCTGGCAAGTGCTTCCTTCACCCCCTGCAGTCTGCATTCCTGAAACCAAGACGAGTCTTACAGTGGAGCTGTACATGTAGCGGGATGGTATTTCTCCTGCTCAACAGGAACAAAACCGCTAAGCCGACCGCAAGGCGCTATACTTTGCCACAGTGGAGATGACAGACACTTATCTTACCTGAATAATTTTGGTGTGAAGGCCTTGTCCCATTTCACAGCCACCATGAGTCACCAGGACGGAGCCATCAAGATAGATGTGGACTAGAGCAGCAGCCTGGGGGAAATAGTTACATCATTTTGGAAAATGATGAGGCTCAATGTTGCTGAGAATTTAGCTGAGGTCGCCAGATGAACGGTTTTGCTTTATTGAGCCAATCTCTCACTGGTTATCCTGGAGAAGAAAGCCTTCACAGGAGGCAATAGACCACCCCTGTCAATAAAGCCCAGACTGGAAAACCATCCATGTCCATGTAGGAACGGTGGCACAGCTCCCCTCCTACCGGTCTTTGGCCTTCTGGGGACCTTGTGGGATTGCTTTGAGGTCACTCCATGACCCCAACTTGCACAATAGTTCATTCTTCTTCTTTCCAGGACATGGAAATTAATTTTAAAGCAAATAGAACCTGTATGGGTACATTTCCAGGCACAAATGGCCTTGAGTACTAGAGGAGCTGGAAGACCCTTGAGATGTTTTAATGGTTTCCAAATGCTGCTGACCTTCAGGATCACGGCAGGGAAAAGGTATGGGTCTCGTTCTGGAAATTCCAACTCTGTAAGAAGTTGGGAGGTGGAGCCTAAGCAACCATGTTTTTAAGCTCCCAGGTGATTTTGATGATTGGCCAGGTCTGGGATCCACTGATTGAATCCAAATTCTTCACTTTGCCCCTGGGGGGAATGAACAGAAGCCTGGGGAGGAAAGCAATGGCCAAACCCAGGTGCTTAGTTTGTGACAAAGTCAGGACTGACACCCACAACTCCTAACTTGAGCCCCATGTCCTCCACATCTATGCCAGGCTGTCTCCTTCAAACTCCCTGCTATTGTCTTTCTCCGGGGCTGACGGTTTCAGTGGAAGAATCCACAGCCTGTGCAAGTGGCTCCAGCGACCAGGCCGGAGGAGGGAGGAAGCTGGCCTGTGTTAGGTGGTTTGCAAGTTGCTGGAATTTTTCTTTAGAGCAATTCCTCTCTCAGGCTGGTGCATGTGCTCAGTATCCTACAGGTGCCCTCTTGGGACCTGACCCCTGTGGTCATGCCTGTGTCTCCACCACCGAGCACTGAAAATGTCAACTAATTGAGCTCTGCCGGTCTCCTAAGTCTGAGACTGTATTCTCAGGACTGTCAAATTCTCTACAAGAACTTTTAAACTTCGTGTTTTCACTTTATGATAATCTAACGAGAGTAATGGATAGCCATGTAACAGTGAGTATGGCCACAGGCTTTCAGAGTGCGTGTTACATTTTATGTCGATGACTGTGCAACCACCAAGTAGGACTACTTTAACTCATGGGACATGTTAGAGATGAGAGGTGGCACGGTGTCAGCACACCTTACATAGACATTTAGGATACATATTTCAAATTGCCTTGTACAGCAGCAGCAGCTGGAACTACCATCATTTTGTGAGCGAGGAGTTAGTTTTAAAGAAGCCACATATTCTACCACAGTAAGTTCATGTTACTATTATCTTACTGGCATTCATAATACTATTTTTATTTAATTTCCAATTTTGTTTGTATTTGATAAAGGCTATAAAAAGCTTATTCCTTGTTTTGGGATTACTCACAGCCAAATAACAACAAAATAAATAATATAAATGATCACTGAGAGTCCACAGAAATTTTTTCCTTTAAAGGGGGTTTTGCGTGTTATTCTAGCTTGAGCAGCGTCCCTGGGGGAAAGACAGCAGCTGCTCCAAGAGGTGCAGTATTCCCGGCCTTCCCCAGCCACCCTCTCCTTTTGCTTTCTGCCTTGTTAGTGGATGCCAAGGAAGGGTGTGTCCGGAAGGCAATCTGGTGAGAGACATTCATTCCACGAACAGGGCCTCTACTCCACCCTTGGCATGGCTTTGTTAAGGGGACATTTCAGAGGCTGATGGGGATAGAAGCAAAAAAAAATAAGACCGAATCAGAGGCAGAGCCCCATGAAACACTGTTCAAGGTTAAACGAAAACAAAGCACAGCAGTCACCGAGCTTTCACAGAGTAACTCCAAGTCCCCGCGTGAATGGGGTAGTTCTGACTGTTCTCAGTGTGTTTTTGAAAGCTCTGTCTTCAAATGACCCCACTGTTCTGAGAATTTAGGAAAGAGAAAAAGAGATCCTCTTATTTCTCCCAGTTCTCTCATGGATTTAAAATTAGACCCCACACCCCAATGCTCATATTTGGGGCCCTGCCTTAGGTCAGACCCCTCGAGCTAGATTCTGCATTGATCACTTTCTAAGTCCTGGTACCGTGTCACACCCCATCTGCCCTGATTCCTGTGGTCCTGTGTTTGCCTAAACCTACTTTGTTCCCTGCTGTAGGAATCTGCCCTGGTTTCTTCTTTCTGCCCACAGGGGGCCAATCCCTTGTTGCACAAAATTGCCGTTTTCAGCTAGCCAGTCACGTGGAAAAGGGCTTCTGGTGAGCAGACAGACATCTCTCTCAAACTCACCTGACTGTAGTAGCCCACAGGGAACCCAACAGTAAACTTCATGGGAATCACGGCAAGCCCCCTCTTCTTCCAGTAGTTCTTTTTGTTAAATTCCTCCGCAGCCAGTTTCCTAGCAGAGAATGAAGATTTCTCCAGGCATTCTTTCCAGCATCTTCGCAAGGGCTCTGGATCAAATGTCTGCTTGTAGGTTGTTTTGCTAATTCTCTTATACATGTTTATTTCTTTAACCTGAAAGACAATAGAATGGATTTTATGGGTATATGCTTATTCCATTAGTTTAGCATGGGTTTTTGTGATATACCTGATAGGAAGAAAGTCTTTCTACAAAAAGAAACCATTTAAGTGGCTGCAGATATGCAAGTACAAGTGTACATGGATAACATCACAACAACAGCAACCACAATAACAACAGAAAATACCGGTAAGCACTCCACCTGCTCTAGGCTGTAGGCCAAGTGTCTTATCTCAGTTAACATCACCACAACCCTGAGAAAGAGCAGGTCCCAACTACTGTGAGCCTTGCCACCAGTGTGTTAGTGGTGAGACAAAATACTCCCCACTCAGAATTATTCTTCCCCTACACAACACGTTCTTATTCTGAACCGTTGAGATCAGCTCCTCAGAATCCGGAGCTGTGGTAGAACGCCTACACAAACGCAGTCACTTCCTTCTCTGTATTCATGCTCTAGGTGGTGTCACCCGGACTCCGGGATCGGCCCTATGACTTGCTCTGGCCCATGGGCTGATACAGATTCATACAGGCAGACACTCGCAGGCTTGCCACATTCCTGCCACTCCTGGGGACTCTGTGACCGCCATCATGCGGACTAATTCGGGCTGGCCTGCTGGAGGATGAGACTCTGTGAAGCGGATATGACCCTTCTCAGCTGAGATGTCCCCTCATCAGCCCCGTGACCAGTCATGTAAATGAAGCGGTCTTAGACCATAAAACTCCCGTTGAGCTGGCTCAGACCAGAAGAACTACCCAACTGACCTGAGAACCAGAAGAAATACTTTCTGTTATTTCAGCCCATTACGCTGTGTGGTTGACTTGCTACATACCCAAAGCGAACTGATACACAGATGGTGTACTTTATTTCTCAGAATCTACTTAGAAGCTGATGTAATGCCATATGCAGGTTCTCCATACATATGTGAACCAATGCTGTTCCTTTAGGGCGTTCTGACTTGTTACCTCTTCAGGGGATAAGTCACACCGAGACGCCACAGCGGTTACGTAAGCTTCCGCTACCACTGCAGCCTCAGGGAAGCCGTATCCTCGGAAGGCCGTGTTGGATGGCAAGTTTGTTTTGCAGGGCCTACCCCGGCACCGGAAATTAGGAATATGATATGCGTTGTCGGATTTCAGCACAATGTACTCCATTACCTGAATTAAAGCAAAATAAAACTTCACATCTATCAAATATTCAAAACCACCTAACCAAATTTTATCTCTAACTAGAACACAGAATTCATCTACTTTGTATGACAAATACTCATGCAAATAAAGTATGACACATACAGTTCAACCGGTAGCCTCTGGGAAAGGCATACTTCTTACCGACTCAGACTCGTCAGGAGTGCATCCACCATTGATATAATATTCAACGTCTGCAGCTTTGATCACACCATTGTTCATGAATCCAATCTGCAAAGGGATATAAGTAAAATCACTTTCTCAATCCAACCATGTTAGTACACAAAAACATGTGATCACAGTTGTCAGTCTACCTAACTTATGAACATGGTTTGATGTGACAGTCACCAGAAGGACACTGAGGTGGATGCCTCAGAAAGTTGACTAGGATCCCAACAGAAAGTTCTGGTCAGTTGTAGGCAGCATCCACATATCCTCTCCAGCAGTTTAGAATCTAGTAATTGGCTTTCCTATCGGTTGGTTGGTCATCACTGAACAATGTTTTAGGCAGTTTCCTAAAATTTTTTGATCTCACTCACTTTGTATTTTCCGAGGAGTGGGTGGCGGCCAGCAGTTATCAGCATGTCGTCACCACGCTCTAGAATAAACCGGATTGGGCGTCCAGTCCTATAGGAAATGACTCTGTCAATATGATGGATGGTTGATAAATTGTAGAAACAAAGAGATGGGGAAGGGGGTTTGAGATAATCAGGCTTAGTGGTTTTCAGTGGAGGAAGTCATGTGCTTTAAACAACATTTCAGAAGTTCTGGGGATATTAAAATAAAAAAACCCACAATTACTATTATTATCTTGGTTTAGTCGTGTCTGAGAATTTATCAAAATGCTACATTATTTTGTTATTAGTTACTTTCCTTTATTTATTTATTTTTTTTATAACATTAAGGCATTGTAAGTCCATCAGAAAGGATGAATACCCAACTTTCATATCAACGTGGGTGGGACTGGAGATTATGCTGAGTGAAATAAGTCAGGCAGAGAGGGTCGATTATCATAGGTTTCACTTTCTTGTGGAGCATAAGGAATAACATGGAGGACATTGGGAGAAGGAAAGGAGAAGGGAGCTGGGGGAAATTGGAAGGGGAGACAAACCATGAGAGACTGTGGGCTCTTAGAAACAAACTGAGGGTTTTAGAGGGGAGGGGGGGGTGGGGAGCCGGGTGAGCCTGGGGGTGGATATTAGGGAGAGCACGTATTGAATGGGGTACTGGGCGTGGTGCATAAACAATGAATCCTGGAACACTGAAAAAATAAAATAAAGTTTAAATTAAAAAAAATTAAGGCATTGTATGATTATGTTGCAATTATATATATAAATAGGTTATATTGTTATTCATTTATTTTGGGATATTAAAAGGGCATTAAACTGACTGCCATGGGGGATATTGAGGCTGGAAAGGTTGAGAACCAACGCTCTCTTTAGCTCTGTCAGGCTCCTTTTCATCCAGGCTCCTTGTTCCTAAAATGTCCATCGAGGACTCCTCTGGCTTCTGAAGGAATGTCCCCAGTGCCTGCACACCCATACGTATAAAATAGCCTTTTCTATTCTTAGAAAGTGCCAATGAGCTAAGGTGTTCACGGTTTTTCTTTTTGCAGTAGTAGCCTAGCATAAGTTAAGCTTGTCTTGAAAATTTAGAGGTTTAGTAGTTGTAACATTGACAAAAGTCACGGCTATTCCTGTGTCTGGTGAGTCCATCTGGAAGATGCAGAGGTGAAGTGAACATTCCCAGGAGCAGCAGAGCCTGGGTTATTTCATACAAAACAAATCCCTCGGATGGTTAGGGTTCTGACCTTTCTTCCACTCAGACAACCTCAGCTTGATTTATTTTAATAACTTAAAACATAAACATTTTAAAGAGTTAAAGTCAATAAGAAAGTAATACATGGTTATGTCTGAGTCAAGACACACAGTGATTACATCTATTTTACACAATAATCTTACAAGACAGGTAGACATGATTTTCCCCAGTTTATGGGTGATGAAATTGAGGTGGCTTGTCGAGGTGACTTTGTGAGTGATGGGCAGTTCAAGAGTAGGGCTAGAACAGAGATCTCTGGCTTGGGTCCAGTCTTCCTTCACCCACACGTTAACCCCACCTTTGGAGATGAAGGGCTGTGACCTGTGGGATGGAAGCTGGGGTGCAGGGCCAGAAGGACACAATGGTCTCTGCACCGTCGGGACCGCTGGCATTACTAGCGGCTACCGCGACTCTTACTTGTTGGCGGCCACGGCACTGATGGCTCCTAGCAGAGCAGGCTTGGTCACTTTTCCTCCAAACCCTCCTCCGACTCTTTTTATGTGGCAGGCAATTCTATTCCTTGGGACGTTTAATGCCGCAGCCACAAATTCCTGCAAGAGGTAAGTCCCAGAAGCCACATTAAAGTGCAATTTGGTATTTCATTCCCTCCCACATTAAAGTGCAATTTGGTATTTCATTCCCTCATCTGCGTACATCCCCTCTGCCTAGGTGAAGAAACGCCTCTAACTACTTTGTATGACAAATACTCATGCAAATAAAGTATGACACATACAGTTCAACCGGTAGCCTCTGGGAAAGGCATACTTCTTACCGACTGAGACTGGTCAGGAGTGCATTTACTGAGAACGTACTTAGTTCCGTGGACTTAGAATCTTTAGAGTCGTGTGGCCATCACCATAATCCAATTTTAGAATATTTAAGCATCCCCAAGGAAAGGCTGGAGCTACCGAGCAGTCCCTCCTTACGTTCCTCCAGCCCCCCAGCACTAGGCAACTCCTCATCTGCTTTCTGTCTCCCTAGATTTACCTGTTTGAAACATTTCATATAAACGTAAACCTGCAATATGTGGTCTTTTGGGACTGGCTTCTTTCTCTGGGCATAATGTTTTCAAGGTTGTTGGAAAGCATGCTGTTCAGTTGTAGCATGTGACGGTACTTCATTCCTTTTTATGGCTGAACATTATTCCACCGTATGGATATGCCATATTCTGTTTCCCCATTCATCAAGTGATGGGCATTTGATTGTTTACACTTTTGGCAATTGTAAATAACGCTGCTATGAACACTCATGTATAAATTTTTGTATGGGCAGATAATTTCAGTTCTCTCGGGTAGATACCTAACTGTGGAATTGTTAGGTTATGCAGTCACCATATTCAATATCCTTAGAAACTGCCATGTTATTTTCCAGGCTGTGCCATTTTTCACACCATCAGCAATGTATGAAGGTTTCAATTGAGCACATCTTCATCTTCTGATTACACCCATTCTAGTCAACGTGGAGTGGATTTCTCACTGTGGTTTTGGTGTGCATTTCCCTAGTGACAATGCTGTGAGTATCTTTTCGTGTGCTTATTAGTCATTCATAGACTTTCTTTATCTATTCAAATTCTTTATTGGGCCTGCTTTAGATACTGCCCCAGGTTCTGGGCTGTGGGCTGTGAGTACCCTGTACCCTGTTACTCCTGGGAAATGCCTCATGAAGTTACTAATTGTATGTTACAAGGTATTGATGATAGAAAGCAATGGTGACCCAGGACATATGTTTTATCCATTTGGAGCCCAGAGCTGCATACTCTGCCAAAAGAGCTCAGAAGTAATATTTATCACCTCCCTCAATTTATAGAAAAAGATACTGGTGCCCAGCAACCTGTGGGAGATCACATAGTTTTTTTAGGAGCAAAACCATGACTTCTCATTCCTCTGTGGTCCACTTAAAAACTTGCAACTGTGGAGGCCACAGACACACCCCAGCTCAACATCAGTCCCCTCAGACTTTCATTTTGTCTTGAACAACAACTTCCTTTTCCCACTGAGCCTATCCACCCCCGCAAGATCCCAAGGTACTAACTCACTCTGCTTTACCAGGAAGCCCTCAGATTTTCCCCTCAGTAACACTTGTTATTAATCCTCCTGCCAGTATAACTGTTTAAGTATCCCCCTGTGCCAGACACTATTCTAGAACCAATATCTCTACATCTCAGAAGAGGAGAATGTCAGAGGATTTCTTCTACTTGCCTGGGTGCAGCAATGTCTTATATCTCAACCACTGGAACAGGACTGGAAATCACCTACTACTGCATTGGAAATGCAATTGCTTTAAACTTGCATTGCCAATACATGCAAACATTAAGACAGAGAAGTGACACGAATGAATCACAAAAGGAAATTTAAATATAATACTAAGGCTCTGACCTCCCTGACATTAGCTTTTACACTATCAATTGTTATAAGGGTAAGATAAATCTTGCCCATGTTTTGGAAGGTAACAAAGTTTTCATATCTCTTTGAAAAGTCAGCCCTTTTAGGGAAATGTTTGCCCTGTTTTCTTCATTCTGGACCGTAGCTTATGTCAAATATACAGAGAGTTTGAGTCCCAGGAGAGGAAGGAATCCAAAGGCCGCTGGAGCACAGTGCCTGGTTGCAAGGCCTTACAGCACAGCACGTCTGGAGTCTCATTTTCCAAAAATATCCTGTTACCTGCACATGGCTTGGAAACTGTGTTCCAAGGTATAGCACCATTTCTTTATCTTCCTGTTTTGGAATGGCCAGGATAGTCTGCGTCTCCATGTAGAAATGTTCCTGCCCTTCTACATGGGCCTCACCTGTAAGGCATAAACACAGGACAATGCTTAGCTGAAAGTCCCAAGCTGGGTGCTCTCTGTGGTATCTGGTTTATGAGTAGCGAGTGGCTTTAGCTCATGGAAAGCTGGGCTTTATATCATTTGGTTAAACCCCTTTTTTCTAATTAAGACTTGTTGTGCACAACCAGCTCTATGACCCTGGGTCATTCATTTCCTCTCTCCTGACCTCAGTTTCCTCATCTGTCGAGTGGGGTGGTGAGATCTGAGATGTGCTGGACTTGAGCCCACAGACGAACCTGGCCACACACTCAGGCACCACCACCCTCTCTTTGGTGAATTTGGATGAGTTATGAACCCCTCGTTTCCTCCTCTGTAAAACAGGGAGGGGCGGAGGGTAAGCAACAATATGGACCTCCGTCTGGTGATGTCAGGATTATTGAGTCACAGAAGATCAATAGTTCATGAAAGGACACAAAGTTTAAAATGGCAGAGCTGAGGTCGTTTCTTTCCCTAAAAGCCTAAAAACAGGCAGCCTGCTCCTGCTGGTTTAACTGAGATTTTTGGCTTGCTCAGTGTACCCTTATCATTTTCTAGGTTATAACAGAAGAGGCATTTGGCCCTAGTTTCAGTATTTGGAGGACATTTTTACTTTATTTGATAGAGAGAGATCACAAGCAGGCACAGAGGCAGGCAGAGAGAGGGGAGAAGCAGGTTCCCTGCTGAGCAGAGAGCCCGATGCAGGGCTCGATCCCAGGACCCTGGGATCATGACCTGAGCTGAAGGCAGAGGCTTAAACCACTGAGCCACCCAGGCACCTGGAGCACATTTTTTACTTTAAAGTGAAAGAAAATACTATATCCTTCAGTATTTTTACTTTAAATGTATGTCAACTATAATTTAATTAAGAGTAGCAACAACAACAAAAATTGGTCAAAAGATTCCTATGCTGTTAAAATAAGTGAGAAGTTTATTTTTGCCAGGAGCCAGAGGATTTCTTGAAATTATTTCTTTGGACAACAAAATGTGAGTCATGCAAAAAGGTCCAAAAAAAAAGCTCTCTTCCAGGTTTTCATAAAAGATTAAAAGCTTACAGAACTCTCTGTTCCAACTCTCTAGAAGAGGGTAATAGATTCTGTGAAAATTACTATCTTCTCTTACCCAAGACTGGAAGTAATTCTCTTTAAAGAACTGTGCTTCTCAATCCTGGATACACTTTAGGATCATCTGGGGAGCTTTTAGATAAATACTGGTGCTCTCACCCTGTACTCAAAGTTCTGATTTCATTGGTATGGGGTGGGATCTGAGCATTGGTATTTAAAAAATATCAAGGTGCCTGGGTGGCTCAGTCAGTTGAGTGTTTGTCTTCAGCTCAGGTCATGATCCCAGGATCCTGGGATTGAGTCCAGCAACAGGCTCTCAAATCAGCAAGCAGGGGGGTGAGGGGTGGGGCTGCTTCCCTCTGCTACTCCCCCTGCTTGTGCTCGCTCTCTTTCTCTCTCTCAAATAAATAAATAATAAAAACTAAAAAAAGTCATACTAACTAGGTCTTTGCCAGTTCAGTAAGTCAAAGCAGACAAACAAGTAAACCAACAAATTATAGTGTCAAGACTGGAAAAGATAAATAAAATTGTCGTGATATGTTTGTATATATAGAAAATTCAAGAGAATCTACAAGACTTTTAAAATAGTAAGTGAATTTAGTAAAGTTCTTAGATATAAGATCAAGATATAAAAGCTAATTGTGGCAGAGGGCACGTGATGTGATGAGCACTGGGTTTTAGATTCAACTGATGAATTACTGAACAATACATCTGAAACTAATGATTCAATATGCGTTGGCTAATTGAATTTAAATAAAAAATTAAGAAGTTAAATAAAAGGTAATTGTGTTTTTATATATTAGACACAAATAGAAAATGAAATAAAAATAAATATCATTTTTAACAGCATCACAAAACACCAAATACTAGATATAAATATTGAGAAGGATATGCAAAATCTCTATAGTTACTGAGAGAAATTAAAGAAAACCCAAGTAAAAGGCAGTATCTATCTTGCTCATAGATTGGAACTTAATACTATTAATATTTTCAGTCTCTAAATTCATATTGTTTCTATGCAATTCCAACCAAAATCCCAGGAAGTTATTTTTAGTGAAAATTGATGAGCTGACAATAAATGTACATGGAAATGCAAAGAACCTATTATAGCTAAGGTCATATTGAGAAAGAATTAACAAAAGGACTCTATACTTTCAGATTTCAAGACTTACAGTAGAGTTTCAGCAAGTAAGACAGCTCAACAACACTGGGCATCATAAAGAAAAGACTGTCAAGTTGTTCTTCATTAAAATCAAGAACTTTTGTTCATGATAAAGAATAATGAGGACAGTGAACACACAACCCACAGCCTGGGAGAAGATACGTGCAATACTTACAATCAACAAAGAACTTATACCAAAAACATAGAAAACTTATATGAATTTATAAGAAAATCAAGTAATTATTAGATAAGTAGTTATATAATAATTATAGCAATATATTATTATAATTACCACTTTTAATTAATTTAAAAACAGGCAAAAGATTTGACCAAATATTACACAAGAGAGGATCTAAAAAGGGCCAATACACATATGAAAAGGATTCAATATCATTAGTCATCAAAGAAATTCAATGGAAACTACAATGAGATATTACTCCACCAGATTAGATAAAACTAAAAAGACTAATGACAACAACATAACAATGGAACTCTCATAATTGTTAATAGGAGTACAAACTGGAACAAATTTTTTTTAAATGTTTGACATTAACTACTAAAGGTAAATACATAAAAACACTATTATTTAGGAATTCTATTCATGGGTATATTTCAATGGAAATGATTGCTTATGTTCACCAAAAGATATGTGCAATATTATAGAAACTTTACTCATAACATCAAGTTGAAAATAGCTAAATAGTCTATCAATGGTAGAATGGATAAATAAATTGTGGAATTATTTATACAATGGAATACTCCTAAACAATGAAAAAGAACTACTGATCTATGCAACAATTTGTATGAAGTTCAAAAGAGGTAAAACTTTTCTGTAGTGATAAAGACCTTTGGGAGAACTATTGATTGAGAGAGGGCAAGAGGAAGCTTTCTGGACTGCTGGAAGTGTTCTATATATATATTTCTAAAGATTTTATTTTAAATAATCTCTATACCCAACATGGGGTTCGACCTCACAGCCCCAAGATCAAGAGTTGCATGCTCTCCAACAGAGCCAGCCAGGCATCCTGGAAGTGTTCTGTTTCTTGATGTGGGTAGTGTTTACATAGACTTGGACTGATACATAAAATTTCATCAAACTGTAAACTTACTATTTGTGTATTTTAATTTTGATTTAAATAATCACACTAGGGTTGAGAGCTCTGCCTCGGAGTTTCAGTATTTCTCAAACCAGATGACTAAACCTAGAGCCTTCAACTTCAGAGGAGTTACTTCTCTGGCCCAAGACCACTTACCTTCAAGGATTTGATCAACGTATTTAAAGGCTTGCTCTACATTTCCTTGCTCCACTTTCTTTTCAACGGAAAGAAATGAATTGTGCTCTAGCGCTTGCTGCAAGAGAAAAACCAATAAACCAAAACAATAAAAGTTTTGTTTTTTCACATCCTAATAAGTCAGTCATCCCCCATCAAACGGCTATGCTCTTGCTTTTTCAGATATTTACACAACACAACAGACAATCTGAGCAGTGTGGAGAGCCACACTGGGATATGATGGACTACAGGCACTGGTGACTCAGTTTTGTTCAAGGCTCTGAGGAAGAGCTGAGGGGGAAACAAGCATAGATTGTTTCCCCCCTCTAGATTGTTGAGGGGTGACCTGAGGCAGGAGGGTATACAGGTGCCAACTTTGTGGTGTGCGTGGGGGATGGGATAAGAGGGTAGAGAGAGTCCCAGGAGGAGGCTGGTGGAGGTGCAAATGATCAGAAATGGTCTTGTCTAGGTGACCTAAATTAGGTGCTGAATTGCATGGAATTAGGACAGTTAGAGACAGGAGGGGAAATCATTTGAAGTCAAGGGCACCTCAAAGCAATAGTTTGAGGTTGAAAACAAGCTGAGGGGCCAAAAAGAGAACAAGGTCAGGCGGGCTGGGGAGCAGTTTTTCTATCAGGAAGGAGCTGGATGAGCTTCAAAGGGGGCAATGAGGTTGGACTATGAAAGACCTTGAGTTCTATGCTGAGAACCTTATTGAAGGAGACATGATTATATAAGAAAAGTGACCTGGTGAACATGGAGGCTTAGAAGAGTTAATGTGGTGGTTAGGTAGGTTGAAATGGAGTACAAGAAACTGAGATTGGAAAGAAAGGGGCAGACTTAAAGGCATTTATTTAAAAGATAACTGGGAAAGACCTGAACTTGGCAACTCTTGGGAAGAACAGAGGAGAATCAGAGGATATTGAAGACTGCAGCCTACCTGGCTGGGTTTCATACTGCTCATGTACCCACATCTTCATCTCTCTCTCCATCACACACATTTAATAAGGTGGACCGTGAGTTCAGCGCTTTGCTAAACACGGGCTACAAAGCACTATGTCTCCACTAACAACAACTAAAACAAAAATAATAACAAAGATGCATGCATTCCATGTCTCCCTGGTGCTGTTCTAAGCATTTTACTTGGGTTTTCTCATCTAACCCTCACAATGATATTTTATGTAGGTGCTTTCATAGTTGCCATTCTACAGTTGAGAAAGTAATAGGAATTTAAGGACTTGCCCAAACTTTCATTGCTATTGACAGGCCTCTAAAAGATGGAGTCAGAATTCAAACCTGGGTTTTCTGTCTCCAGAGCTTGGAGGAAGTGTGCAGGAGACAGAGGACCCAGACTGTAATTCAGTACATGTTAACAACATGTACTGTTTCCCAGTGCTCTGGGTTTTCCCACTGACTAGTTTTACAGGGAGGCCATAAGGACATTGCTTTGGGGTTACTTACTTGTATTCTGAGGACCTGCCCTGGCAAGGGGCATTGGGAGAAGTAGTGGTCACAGAAATGAAGGGGAAATCCAGGCAGGGAAATTCTCAGTATTATGTCTCAAGGTGCAGATTGCCAGAGCCTTCACTCTGAAACTACAGATAACACCGAGCAGGGTATAGATGGAGCCCGGATGTTACTGTTTGATGACTCCACCAGTTGTGTTCTGCCGGGAGTATACGGCCCTAGTCATTCTAGAAGACATGAAGTGGCCTGACTACCTCGATGGTGATAATCCGTGGTTCTATGTCTTCATAAGTGATCTTCACTTTCTCAGCCGCCTCTCTTGCATGAGCATAGGTGTCAGCAGCCACCGTGCAGACAATCTGACCCACACAAATCACCTACAGAAAAGCCACGTGTCGCCATTAGCTAAGACACAGAATTATTAAAAAGGGATTAGTGTTCCCACACTCTTACATTTACCCACTGGGTTCTTGTGACCAAAAGAAAGATTATTTTCTACCTATGAGAATAAATTTAAACACTGGACTGAGTGGGATTTAGAGGGTACAAAAACCGAGGACAGAACTTCACTACTTGGCTTCTGACTGTCTCCAGCTGCGTTCCTCACTATTCCCATATCACACACTTTAATCCAGTCATCTTGGAACTCTGTTGGTTCTTTTAATGTCCTATATTGCTTCTATGGTTTCATAATTTTTTTTTAAGAAGTCATCTTTGATAGGGCTTATGGCTTATGATCAGAATCTTAAAAGGGTCCACAATTCAAAAGAGAACTTGAGAATCACGGATGTGGAGTCCTTGGTTTCCTGTTTTTGTGATGTGAACACGAGTCCATGGATGTTAGAGTTGTAACCAATAGTCATTTTGATTTTCTAAACAGGCATTTGAATAATAGGCCCCATACAAACCACACACCTCATTCTGCGCATAGAGGATCTCTCCCTGATGGTTATTAGCTCCTGGGACGTCCTCTGCTGTTATCACATCAACAACACCTGGAAGGGCCAGGGCTTCTGAAGCATCAATTGATCTAGGAGGGACAATTTGAAAGGGTACATCAAACATAAATGATTCCTCAAACCCAGGGAAAAACTACAATGTACCTCATACCTAAATCATGGGACAAACTTTGATGCTGAAAAGTGCCAATGTTTAGCAGGTGTTTGGACTCTTGGCAATAGTTTCTTTCAAAAATTTGTTTTAAAAAGGACTGATTTAAAAAGAAAAAAGGACTGATTTCCAAACAGAAGAGGAAATGAATATTCTTAGTTAATTTAAATATATAATAAGGTCTTGATTTTATCTATTTATTTTTAAAGATTTTATTTATTTATTTGACACAGAGAGAGATAGAGAGCACAAGCAGGGAGAGTGGCAGGCAGAGAGAAAGGGAGGAGCAGGCTCCCTGCTGAACAAGGTCCTGATCCCAGAACCCTGGGATCATGATCTGAGCCAAAAGCAGCTACTTAACCGACTGAGCCACCCAGGTGCCCCATAAGTTCTCAACTTTAATGTGAAACTGTGAATGCATTCCAGTAATACAAAGAAGTGTCTTTTATTTCCTTACATGATCTTTGCGTGAGCTCTGGTGCTGGTTGTTACAGCGAGGAAGAGTTCTCGGGCAAAAGGTGGCATGTCATCATTAAATACAGCCTCCCCTGTAGCGTGTTTGATGGCTGACTGGTGCATGACTGGGTGGCCGACAGGGTCTTGTGGAGATTGGTAGGGATCCACGCACTGTCAATAAATAAAGCAATTGTTTTACTTGCAGACATTCTCATGCACCAAAAACTGGGTCTGTATATCTGGCTTCTTCACAAGTCAGGAAAAACTATAGGCAACTAATATCCATATCTGTGAGCCAAAGTTAATAAATGTCCATTGAGTACTGTGGTAAGAGATATATTCTGGTTGTAATCTACCCCTCACCTCTCCAAAAGGAAGACACTGTTCTCATCCTTGAAGATTCTATAAGCGTTTAAGGGTGTCAGAATACACACAAACACATAGTAAAATAACATGATCAACTTCATTTAGCATTAAAGAACAGTTTGTACAGCTAAAATGGTACAAAAAAATACACAAGTTCCTGGGGGATTTAGGATGACTTTATTAAAGCAGGGAAGGCTTCCTAGAAGCAGTGAATGTAGACCTAGGTTTTGAAGAAAGGACAGGCATTCACTAAGAAGAGGAGAACGTTTTAAGCAACAAAACTGAAATAGTTGAGGAGGAACATTAAGAATCTAATTACTTGTGAAGCCTCAGTAAAAGCAAAGAAGTTAAACCAAACAAATTATGAAACTGTGTGTGAGTGACAATGGGTAATGTCAACTGGCCCTTACAAATAATAAAAAGTATAGCTATTGAAAAGAGAAAGATATATGCATAATGTATACATCTGAATGCATAGAAAGATTAAAAAATGAAAAACTCTACCCACTGACCTGGAACATCTGAATTCCTTGGGGTGTTTTTATGGGGAAATCTTCTAGAGCACTCATGGAATTTTCTGGGATATCAGGAAACTTCTGGGGATCCTGAAAAGAAGATTGTTTCACGTTTAATTTTACATTCTGAGTCACTGGCTTGGAGAAACATACATAGAAATAGGCTATCCAATTTATTCTCCCAGATACTAGTCTCCAGGTCTGCTGGGAGAGAGCCCTGAGCTTTGAGCTCCCTAGCTGGCAGCAGCACGACGGTTATCTGCTCACGCACACAGGAAAGTGAAAGCTATTTCTAGGAAGTAGAGACTTCCTTTATGACCAGCTCTCCTTTCGAATGGGTGGAAATATGTACACTTCCAAATGGAAGCTGTGTTTTCAAGTCAGGGCCAGTCTTCTGTGCTTATCTCAAAGAAGCAACTGAGGGAGGAGATGAAGATTAATCTACAGATTAATCAGCTATAGATCATTTGTCAGAGTAAGGAAACTAGAATTAACCTAAATATCCAGTAAGAGGGAACTGACTAAACGAATTATGGAACATCCATGAGATAAAATATTTTGCAGTTATTAAAATTATTTTGTAGAAGTATATTTACGGACATTAAATGCTCATGAATTATAATTAAGTAAAAAAATCAATTACAAAAGTTTATGTATGGTATGATCCCTTTTTCTTGTAAAAAAAAAAAAAAAAGAAAAGAGAACTATATATGTATGTATTCCAAATGTTGACAGTCTTTATGGTAGGATTATTGGCTTATAGCTGATTTTTAAAATCTTTGTTTCTCTGTTTTTGCATTTTCTATAAAGATAGAGTATATAATCATAATCTGTAAGAGAACATATAATAATATATAAGACTATAAAACAAGAGACATATACTTAATAAATTATATGTAATAACATTAAGGTTATATAGATTATATATCTATATACTGAACATATATAATAAATAAGAGTATATAATAATCTATAATAGAATATTATAATACTGCTAATGATAAATAATGTTAGTAAAAATGATAAAAAAGGGCTGGTTGAATTAACAGAGTAAAGCTTTCACCCATAAAAGAAATGTGTGTATGGTCATTTATCTGTCATTTTTGGATCAGCTCATGACTTATCATGGGGACATTGACAGTCATGAACCACATTCTGAGAAACAGTGCCTGTGAAGGTCATTTTAAACTAGGCCAGGTAAGAAAAAAAGTTAAAAAACCAGAACCAATCTAAATATCCAAAAATAAGGAACAGATCAAATAATGGCTCATCTATCCATGGACACATCATGCAACCATTACCTCATTTTGTCATGAAGAATATTTAATGACACTGAAAGCTGTTTGTTACTAAGTGAAACAAGCAAGCTATGCTAAACAGTTCTATAGACGCATTCGAGTGACACGTATGTACACACACCCATAAAGAAGAGCTTAGAAGGATATACCCTAAAATATTAATCACAGCTAGCTATGCGTGATGGGATTACAAAGGATTTTTGTTTCCTTTTTGGCTTAGCCACATTTTGTAAACATTAAAGAAGGTATTGTTTTAACAAGAAAATTTTCTTAAAATAGGAAAAGATGTTGTAATTACTGAAAGCTTTTCAATACTGTAGACCAACTGGCTATTGCATATTAGTATTGTCACACAACCTATAGAGCAAATGTCATAGCAAGACTGTCCCCTTCCCAGCCCAGGACAGGAGGAGAAGGGAGAAGGCAGAAGAGGGAGGAGGGAGGCTAGGAAGCACCGCACTGCGGGCTCCATCCCCTCCGGATACCCTTGCTGCATTAGGGAAAAGAAGGGAAGTCGTTCCTATGCAGACTCACGCTCAGAGTATCAGGCACTCAGAGACTCAGAGAAGTCATTTACCATTTTATTCAATCCTCGCCTCACTCTGAGGTAGAATTTGAAGAGTAAGCTGACAATGAGGGTTCGCCTGTACTCTACCATGCCATCCTCGGCTGCTGGCGGAATGTAAATCTCATCCAGGACCCATCGGCACGCATCACTCAGCATGTGGTCATCCCACGGCCTCGGAGCAAAATGAAAAATTAAAAAAAAAAAAGTAGTTACAAAAATTAAAAAAAAAAAAAGAAAAGAAAAGACTGCAAACACGCCACAGGAGGGGGAAGACAGCCTAAACTGACAGAGCAAGGAAAGATGGAGAAAACCCATATTCATCTTTGAAGTCCGGACAATACACCCGCCCGTACGTCACTAGCTTTCTTTAGAATCTGCTGCGGTGGTTTCCTATTTCCCTACCGCCCTCCTTTATTATTACCTGTAATTCCACGGCCTGGGAAAGCCATGGGTTTTCAAAGAGCTGGGGTAACAAAGTAGTAAAATCAGAGTTTCCCAAGATCTGGAACTTTGTTTTGTTCATTGCCGCATCCCCAGCAAACAGGCCACGCCTGGCGCACACATACACGGTAATGGCCAGCAAATGACCCAATTATTGATGACAGTTGTAACATTTTCACAAGTAAAGATTTTCTACAGAAATGCTTTGAGAGCATCAACTCATTTTAGTGTCTGAGAAAGAAAGCTGCATGTAGTTGCATTGCATTGCTGACAGTGACTATTACAGGTGGATAAAAATGATCGTAAAAGCACTGGTTGGAAGAATTTTTAAAACTTACTTTCCAAACACTAGAAACAATGAGAGTGATAGGAGGAAGGCCCATTTAACCTTCTTGAATATTTCACCTTCTTTCTCTGGTGTAAGGACATTTTCAGATGTCTTAGGGTACAGTATTAGAAACACTGACTTATTTTGCAGGTTAATTAAAAATGAAAATTTGAAAATACTATCTATTTAGATTAGATTCCTCTTTCTAGAGAAACTGCAATAAAAGAATTGTATCTTTAAGAAGGTTGGCTTTTGGGTGACTTTTATTTTCTTTCTATTCTTCCACAGCGCTTAAATTTCATATATGATTATGTAATATGTATGGAATCAGAAAAAAATTCTCCAAGTGCTATTTTCATTAAGACATTAAAATACAAAGCCCGTGGGGCACCTGGGTGGCTCAGTGGGTTAAAGCTTCTGCCTTCAGCTCAGGTCATGATCTCAGGGTCCTGGGATCAAGCCCCACATCGGGCTCTCTGCTCAGCAGGGAGCCTGCTTTTTCCCTCTCTCTCTGCCTGCCTCTCTGCCTACTCGTGATCTCTCTCTCTCTCTATCAAATAAATAAATAAAATATTAACAAAAAATACAAAGCCCGAGTTTTAGGTGCACATGTGCTGGGACATACCTCCCAAGGAGCCGCTTGCACGTTTGGCTTGCAGAGACAACGGTGGGGCCAACACTTCCATAGAACATTTGAAGGTCCTTAATCGTGTCTGTACCCTCTTCAAACTTCACACTCATGCCGGCATTGACAATGGCAAAAGCATTCTCCTGACGCTGGGCCAGCCGGAGTCCGGACACAAAGTGCCACTGGAAACAGAAAAACATTCAGAATATTTAATGTTCTTCTCCACTGTCTGCTGCAGAGCCACAGCTCTGATGATTAGTTGTAATGAAGAGGATCCTGTACCTGATGCTTTGGACCAGTGCTGGCTGGGAGTACCAGCCCCCATGCTTTATAGGTATTAAAATTTGATCCTGAGAGCAACCGTACTCACTTCTAATCTACTGGTGAGGAAACTGAGAGGCTATACAACCTGTACAAGGTCATGCAGCAAGTGGCAGAATTGGGGTTGAAATCTAAGCAGTCTGGTTCCAGACTTGACAGTCACCTACTTTCTACTCTGAGTCACCACATGTGGCCTCAGGCAAGGGATTTAAACTGCTTGGGTCTTAATTTCCTTAAAAAAGAAAAGGTAAGGTTTGATCAGACGGCGCCTCCAGGGCTGCTGAGAGGAGTAAGGGAGAATGGAGGTGGGAGGGTGGCTCTCGGGAGGAACTACACCTCCACTTTGAACGGTTTTGGTTTGGCATTCTACATAAATTTCATGTGAATGACGGAGTTTTACTCTTAAAAAAAAAAATGAAGCTTGGAAACCACTGGATCATATGGTCTTCAAAGTGCCTTCCAGGTTTCAATCTCTCATTCTAGATGTAATTTCATTACTAGTGTGAGATATTAGAGCCACAGAGTAGGAGAAACTGTGTGGCTGGCATCTTGGTGGGGGTAGGGGTGCCACCGCCGACCCTGTCAAAGATAGAACATTTTTAATTTAGAAAGCGAAAGTGACAAACTTGATTATTTAGTCCATTGTACTGACTGGTGGGGACTTTCCTCTTTAGTCCTGCTGCCACACGCTCATGCCCACCTGAATTATGGCACGACCGCAGTAACCTCTGAACTGGCCATTCAACCTCCAGTTTCTCCTCCAACCAGCTTATCCTCTATTTTTCTCGTTAGATTGGCTTTCCTAAAATACCATTTTCATTCAGATTTTACCTTGCTTTAAAGACTTTAGAGATGGCTGTCTGCTAGGACATATACAAACAACCCCCCTGATGGAACAGTAGATCTGCTCGGTGACGGAGCCCCAGCCTCCCTCCCCGCCACATCGCACAGGGCTGCCCCAGCGCCCCTGCCCTGTTGCCCAGCCTCCAACCTGCCATTCCAGCTAGTCCCCAACCCCTAGCTGTTCTCCCGCTTGGAATGAGCACCCACTTCTCTCCCCTGATCTTTGCTGTATCCCAGCTGCTTTCCCTCCCTTCTGAGCAACACGCACGTTCCAGCCCTGTCGCTGGAACTGCGCTGGCTCTCTGCGCACACATTTCCTAGCTGAGACAATTAGCTGTTTCCAATTTCAAGCCCTTGCTCTCAGATCTAGAGACCTTTGAGGACAGAAACCCATGTCTTAGGAATACATGAAGTGTCTTCTGGATTTAGCACTATGCTTGACATGTCGAATGGTAGATGGTTAATAAATAAATAATTTTATTTAAAGTAGTTAATAAATGTTAGTTGATTTGGAATTATCTTTATGATCATAAACTTTCATTTACTAGAAACTTGTAGATGAAACTGATTATAACTTTTCTCAGTCTTGGCTAAGATAAATATTTATCTGAAACCAAAAATGCAACTCTTCACACAAAGGGCTCTCTGCAGAGGGATAGGGCCCACAGAAATGTTATTCTTTTTTTAAAAAAATTTTTATGTCAGTATAGTTGACACACAATGTTACATTAGTTTCAGGTCTACAACATAGTGATTCAGCATCTCTCTACCTTATACTGTGCTGACCACAAGTGGAGCTCCCATCAGTCACTCTCCAACATTATTAAAATATCAAGAAATGTTTTCCTTTAAAGTTCTTTTAAAAACAAAAGAAAAAAATGAATATAATAATAATGAATATATAACACTGTGAATACGATTTGGGTTATTTTCATTTTTTTACCAATAGAGTCGTATTTTTATTTTACTTTTTATGGAGGAAGGGAGCCACAAAGGCAAAAGTGCCAAGGGTCCAGGAAAGTCACAGTGTTGCCCTGGTAGGAAAGCAAACCAAAAGGTCCTCTGAGAATTTGTCCCTTTCTGAGAGCAGCCCCAAAGTCTCCCTGCAGGGTAAGCAGGGCTCCCTCCAGGTGGGCAGTGAGTCAGGAAGCCTTTACCTGAGTAGAGTGGGGAATATAAACAGATAGCACAATCTCTTCGGATTTAAGGCTGGCTTCAGGTGATCTCTCAAGGAAAAGGCTGTTTAAAGGAATCTGCCGTTCTCCTTCTATTAGAGAAAATGATCTTGATTAGATGCATTTATCAAACAAAAGAGTATGTAGCAAGGGGTAGGTGTGCTGCATCTGGTGGAAAGAGAGAGTGCAAGCTACAAGCCAGAAGATGTGATTTCTAGTTACAGCTTCCACACTGAAAAACCTTAGGCAAGTCACAGAACCTTTGGGGCTTCTGGTTCCTCATCTGTAGAATGAGAAGGTTGGATCAGATAATCTCAAAAGTCTTTTCTGAGAGCCCATGGGTGGCTCAGTCGGTTAAGCACCTGCCTTTGGTTCAGGTCATGATCTCAGGATCCTGGGGTCGAGCCCTGTGCTGGGCTCCCCGTTCAGCAGGGAGTCTGCTTCTCCCTCTGCCTCAGTCTCTAACCCCACTCATGCATGCTCTTTCTTCTTCTCTCTTAAATAAATAAAAAAGAGAGAGAGAAGAAAATTCTTTTCTGGTTCTTAGCACCCATTACACACTGCTCACAAATTTTGGCCTTGAAGAACTTTAAAGCTATTGGGAAACAACCTAGTACAATGTGTTTCACAAATGGAAAAACTGAGGTCCAGAGGTCCAGAGAGGTTAAATGATCTGTTCAAAGTGCTGGAGATGGGACAGGTAGCAGAGGTGGAATGCCTGATATATAGCTTGTCTTTCATAAGCAGTTTACAGTACTCTCTTATTTGAGTCACTGTATTTGTTTTTTAAATGTGTTATCTTTCTTTCTTTCCTTCTTTCTCTCTCTTTCTTTCTTTCTTTGGGAGAGAGTGAGCACATACACGAGCTGGGAGGGGGGTGGGCAGGGAGGGAGAGAGAGACTCCCAAGCAGGCTTCCTGCTCAGCACAGACCCTGAAGCAGGGCTTAATCCCGTAACTCTGAGATCATGACCTGAGGCGAAATCAAGAGCTGGACGCTCAACTGACTGTCACCAGGTGCCCCTAAAAACGTGATTTTAATCAAAGAGAGGGTATCTTATATCAATAGCTCTGTGAGTAATATACATTTATTGTTATTTCACTAAATTTAAACAATTTTCTCTTGGCCAAGCTCAAGCTGTCTTTCAATGAAGAGAGAAGTAATGAGGAATACGCTCCACAAATTTGATTCTGTTTAGGATGAAAAGTTCTAGGGGTGTCTGGCTGCTCATTCAGTGGACACATGACTCTTAGTCTTGGGGTTGTGAGTTTGAGCCACACGCTGGGTATAAAATTACTTAAAAATAAAATCTTAGGGGCACCTGGGGGGCTTAGTGGGTTAAGCCTCTGCCTTCCACTCAGGTCGTGATCTCAGGGTCCTGGGATCGATCGAGCCCTGCATCGGGCTCTCTGCTCAGTAGGGAGCCTGCTTCCCCTTCTCTCTTTGCCTGCTTCTCTGCCTAGTTGTGATCTCTGTCTGTCAAATTAATAAATAAAATATTAAAAAAAATCTTAAAAAAGAGAAGGAAAAATCCTATAAGAAAAATTTCCATCTTTATAAAACTCTGAAATGTGCTCTAAAGCTTTAAAACTGTGGGTACATTCGTGTCCTGCTGCAGTTGCCAAATAAATAAATAAACAAATAAATAAAACTGCAGAGACACAACTCATTTAAAAAATGCTTTGATACTACAATTTGGACTGTACATAAATGTAGCCAAACAGTCAGGAAAAACTCTCAGGTGCAGTAACTTATCTGATCTACAAGATACATAACATCTGAGAACGGGATAATCGATCTCAGTTTCATCCTAACACTTGAGGTAGTATAGAAGTAGTCTATATATTTGGTGAGTCTGAGTTAGATATACTTGAGTTCCTAATTCACGGTCTATGAAAGGAGCTACATAACAGACAGTGATAATTATAAAACAGAATGTCCAAAGCTTATCTCTTACCTTTAGATATCAAATTGATGGTAGCATTTCCTGCTGCTAAAATGGGATTTAGGTCAGAAAAATTAGGTCTGCTCACCACATGTCCCCCTAAAGTCTAAATAAAAAAAAAAGATAACAATTTTAAGCTAGTTATTTTAAAAATAAGGAATTACATGTATAGGAATCTTAAGTTTTAATTTTTTCTCTTTTTTTGTTTCCTAGAATGATCTGGTATGATTTTAGGGGAGCTAAACAGAGTTAGGCCACATACTGTGCAAGATTCCTACCCCCAACCCCAGTTCAAGCTTACTGCTTGAGAAAATGTTCTTTTTCTGTGTGCAATGAGGAAGAAAATTTCTTTGAGAGCTGACCCTAGCACGAGTGTCCAATAACATGGGGGTAAAGTGGGGAACTAGTAAACTCTAAAGAATTGGGATATGTAGCATTCCCATTAAAAATGCTTGTTGTAATGTCATGCAGTAGAATTCATCTCTGTTATTCCAAATCATCAATAAAGTTGCCTCAGACATAGGCTTGAATGAGAAATTTTGAGGGGATGGTGGGCAAGGGGTGAAGTGGAGAAGAATAACCTGGTCGAGAAAAAGGAACAAAAGATGCAGAGGATGAAAACATACAGTGAACTTCGAGGGCCAACAGAAATAGGGGCAGAGACGATCAGGAGAAATGCCCCACACCGAAGTCTCACTGAACTACCCATCCTGTGTGGAATGGGCAGAGACCTAAACCATTACTCTTAAATCTTGAATAACAAGGAAACCTCAGTAAGCTAGACAACTGGGGGACGTCCAAGAATAGACATGTGGGATACGTGTTAAGAAGCTGAGCTCAGCGCAAAGGTTTAAGACAAGAAACAGCCATAAAAGAGTATTTTCGAAATGTAGGCTCTTGTTACTCTATCTTGGATAAGACATATCTCCTAGCCTGTTAGAGCTGGCCAGTCCATTTGGTTGGACTTTAGCTCTTAAAATGAAAAAAAAGTGGCTTAAAGAGGTCAAGGGGCTTCTCCGGGATCATACCATTCATGGGTGACAGACAGGCCGGGTTTAGAATCTGGGCATCTTCAGACTTCAGTGCCATAATCTTGTGATATAATATGCCATTTCTCACTTTGGACACACACATACACGCAGTGTGGTAACTCTCACTCTGAGCACATACACACATGCACACTCATATTGTAGACACTTGTTCGACATTGACGGGGGATTCCTCTTCAGAGTAATGTTGCTAAGCTGAATAGACTGTCAGACTGTCTGTAACTGTGGCTTCTTTTGTATCACACTAGGGTGCATACCGCCATATTCCTTATCTGGGCTCCAGCAAGTGTCCTCAGATGCTTCAGGAGGGCACGGTAAGTCTTAGTCTTCTCCTTTGGTTGCTCCAAAACAGTAAGATGTAAGGCATCGCTCAGCTGGGCCAGGCTGTATCCTGCACCTATGGTCACCCCTGCCAAAAAGACAGTGGAACAGAAACTGAAGGCAAATTATGACAAGATGCATGGGCTGCACAGAAAGAATCTTTCAGGTATTTTTTTTTATATTAACTTAGAAAAGTGAAAGGTAAAGACATTTCTGGCAATTTGCTTTATTCCCAAATATTAAGTACCAAATTCTTTTTCTCAGACACGTGTACAGTCCTATGTGCCATACATTTTGGGACACATCAAGCACAGATATCTGAAACTCATTACTTTGTTAACTCCCAGTTAAGTGTTTTCCTGAATAAATTGATCAAATACAAAAATTTCAGTCAAGATTCTATAAGACTGTTTTTTTTTTTTTTTAAAAGATTTTATATATCCATTTTAGAGAGAAAGAAAGAGTGTGAGCCGGGGGAGGAGCAGAGGGAAATAACCTCCCGTAGACTGTGAGCTGAGCACTGAGCCCCATGTGGGACTCAATCCCGTGACCCTGAGATCATGAGCTGAGCTGAAGCCAAGAGTCAATGCTCAACCAAACAAGCCACCCAAAGTGCCCTGATTCTGTGTCTTTTAAAAGATCATTGAGTCTATGTGGGCAGTGACCGACACATTTGCGTTGCCCATTCGCTTGTCTTCTACAGCCAGCTCTTCCTCTTGTTCCTGCCTGTACTTTGGGTCAGTTTTGCTGGCAAGTGGGCTTTCTGGGAATGCTTTGAGTAGTGACGTGATCTAGTTCATGCATTCTCAAGGATAATGCCAGCGCAAAGAGGGTGAAGAAAGCCTTACTCTTTTGATGTGTAAAGCCCTGAATACACACTGTACACAAACAGATATATGGTCTATCTATGGTGTTAAAATTTCACGGAGGGATGATTAGGGGGAAAATGTCTATTGCTCCCTAGTGAGGCAATAATGAAAAGGTTGAAAACACTGACTTAGTGTTCCAGGCTCTCCCTCCCTCCCAGTCTCTTCACTCCCGCCCTGCTCTAACCAAGTACCTCCACACCTTACTTCCAACCCTCTCCTGGACCAGCCCGGCTTCCCCTTCCTCCATTTCTTCCTAACAGTCCACTGATATGAACATTCTAACTGGCTTAAAAAAAAAAAAAAAGAATGATCAGAGGGGAAAGCAGACAATTTCTCATTGGATTTCTGTTTATTCATTGGAGAGAATCTTATTTTAAAGTAGAATTTTTACCTCCTATACCATTACCTACGCAAATGCTGAGTTTGGATGTTTCTCAGATAGCATTTTTCAGTGCACTATGTGGAAGGGGAACTTGACTAAATGTAAGAAACCCTGGAATCCAGTCCTGACTTGATCATGTGTTAGCTGTGTGAAGTTGGGGAAATTACTTAAGTCCTTTGATTCTTTATCTTTACCAAGCTTCCCACCTGCTCTCTCTGCCTTCCTGGACTGTCATGAGGATCAAAAGAAACAAGAGATGTGAAAGCATTTGGTAAATTGTGAAAAGACTATAAATAAGATAGTTACAATTAAATTTTCAAATTTTGTGTCCCAGACTTTTATTTTTTTTTTTGAATGTGTGTGGGTATAGGCTGAGCCTTGAGCAAATTTATGAATCAGGGAGTAATATGTAGCAAGAACATTTCCTACAGGGCAGCCAATGTCTTAAGTCTCCTTTATTCAGTCAATCTCTCCATTTCTGGACAACCTATATGGCATATTCCCACCATTATGGCTCTGAGGACCATGTAGTACTCAGTGGCAAGTTGAATAATTCAGTTAGATAAAGCTCATATAGGACACACAGTAGATGCTCAATAAAATATTTCTGAATGAATAAATGAGGCCATACATTCTAGGAAGTGCTCAAATAAGCCCAGTGCATATAATTACTTATAGCCTACCAACAGCCAACGAAAATGAAGGTTCATACCATCATCTGGGTAGTCCACAAAATACAGTTCTGGTAGCCCAAGGGGAGATATGAAAACTGGATGGAATTCACCTTTAAATTTAATGCCGGGTCCTTAAGGAGAAAAATATTTAAAGCAATTAGAAAAGGAAGTCAATGGGTGGTAATAGATGTTGCTTACTTATAATCCTGAGTGAAAACTGTGACAAAACCCACATATTTGCAAAAGAAAACAATGATTCTAAAGGACCATCAGTATCCATTAATTAAAATGAACTGCATTTATGAGGAATTTAAAAAGAGAGACAGATGTCTAGGTTACCCAAGCTAGACTAAGGAACACGGTTAAAAACCACCCACCTACTGCAGTATTCCCCATGATGAGGGGGGCTTCAGGGAAACTGGCTTTCAGCTCCAGAAGGTCATTAAGAGTCACAGGGGCAATCCAGGTAGTCCTCTCCCCTTGGAACGTCAGTCTTCTTTTGTTTGGATCTTCTGCCATTCTCTGCAGAGAAACGAACCCAACAGGCTTCTGAGAAAGGCTGCTGAGCTACATGTCATGAGGACATCCACTGCTCTGGTTGTCCAAATGGCCTGATGGGTCATTTTAGCAGTAAGAATAATGTAATTCCATTATAATAAGTATCCTTTTTCAAACTATCTTTAATATATCTCACAATGTAGCTATGTGATGCTGAGTAAGTTACCTATACTCTGAGCTCAGGGTCTTTGAGTAAACAAAGAATCAAAGCATCTCTGAGGTCCTAGCAGTACTACTCTTCTAAGCTATCTGCTTGAAAATTTCATAGTTGAACCGAACAAATTCATACCAATGGGCTATCACACTGGACACATTTCCAAATTCTAATGTCTAAAACTCAGTAATTCCAGAGCCTACTGAAAAAGGCTTTGTACCACATCACATTACAAAACAACAAAAGTAAAGCATCTTACTATTAGTTCAGGAGGGAATATAGGTTCCTGGGATGGATCCAAGGGCTGGAATTCATCTTCATTATACAGTTTGGTACACATCTCAACAAAACAAAACAAAATACAAATAAAACTTCAGAGTTACTGAAAGATGTACAGGAATTTCTAAGCACGAGACTTCAGAGTTAGGGCTATACTTCTGACACCCCAGACACAAAATGGAGGTGCCAGAGCCACAAAGTACTACTGAGTAGAATTCTTCCCACCCTCAGAAGACTGTAATGGTTTCCTGGAAGATGTACTGGACTCTTGGCTTCCTCTTTTAGCATCGGGAATTAGGTTTTAGCTTCTGTGCTGGGTCTCAGGTATTATTCACAGATATTTATTTGCCAAGAGCATGAAGATGCACTGCTTGCATCTCTCATAGTACTTGTTCAGGGAAGGGTGGTGGTAAACCTGATTAAGGTACAGAAAGTTGTAGTGCTTCTGAAGGAAAATGCCTCTGTGGTGCTTGGCCTCATGAAAGTCATGGGCCTGCTAATTTTTGAAGCATTTTAAAGATATTTTACTTCCTGAATTCTCTTCCTTTTAATTTACCCACTGAAAAAAATAGGAAATGAATACATTTGGATTCATGTGTATATTTTTCAGTCAATCCAAACTGAAGTAGAACTCCAGATACTTACTTTTTCTTGTCTGTTTATAAAAGACCCCTCTTCTTGATCCATGCAGCATTTTCCTGATCCCTTCAGTCCACAAACAGTTGTTTCCTTAGGAAGTAATGCAAGAATTTAAAATAAATTCATCGGTTAGTTCTTAAAACATCAACCTGAGTACTTGAAGTCCCCAGGCCACACAGAAGTGATGGAAGAAGTAACAGAGCCTGTCCTTGCCTTCAAGGGCTCCGTAATGGGGTGGAGTGGAGAACAAGCCATTCCATCACTGAACAATTAGGGAAAATTACAGGGAGCATGTAACCATGCTATGATAAGGTCTTGTTAATGTGTTGCTCAAAAGCCAGGGGATCATGAAGGAGGTCAGAGGAGATGGGGTCAGCCAGCTAAGGCTTCCTGTAAAGTGCTGTAAATGGAGTAGTTAACAAGGTAGTAAACAAAAAAAAACAAAAGAGATGGCTTTTCTTTATCCTAAGAGTGATACAGCATATATCTGTCACAAAGTCCTGGGAAGGCAAACTGCCTTTAAGACTTTCTATACACAAAGAAAAATAAACTGAAAACCCGAGTTTTATTTGGGTGTTATTGGAGCTCTTCTGAATTATTTGGATGATTCAAGTCCCAAACCATTTTACCTTAATTTTTAGGACACTTCCTGCAGACCCCAAGTAGTGGTTTTGGACTGAATGTCCTGGTCAGTTACTGCAACTCTACCTAATTATTTTCATTCCTGTTTGTCCTTTACATGTGTAGACACAACCCAAGGCTTTGGGGTGCTTTGGAGATATATGGTTTGACTTTGTACATGGAGTTAAGGAGACCTGGGTTCTAGTTCCTACTTTAACACATAATAACTGGGTTGAGTTTGTTAAATTAGGGAAATAAAACCCCTCCCAAACCGGTCTGTTTGATTTAAATATGCAAATGGCACCTATAGTATCTGACACAGAGAAAGTGCTGATGTTTTCACCCGTGAGGAAGAAGGGATTTGGATTTTGGGACAATGCTGTGCACAGTAAAGGAACAAATGACAAATGGCTGAATGTGAGGACCCAAGTGAATGAGATAAAAAAATCTATTTTTGTATAGATAGATTGGGCCTCCAGGTAAAATCACATATTAGGTTGAATCATGAATCATATGAAGTTGCTGTTTTTGTGAGTCATACTGGTGGAGGACTGACCACTCATATTGTTCGACATGAACGGTATCTTACCCAGGATTTCAAAATAGCTGTAGTGTGTAAAGCTTTTCAGATTCTTCATCACAGGCCTAAAAGTAGATTTTTTTTCCAAAGACTTTTTGGTATTTGGAATTAACTTGTGTAACTTGAATTGGTTTTGGTCAACAAAAATTATATAAAATTAATTTTCACCATAAAAAAATGGGTGTTAGAATTCCATCCTAACTGAAACCTTGTTGATATTTAACATTCTGAAAACTTAATATATCTCAAAACTACAGCCTCCCACACCCCGTGCCATATGCTAAAGCGTTCTTTTCCAATTTCCTTCATCCTGTCTGGTTCCTTAATCTCTTAACTTTGAGGGTGATTTGGATTTCCTCTTAACTGTATCCTTTATTGTCTGGAGGTTATGATTCTGACAATTCCCTTCCTGAAAGTTATCTTTTTTGGGTCCTTATCTACCACATGGGTCTAGGTCCTCATTCCTTCATTCATGGGGGGCTGCACTAGTCCACGCCTTCATCCCTTTCAGTTTTATCCTTCTTACTGGCAGATGCCAAGAATTTTCCCTTTGAAATACTATTCCCATGTTACACCTAGCTTGAGAACAGACAATGACTGTATATTGGTTACCAAATTTAAGTCTAAATTCCTTAGCCCAGAATAATATCTTTTTACTTCCTAATGCTTTAGCTATGTATCAGTTTTCTTGATGAACCTTGCACATCTTTTCTTTTTCCTACTTCAGTGTGTTTTCTTACCTGGAATTTCCTACTGGCCTCTCCTCACCCATTCATCTCTATCACTTCTTTTAAGGCCAAGCTCAGAGCTCCCTCCTCCAGTGTTTCCTTTGTCTCTTCCCTTCCCACTCATTAATTCTCTCTAATCCATGTTCCTTCAAAACTGATATACATGGTATAGGGGATATATTGAACTTTTAATATCTTGCTTTTCAATTCTTAGTCTATATTTTTTTTTCTTTAAAAAGTCTATAGTCTTAGTCTATTGGTCCAAAATAATATAGACTATTCCTTAGTCTATATTATTTTCTTTAAATGAGTTTGCATTTCTTGAAGTCATGTAACAAATACTTTACTTCTCAGGAAAGTACCTATTTTAGGGCTATAAATAAGATACATGCTAAAAGGTTTATTTAAAAAATACCAACAGTGGCATTCAAAAACTTTCAATGGTTAGAAAAGTCAACATAAGGATATTTTAGAAATAACTTAATGTAATAGAAGATATTATGCAAATGTCCATTAATGTATTAAATCAACTGAAAAAAATTTTTTTATTGTAACTTACCTCACAGAAAGTTTTTCCACTTTCTACAATTGGTCGGTATCCAGTACAGCGGCACAAATTACCTGATTAAGAAGAGATGAGTTTTGGAGTGCCTGGATGGCTCGGTTGGTTGAGTGTCTGCCTTTGGCTCAGGTTATGATCCCAGGTCCTGCTTCTCTCTTTCCCTCTGCCCTCCCACCCCCTGGCTTATGCTGTCTCCCGCTCATGTTTTCTCTCTCTCCCAAGTAAACAAAATCTTAAAAAAAAAAAAAAAAGAGAGATAAATTTTAAAGGAATAGTAATGAAATATATTCTTTATTTGTGCTTCATTTTTTTCAGTGAAATAGCTCTATTACTAATTAGATTTTTTCTTTTGGGAACAGAGATGTTCTTCAAAAAAAACTTGAGATTACCTTTTTTCCCTGAAATATCACAAAGGTCTCCATAATTTTTCCAATCAACTCTTCCCGCCTTATTTCCTACCCCTGTCCTAACTCAAGCAACCCTGCCACTCCCATAACATCTCATTTGTCTCTTTGTTAAGCTTTTCTTACATAGTCTTTTCTCTCTCACATGTTCTCTTAGGGAGAATATGTCCATTTGTCAGGGACCTTTTCCATGGGGTCTGCTCTAACACCCCAGCCAGAGCTGTATTCACTGTCTGGGTCTTTCTGCAGGCTGTCATCAACTGTGGTAGCGTAGGGTCATTTATGTACATGCTTCATCTCCCTCAATGGATCTTAGGTTCCAGGTTCCTGGAGAAGGCAAGGAGTATCTTAGATTTCATGAACCCTCCCAATACTTTTTTTACAAAGTATACTGAAATTCTGCAGCCATTATAAATATTTATGAAGAGGTTTTTAATAAAATGAAAAAATTCTTATGTTACACTGTTGAAACTGTAAGTACAGTACAAAATCATATATATAGTAGCCACAAGGATTCAAAATAAGAAAACAAAATGTATGCATAGAAAAGACTGACAGCAAACAGAAGTGTGTGATTGTGGTTATTTCCTGAGGGCAGAAATATGAATGAGATTTTTTCCTTTTAAAGAAAAAGCATTTTCTTAACATTTTTCATAACAGGAATATGTTATTTTTTAAATTTATTTTTTATTTTCAGCATAACAGTATTCATTATTTTTGCACCACACCCAGTGCTCCATGCAATCTGTGCACTCCATAATACCCACCACCTGGTACCCCGACCTCCCACCCCCCGCCCCTTCAAAACCCTCAGATTGTTTTTCAGAGTCCATAGTCTCTCATGGTTCACCTCCCCTTCCAATTTCCCCCAACTGTTATTTTTTAAAAATAAATTCAAAATGATATGTCCAGATGCAGCTTAACAATTTCATAAGCTATATAAATGTGTGAATTGGGTAGGTTTAAACATCCAAAAGTGTAAAAGCTTGATGCCAGTGAGTCATGCGGAAACTTGGTTAACAGATTATCCTCTGTTTTTGTTTTTAGAACAGAACAGTTGAAGAAGAATCTGCATGCTCGAGATGGAATTCAGACCCCATAATCTATCTTTCCTTTTGCTAAGAAGAAAGAATGTAGAAGTGTGTGAGTTAAGAATCTCCTTTTGGAGTCAAGGAAAAGAGCTGAAATGTCTAAAACATAACTAACATGGCACGAGATACCAGTATTTAAGAGGCAATGGACACCTTCTCTCTGATAAACTATAAGTAAACATTAAAGGTTAGAGAGAGCTAATATCAGAGTTTTCTGTCGTGTTTTTGTCCTTGGCCACATAATCAGTGACAAGTCTACAAGCCCACCACAGGAAGGCCCACCACAGGGATGCTAATAGTAGCCACTGCGGAAATTCTTCCGGTTCTGCGGGGAAAAAATATGGAAATTAAAAAAAAAATTTCCCCTTAGTCTTGAAGAGAAAGACAAGATTATATGAAGTGGTGATTTATACCAGCTGATCATTTTAGAAGATATATGCCACCCCGAACTGTATTACTTTGGACTTTATTATATGTTATTGTTTCCCTTAAAATATTAACATGAAAGCTATCAGTGTGGCTAGGATTTATAATTCTAGAAAGAGCTCAAGCAAATGGATTGTGAACCAAAATATACCCTCCAAATTATTCATACCCTGCATAAGTTTATCTACTTCATCAATTTAGCCAGACTTTATAGCACCACCTCCTGATGGTTGTTATGTGAATTACAGGCACAGAATCTAGGAGGAAATAATCCTAAAACTGTACATATGCAAAAAAACAAACAACAAGTAGGGCGAATCTCAAGATCTCTGCTTTTTGAAGCTCTCATTTCCTCATTAGTATGGATTATTTCATTGAATAAAGATTATCTATTCAGGTTGGGTTAAAATTATAATTGAAACCATAGGTCAAAGTTTTAGTAGTACTTCGTAAGAAAGTGAAAAGTTTTGACTGAAGAAGTTGTTGAGAAACAGGGGAAAATACTATTTTTATATACCACTTACATAAAATTTAAATTGCATTTTTATTTTGTTTTAGTCTACGTCTTTTCATCATAATACTGAATTTCTGACTAGGCTTGTTTACTGAAAGTGACAAAGAGCTTTCTTATAATATTAAAAGGTTTACTTTCACGGCTTCCTTCCAAGAACTAGGGGCCAGTTACCTTGAAAGTAGGTAGATTTGTAGAGGAAACTACATTTGTTAACATGCTTTTCTTTCATTTTTGTTTTTGTTTTCTTAATAGAAAATTGTGTTTGTTCATTAGATTTGATAGTTATTTCATTTTAGGAGACTGAATTACTAAGTTTATTTGTGATAACTAGTTGCTGCCCGTGACTTCTTAACCCAACCAGAACATAAAAATAAAGTATCAGAAAGTCTATCTTCTTTATAAAAATTTTTTAAAAATTAACTGTAGTAAGCAGAGTTAATGAATGAGTCCAACAGATTAATTTAAAAATAAATTTGTCCACACTACCCAAATTTCCACATTTGGAAAAGATTATAATATTATAAATGTTAGAAAGAACCTATTTGAATGCCTTCGTAGAGGGACACTGGGATCCATTAAGGGAGAAAGATTTGTAACGAAACCAATATTGCTCCAGTTCTTGGCATCACTGCTCACAAAAGGAAGGTAGTACTTCCTAGAAAGTATTAAAGGTACTAAAGAGGCCTTCGTGTTAGCCAGGTGCCTGGAATCTCAAAGTTTGCCACAATGTCTCTCCATGGGCTGGGATTTCCTCTTCTAGTTATTCGGGCACTTTCTACCCTAGGCCCTACCTACAGAGGACCAAGAAAGCTCACCTCCAATAGCTTTGGTTATCTGATCCAGGGTTGGCTCTGGGTGGTTCCTCAGCAGCGTGTAGATGGACATCACCATCCCTGGGCTGCAGAAGCCACACTGTGTGCCATGACACTTGGCAAGTCTTTCCTAGGAGGAAATAGTACATTATTTATGCTTCAAACCTCTTGTTTCCCTACTTTGGATACTAGAAAGGAGTACAACTTATTTATTTCGCTTTCCAGAAATGAGTGCAGCATAAAAGATGTTCACTCTGGAGGAAAATATTTCTATTTCTTGAAAATATTTTTATTTTTGAAAGCTGTTTTTTCTCCCCTCAAGAAAAGCCTAGTGGCAGGATTAATTGTCTTTAGTCTCCAGCCTGATTTCTTTATCTGTGAAATAGAAAGTGTAGCTTAGGGCACAAGTAAAATGCTTTGGAGTCCCCCTCCTGTGAGTTTTGGTCTCTACTAAACCTCATTAACTGTGTGACCTTGGTGATTTACTTTTCTTCATTTTTAAAATTAGAATAATAAAATTAGAATAGTAATGGTATCTACCATATGGGATCATTGGGAGAATAAATGAATGAGTATATGCAAATCACCTAGCAGTTTCTAGGAAGTCATTTTTATCCCCTTCTCTGTATTATAGAATTTTTGAAGACCTAAATGACAAAATCTATATAAATGCTTCAAAAATTGTGAAGTGTCATTTAGTAGTGTTGTGCCATTCATATATTTAATTTAAGCATATTCAACTTTTATGCATTTAAATACAACAAAGAAGCAACAAAAATAAGTGGGGAACATGACTCTGGGTCCGTCCTGTGTTTCCTTTCCATGTGTCTCTCACAGGGTACGCAGCTTAACTGGCTGGCTCGAGTGTGCTTCAAATGTTTTTAAATAAACATTTTTCAAATTGACCCCTAAGATGAAAGCCAAATACTTCAACTGTAACTCAACTAAAAGGAGAGATACTGTTCTAATAGTAGAGGGAATTGTGTTGGATTTATCACTAGATGGCAAATTCCTTGGGATTTGGCATACAAACTGCCCTATAAATGTGGTGGTAAAGGTTTAGCAACAGAACCTCTGGGAAAAAGCCCTCTAATTTGTAGCTTCTATCAATTTTAGTAGTATAAAGTGTCCTTGTTTTAATTTAGGGTAAGGGTGCAGCTGAGAAATAAAGATGCCAAAACCAAAGAAGGAATCTTGCTTTATATACCAGTCTCTAAGAAAACCTTAGTTATGAAGCACTGATTATGGCAAAATGAAAATTTAGAAGCACGGAGGATTTCAAAGTTGATGAGAGTACAACAGACTATGTGGGATGTCTATACCAGAATTACACTCTTACCTGCACGGGATGAATCCTGGTGCTGATGCTTCCTACGCCTTCCACCGTTGTGACAGCAGCCCCATGCAGAGAGCAGATGGGCACCAGGCACGCTGTAACTGGAGAGTGGCTGTGATGGGTATTTGTAAAGAGAATACATTGGAATCATAGGGAGTGAATAGTGTCAATCAGGGCTGTAACTGGAGAGTGGCTGTGATGGGTATTTGTAAAGAGAATACATTGGAATCATAGGGAGTGAATAGTGTCAATCAGGGAGTCCAGGAAAGTCATGGGACAACAGTTCCTGAGAATACAGAGAATACTTGGTAAACATCTATAGATTTCTAGAAGTTTCTAGAAAAGAGTTTACATATGGCTGGCATTGAGTGGTAGAGAGAAATGGAGAAAAAGAATAATGAACAGTTCTGTGTAAGAACGCCAAGAGACCTTCATTATTTCCCATTCTAGGGAGAGGAAATCTTTTATTCTTCAGATAGCACACTGACTTACATAAACTCCACCATGGGGTAGTTTAGTCCTTTTGATTTTCAACTACGTGCTACTTTTAAATATACAGACACTCTGCTTGCATGCTAGTCCAGTTAAATCAGAATCTTTGGGGGTGGACCACTTTACCACATTTTAAAGCTCCTCAGCCAATTCTAATGTATGGCCACAGGTGGAAGCCACCCATTTACGTCCTTATCATGATCATCTTTCCCACAGTAGAGTCTGTGTTAATGATGAAGTGAATGTGGTTAGCACCAGATTCTCATCTCACAGGTTGGGAATGTGGTCCAGATCTCATTAGCCTAATTTAGTTTCTTTATTCCCACTCAGACTACGTCTCATTCTCTTTCAGGCATGGGATATTGTCCCTCTCCTTAGGAATTTTTCCTTTATTCTCCTACCCTGGAAGAGAGTAAGCATGCTATTCTGAAGAAAAGACAGGGGTTCCTGGGAAGCTCAGTCGGTTAATGCCCTACTTTTGATTTTGGCTCAGGTCATGATCTCAGGGTCATGAGATCAAGCCCCCCCATCTGGCTCTGTGCCCAGTGTGGAGTCTGCTTGAGATTCGCTCTGCCCCTCCCATACCCTGCAACCTCGCTCTCTCTAAATAAATCTTAAAAAGAAAAAAAAAAGTGCAGCTCTTGGCTCCACCAGCTCTTTGGTCAAAGGCATTTGGAAGCCACCCAGCTGGCTGCGAGAGTGCTTGGTGTACAGAGAAAGAGTGCAACTGATAAATTTTTGGTTTTTTGTGTCCTCTAAGTTCCTCCTCCCCCATATTACATGTAACCTCCCCTTAATCTCAACCTCCCTCTCTCCTTGCTCTCAACAGCTCTTCCAATGTTCATTGCTTTCCTCAGTCTTACCCTCGTACCTCATGTGGAAGATAGAAGCTCGAGCTCTATCCACTCCCAGCCCACCACTTCTCACCCAGAGTCGCAGTCACCCGCCCTGTGTTCTAGGCCAGGAGGGCAGGAATCCTTCCTCCTTCTCCCTGTGTGCTCTGGCTCCCATTTATTCTTCTCTGCCCCGGGCCTGTTCCGTCACTGAGAGTCCTCTTAACCTCTTCCCTTCTATAGCCTCATTCCCCTCAATTCCCTTGAGTTTAAAAGTAAATTCAAGTGTTTGCTATCACTACACGAAGCCAAACCAAACCGATGTCTCTCTCCAGCTGCTGGTCCATCTTTCTTTCCCTTCTTAGTCAAGTTTCTTCAAAGGCTGTCCACAGCTTCCCGGCCTTTCCGCCATTCCTGTGTCGTCTGTACCTCGTGCGCCGGCCTTGTCGGTCTGCTGAACGTGCTCCAGGAGCAATCTAATGGCCCTAGGTCATTCCCTGGAGTCTCATATATTCTCATATATCGACCACTTCTACCTTCTATGAACTTTCTCCTCTATTCCTCCTTCAACTCCCTCTTCCTCTCCTTTCTGAGATGTCTGTTCTACGGTGTCTTGAGCTGGTAAGTGCAGTGTGCTTCATTCCGGAAGGCCCAGGGCCGAATGCCTGCCTTCACTACCAAATGGCCCACATGATCTCCAGCCAGTTATTTAACTTTCTTTGCTTCAGCTTCCCCTTTTTTCAATGTGAGTGATAGTGATGCCTATCTCAAAGCTGCTTTGGAGACTAAATATGACAATATATGTAAGCTACTTTGAACACTGCCTGGTATATGATAAGCATTCAATAAATGTTAGCTATTTTTATTACCATTAATATTTAGATTGATAGCTTCAGGTAAGGTATAGGTCTGGATGAGACCTCTTCTCTGAGTGACAGAACGGTTTATCTAGATGCCTGAGGACAATTCCTCTTAGGTGTCTCGTAATTAATCTAGTGCAATGTGTCTAAAGCTAAATTTATTGCTTTCCCTTTCTCTGCTCCACTCCTTTCCCAAGTTCCCTAATTTGTAGAGAGCACCACCCAGTGACTTAAGACAAGAACTTGGAATCTTGCCAGACAACTCCTTCACCATTCATTTCAATCATCCTGAGCAAATCTGCATGTTAGGCCAAGGTAATTTGAGATCCCGTTCAGCTCTTCCAGGCAAATAATTCCTCTTAGCGTGTCAAAGACCTAAACCTCCTACCAGGACAATGTATCGCTACTTCATGTTTAAGCATTCTTGTCTGACCCCCAACTCTGACATCTCTTGCTTGAAAGCAAAGAAGTATTTGTATAGCAAGAGAGAGCATGACCCTGAGAGACTGGCACACAGGACAGTAGATTCTGATGGAAACAAAGTCCATGGGAAAGATCTGGAGCTTACGAAGCTGCAGGCTGAGCAGGCCTAGAGGTCCTGTGAGCGTGATAACCACCTGGAAAGAAGAGAGGGGAGCGCCTGTGGACAGGAAAAGTAAGACACACCTCTGCACCCTCCCCAGATGTGCCTAGGACAGGGCTGGGCCCAACACAAAGGATACCGGATCTCCTTGGTCTTGGGGTTGTATCTTGACACCATGACGGTGCAGGCGCCGCAGCCTCCACTTCCACAGCTGTACTTGGTGCCTGTGAGGTAGACTGGAAGGAAGGGAGTCAAGGAAAAAGAGGGGGCGCAGGCCACTTTGCTTCTTACGTTGTTCTTCCTCGGATACTGGTAACAAGAAACATGTTTTCTTGTTTCTTGTTTAGAGAGCTATTTCATTTTTTGGCATATAAATGAGCTCAATGGGGAAAGATGAGAAGAAATTACAGACTTATGCTGCCTTATCCGAAACCCTCAAGGCCAGATGCCTTTCTGATGTAAAAGTTTCCATATTTTACAAAGGTAATAAGATAGCATTCCCAAGTGGGGCTAGGGCAGCACCTTGTAATCAAACACGTGAGAATTTCTGCAGTGAACCATAGGGATATTCACACTAAGTGGGAAACAGGAAGACAACCAAGGACCTCATGAGAGATCAGGGTTTACATCCCAAAGAGGTGTAAAAGGCTTTTGAATTCAGAGTTGTGGATAAGGGGTCATCATTTAGGTGGTGGGAAATAGTACATGGGAAAAACTTAGAAAACTGTCTCTGGGAGCTTAACTTGCCCTGTTCAGCAATGTATGCTTCTATCTTCTTACTAGATTAGAGAATATTAATTTAATACCCACAGCTCCTGAACTGGTACTGTCACCAAGCACTGTGTACCTTTTCCCTGTAAGATGTTTATATGTTTTCATAAAGAAAGAACAAATAATATATGTAAATCCTCTGCTTTAGATTCTTTAAGAATCTACTGGAATTTGCTTGGGGCCTTTTCTGGGCGAGTTTAAAAAGGATCTCGTGGGCAGAGGTCATAATTGGCTTGGGCAGAATAGTGAGCTGATCGGGATATTAGGGGACAATCCTGGCTAAAGCAGTGGCATGATGGGTTAGGAAACCAGATTGCAAGGGGTTATATGGTGAGAAACAGTCTGGAAAGAAAATGAGGCATCAGGTACACATAATTTTTTAGATAAGTTTGGCAGGAAAATACAGAGAGAAACAAAGGGATGTTTTTAGGTGGGTATGTTGGGAGGCAAAAAGACGGGGAAGATCCTGAAGAGAGGGGATAACATTATCTTGTATATATCTTGTATATGTCTTGTATGGACTCCCCAGAGCCTAACATAGTGCCTGGCTCTTAGTAGGTATTCAGTAAGTATATATATTTCAACTTACTGTTTTGAAATATTTATAGTTTCATAGGAAGTTGCAACAATAAAACAGTAACAAAACCTGTCACCTTGCTTGCCCCAAAGATGACATCCCACATAGCTATAATACAACATCAAAAGCAGGAAGCTGACCTGAGGATTACACTGATAACCAGACTAGGGAGCTTATGCAGAGTTTGCCACTTACACCTGCACATGTACCATGTAGGTACTGCTCTACGCAATTTTTTCTCCTAAACAGATCTATGTCACCATGCCCACAATAGCTGTGCTTCCCCAAACCTAAGACATTTTTTCTGAAAGTTTGTTGCAGGTCTGTTGAAGGTACTGGAGGGGTAGGGAGTAAAAAAGTTCCAGATTAGGGGGGGAGAGCTGAGAGTACATTAGCTCTATGTTGGAATTTTGAAACATGTTTATAGAACCTTGTTTTCTCCAATAAGACTTATGAAATGGTCTAAGTGACAAGTCAGGGAAGTCCTCATGGGAAACTACACATGCCAGCACCATGTACCCCTGAGCAGTTGGCTGGATGTTTTTAACACTCCTGAATATAAAAAGTTATCAGGGTGGGCATGAGACCCAAAAGGTCATAGTTATTTCTAAAGTTACGCACTCCTGTTTCACTGGATGATTCTTTTGGTTTTGCTCAGGTGAAATATATGACAAAGCATGAATCTCTCACTTTTGGATGACTTTTGTAAACTCCAACTAGACTCTACAAGTCAAACACAAGGGTATTTACCTTGAGTAAATACAGGGCGACTTTTTTCAGAAGTCTTAGCATGTCCACTTTTTACCACCCAGGCCAGATTCATTACAGTAAAATATAAGGATATGGACTTTCCTCAGGTAGTACAGTAGGTTTACTTCAGGATCAGCATTCTTCTCTACAACCTACATTATGAAACGAGAAAAGGGATTTTAGGAAGATAGTACCAACATGTTAGGGCAACTCTAACCATTGTTTTGGGGACGTTTTTGACAGATGGTAGCTTCACAGGGGGAAAAAGATAAAGGAAAACTTTCTAACACTTGGAACCAATTTTAAAGAAATTATGGCATATTATTTCAACATCTCTGAATTTTCCCATATATATGACAATTATAAATTCTGGATTGCTTTTCCTTATAGTCACCCAGAGAGGGCCCAAATGGGAAAACAGATACATAGATTCCAAAATCGACTCAGATAACTTGTCTCCATAGGAAGTCACAGAAAAGGTTAGCCAGAGATTTCTTAATGGAGTCAGGGGTGTATGTTACAAAGGGAGCCCCTCCTGTTCCCATACCCTGCTCCCAGCCCCCTAGTGAAATGGAGGTGCCACTAAGCAAAGGACGAGCAGACTGGAGCATGAATCTGGCTCTGCCTCTCATGTCGCACTCCTGGCTGTTACTGCCAATAGAAAGAAGCTGGCACATGAGATGAAAACTGTCTGCTTTTGCTGGCCCAGACAGCTTTTCTGCTAGGTATAGTCAGGCGAGATTAGAGAGAATGGAAGAGAAACTTACAAGGAAGTGTAGCAATGAACCTGAGACAGAGGACATTATTCCATTAAAAGTGTTTTTTACTGTCATCACCCTAGAAAAAGGCAACAAACCACATTATTCTTCATATGCTGCCTATTTCCAAAATTTCTAAGTCCTTAGAAGATTTACTCAGCTAGAGATGAGCTCATCAGCCCTCCACTAGGAATCTTAGCATGAGGAGGAGGCTAAGTATAGTGGCATCTCAGAAACAAAGCATTATAGTTAGCTTTGCTTTGACACCCTAATGTGTGGCTATGGAAATTATCTCCAAAGGTGGGAGCAAGATAGGGGATAGGGAGTGATGGTGGGCAAGCCAGGACTGTTTCCTCTATAACGGGGGAACCCAGACTGACGACACTATTCTGTGGTATAAAGACATTGATATACCTGAGACAACATTCCAGATAAATAGTAAACCTTCCCCAATCACTTTAGATGCCCAGTGAGTGCAACACTTGATTTAATGCTTTCTCCTTCAATCATGACAAGGTCTGCTCAGGTTCCAAATGAGGGAAAAGGCAAGATTAGACTTTGGGAAATTAATTAAAGACTGCCAAATGCAGTTCTGACATATCAGATATATGGTATCTGAGATTTCAAAATATATTTGGTATGGTATTTCAAAAAATATTTCAGTAATCATATGAGAAATAGTGGTCATACCAATAGCTGTGCTCACAAAATTGTATGGGTACATTGTTTCCTCCAGTAATTTATAGACACTTAGGAAAAAAATCCCTTTTTAGTAAGCATATGAAAACAGGGAAAACCTCACCAGTAACTGAGATGCAAGCGAAACCCCCGAGACACCCTGCCCATTAGATTAGCAAACCTTAGGAAGCATGATTATAGCAAGTTTTGGCACACTAAAGATTGGCAAATCATCTACAGGCAAGGAAACGGCACCTGTCATGCAATGAACTGTGGGAAAAGGAACTTGTGCAGGATTCTGGAAAGCCACCTAGAAGGACCTCTGAAAGCAGCGTGGTACAATCTCACTCAAAGACTCTCTTGCCAGTGTTGGTGAGGAGACACGTCGTAGGATGTTCACTGCAGCATTTCTCGGGGTAGTGGGGAATTGGAAGCATCCTATGTGTCTATCGCTAGGGTCCTGGATAAGCAGAGTGAAGGATGTGCAGTCTGGAAAACTAGCATGCAGAAGTCTCAGGTTTTCAAAGAGCAACATGGATAAATCTCAAAACGGTGGTGAGTCACAAAAGGGAATTTATAAGTCACAATACCACTTGCGTAAGAACACACACACACACACACACACACACTCCTGCACAATACCACGCAGGCCAAGCACTGTATATTTCTAAGATACATCTATATTTCTAAATAACTATATAGAAAGTAGATGGGAAGGACATATATATAAAATGCACAGAGTAGATGCTTATGGGGGAAAGAAATAAAGAGACAATAGGACATAAAAAGAAAGAAAAAAAAAAAAAAAAAAGAAAACAAAAGAGGAGTCTTGTCCAGACTGTGGGGATGGAATGCCATGGCCAGAGGTGAGTGTGCTTTGCTCAGCTCTGTGCTGGTGGGTCTAAAGGAAGGAAAAACAACCGCAAAAATAACAAAACCAATTTCTACAAAGAGGTGTATAATTTCCCCCCTTTGGCCATCAGTAACTTGTCTTAGAAATCTTTAAGACAGAGAAGGGTAAAAAGAGCAAAATATCATCTGTGTTTGCAAAAGACTGAAGACCTGGAGAAGGAATAATCATGCTAATGTAATATTGAGGGAGAAATGGTTATATTCCAACAAAGGAAAAGCAGCAAAGTCTATTTACCTCACACTCAGAGTAAGTTCTTAGCTTCTGAATTACTACTAATTGTTACTCACCAATCATCTTTCTGACGTTCAGGTCATTCAAGGTCCTGACCTATTGCTAAACCCAGACTTTTTTCGTTCTTTTCTTTCTCTGTTGTTTAGTTCAAAGACTTCCTAAATAAGATGTTTCCCTGCTATTTGACAAGCAAAAATCCCAAGAATTCTTGCCTTCATTGAAGTTGTGTTTCTTTCTTTAGGGAAGAACATCAGTAATCTAAAATAACTGAAACTTGAGAAGCATTAGCAACAAATGACTGTCCAAACTAATTTTTCATTTTAATACTTAACTAGTTTTTTTCTCTAATTGTCCCAAGGCACCTCAAACTTCCCATGTATTCATTTTGCTCATTAAAGTACAGGGTTGAGAACAACTGGCCCAGGCTAAGCATTAGAGCCGCCACATCTCTTCTGAAGAGAAGGCAGCTTACTGAGTAGTCCGTGTTTCAGACAGAGTGGCCTCTGCCTCTAGGTTGATTCATCAGCCTGAGGTGATTAAAGCAAAACAAAATCATTCTTTGCTACTGTTATCCTCGATGTCATATAGGCCTTCTATTAAAATAGAATTGGTGAACTCAAGTAGAGCTAATATCCAAAAAAAAGGGGGAGAATGACAGTTTTTCGTGCCTGTGGCAGAACTGATTTTGTAACATAACAAAGAGAGTCCCTTACTGATTCCAAAAGAAACTATTCCTTAATATTGTGCACCAAATCCTGAACTAATGATCAATGTTCAAGTTCATATTATGATAGCTGACTTGAAAAAGGAGAGAGAATAAGGATACAACAAGTAGCACTGCAGTAAAAGAAAAAAAGTTAGCTTGGCTTTTGTCCCTGGTATACAAAAATTCACATTAATCCTCTCATAAACTTACCTTTCTTCCATTCACAAAAAAAATCAGTTCATCGGAATTGGTAACAGAAGCCATCATACCAGGAAAAGAATGCCTCCACCAGAATAGAGGTTTGTCTGTCTGTCTGTTCTCAAGAGCAGATATATTAGAGCAAAAACCTGGGTAACCATTAGTCTTGCCCGCTGCGTGGGGTGATTTATAGCCACGCTGCCACGTGAGAAGCACCAACCAGGGCTCTCTGCCCACTCTGCCCGCAGGGACTTGGAGTGGTTCCTGGCAGCGCCCTGTGTTCTCCTTTCCTACAAATTAAGTCAGTGTCTTTGCCCATCCCTTTTGGAGTCTGACTGGTTTCCCCAGGGTAATGTGTTTAAAGCCAGATAAAAATTGAGTTTTAAACAGGCTGTTATCTGGCCAAGTCATCAATCAACAGTGCTATTAAACCTCATAAAACTTTCTTTCTTTGATTTTTCAAAATCAAAAGATCTTTGATTTTTCCTATGCAGAGGGAAGATTCCACCACACATAGAACTAAAGACTTCATAAAATGTATTGTTCAAACTCAACTATAACAACATGCGAGTTTATTCTCCTTCCTTAATCTTTTTTTTGTACTCACCTTTCTTCAAATTTAAGGGTTCACGACATCAAACTACCTAAACCCATAAACATGTACAGAGGTTTGCCATGCTCCCATCTGTTCTCAGGGCTTCATCCTTCAACAGCTTGGTGAACTACTGTCATCTTTGATTTAGAGACAAATGAATGGAAGCACAGAGATATTGGACAACTTGCCCAGTGTCACACAGGCAATGGGTGGCAGAGTTGCTCCAGAGTCTGTGCCTTTCATCTCCTTCCTGTGCTCCACATGGAAACCTGGCAGGAAATGAGGCTGGAGAACAGGCACTCCTGAGTACGTAGGGAGGTCTTGTAGGCCTATTAAGGCTTACGCGGAGTGTTCTAAATATTATGGGAAGCCACTGGAGGGTTTTGAGGAGGGGATGACAGGATCAGATTCAAGTTTTAAAAAGACTGCTTTGCCTGCTTTGCAGAGAATGAAAGGTAGGAGCCAGATTGGAAGAAGAGAGAGGATTAGAAGTTATACAGTGGTGCAGTCAAGAGATGGTGAGACTAGGACAAGGATGACAGTGGGGAGATGGGTAAGAAGGGGTCAGATTTGCTGACAGACTGGATGTAAGGTATTGGGGGGGCTGAGTCAAGGATGTCTCCACAGCTTTTGGGTTGGGCAGGTGGATGAGGCTATCGTAAGTTCTGTTTGGACATGTTAAGTTTGGAAAACCTAAAAAACATGCAAATGGAGATGGTGAGTGGGTTGTTGTATACTCAAAACTGGTTTGGGGATTTTTTTTTTGTCTTGAAGAGAGGGAAGACTTCAGATTTGGGGCAGAATTTCACCTCTAAGACTCCAATCCAGTCTTCCTTTAAGTACTAAGTTCTGACCTCACCAACTGAGCAGTATGCCTACACACTCCCCTGCCTCACTGCCTCCACAGTTCCCATTCTCATCCTGATTGCTCCTTACCCAAGTAAGGGTCTGAAGGACCAACAGGAGTTTACCAGAACAAAGAAAGGACATGTTTAGCAGACAAAACCACTTGTGTAAAGTCAAGGAAGTCTGAAATTGCATATTATGTTTCAGAGATTTAAAAGTAGTTTTGTTCTTATATATGAATTGCTTGGGAATGAATGACAGAAATAGGAGTATCAAATAGCATCATTCATTCAAAAATATTTGAAAAGATTACTTTCCTCATGGAGCTTAGGGGTGTGTGTGTGTGCACGCGCATATGTGAGTTCTGTGGGAACCTTAAGGCATTAGATAAAATGACATTTATTTCTAACGTGGTGGAAAATAAACTAGAGAGACAAGGTAACTTCAGATGGCAAGCAATGTGATCATTAGGTTAAGTTAATACCAAGTGACTTAGGACACTAGTTTAGTCTTGGGTAGTCAGGGCTGGTGTGTGTTTGACGTGAGTGCTAAAGGTGAGCCCACGGAGAGGCAGCATGGCAGAAGAGCCTCCAGTGGCCCTGAGAAGGAACTGAGGCTAGCATGTTAAAAGGCCCCTGTGGCAGACCGTGAATGGCAGGATGAAGGGAGAGTGAGGGGAGGTCAGAGAGATGGTAGGGGCCAGGACCAGGGGTTTGCAGATTTCTAAGGTGGGAAGGGACGCCACTGGAGACTTCTGAGCGAAGATGTAGCATCATGTGATTTGTACTGTATCATCCCACCGTTATTACTGGGAAGAGGATAGCTAGGAGACCAGTTCCGAAATCTTTTCTCTGTTGTCCGTTAGAGGCTGATAAAAAAGCATCAGCCAGGGTGCAGGGTGATGGTAGCAGAGGTGGAGAGAAAGAGGCAGGCTGATACGAATTTTGGATGTAGAACCACGGGGGTGTCTTTAGTTTGAGTTAATTGGACTTCCAGATGCACATGTCTGCTGGATGTAGGGATCCAGAGGTCAGAGAAGTCCAGACTGAAGCAGCCAATTTATGAATGATCAGCTCATAGATGGTGTAAGCACACTGTGGGGACTATAAAGTACCAGAAAAAAAAAGTCACATTTCTTGTGGCAAGATATTTGAATGTTAGCTGATGTGCTTCCTCCTGGCCATTGCTTTCCCCATTCTTTAGCTGTAAGTGAGGGCATTCCACATTCCTGGCCTTTGGAGTGGATCCTTATGGCAGGAATAAAAAAAAAATTTTTTTTTTTTTTAAATATAGTCTCAAAAAAGCCATTGAGACTCTTGGCAGAGACACCAGGAACAAAGGCAGGTGAGGCTGTGGACAGGGATGCCAAAGGCAAGTGTCCTTACCCCATGCCTCTGTCCTGAATCTACCACAGAAATTTTGAACTATGGGGTTTCCTCTAATTGAGTGGGACTGAGTTTCTGCTGCCTGGTGGAATGGAGCTTGAGATAGAATTTAAGTCTGTGTCTATACATCTAACTCTGAATTATTCTACATTTGTGTCATAGTCAACCTCATTTAGTACTCACATATATGCCAAGTGAAATGCTACCCTGTATTAGCTCATCTAATCTTCATGACGATCTTTGAGGTAGGAATAAAATCTCCACTTTACAAACGAGAGATCTGAAGCAGCCAGAGAAGGATACAGTCATGTTTTGTACTCGGAGTCTGTGCTCAATCAAATAATTCTAAAATTTCACACACTTGTTTCCTTTTGTTCCCTCAACGCCCTGGTGAGACAGAATAATTCAGTTTCCCTGGAATGCTGCATATTTTACTCTAATAGGGCAATAAAGTTTCCACTGCAGATGACTGCAGCTTTTAGCTGCTTTTATCCATCAAATTTTCAAAAACTCTAAGGTCGGACTCTGGGTGCCTTAGTTTTATCACCGATGGGACATACTTGGTAGAAAGACCCAGTATGACCCTCCTGAGGTGTACTGGCAATTCCAGGTCCAGGCTTTTTTTTTTTTTTAATCCAAGCAGATGGATCTGCAGTGTCTCCCTGGTGTGTAGAAATGTGTATATATAGAACACCAGCTGTTCAAGATTTAATAGCACAGAGATCCTTCCAGAGCCCTAGGGTTCTTTAAACATAATATAGTGATGTAGTCACTCCTACTATGTGAGAATGGACAATTATACCTGGGAGTGATAGTTCTTGAGTTCCTTGCTCAAAGACATAAAACTGTGGACATCTCATTGTCTGGGCGGGAAGTCTCATTCTCCACAGAAATGCAGGCTGTGCTCAGAGCTCAGCTGCCTTGCTTCCCAGAGACCTCATCCAGGAATCATACTCTCCAGTCAGAAAGTACCAGTAACAGATCAAACACCCAGGCAGAAATAAAGCTCCTTGGGACAGAACTGTCTAAAAGGTACTGCTTCCCTCCAACATTTCTGTAGCTTTGGTCTATCATTTAGAACCTGTACTTGATTTTGTTTTTGAATTCTGGTTCATCTACAAAATGGAGCCCTCAGTTCTGCCATCAAGTGGCTAGCCCAGAGTTCCACAGCATTCTTCTGCCATGCAGTTATCTACTCCAGGAACTAAAACTTTCCCGTGGAGGGCTGGACAACATTGTCATTTTCTTCTGGTAAAAAGCGGACTCCTGCAACAATTCTCTGTGGATGTGTCAGAGCCAAGAGAGCAGGCACTTCACCTACCTCTGCTCCTGCCTCTCCTGCCTCTCCGCCGCTGGTCTCCGCAAAGGGCATTTCTGCTGGTACTTTCCATATTGACGTTGTAACAAAATGGGTCATTTTTAAGGCTTTTAGCTTTTGCAGTTGTGGCAGGGCAAAGCTTTTCAGAAGTGCTGTGATGAGTTACAGATTTCAACGAACAGTTTTTAAGAGATACAGATATTTTTGGTTACCAGACAAGATTTCTTAGTGCTGCTTGGTACACAGATCCATGGGAACAGGAAATCAGTATGCAAATCCGGTCATCTAGAAGCAGAACACTTATTTGTATCCTAGTGTACTTTGTTGAAGGGAAAAGCAGCAGGTTCCATTGGGTGGACCCTATGAGAGTAACACTGTTATTGGCACTTTTCAGCTCAAGTCCCCCTCCACTTCCTCCTTTATCTCAGGACCCCCCCACCTGCAATTCCTGGATTCTGCCCTCTGCTGGGCTGATGTATCCCAGTTTAGGGGTCCACGAAAATGTTTGCCTTTTAAAATCAGAAGAAAAAAATGAATATAAATGAGGCTGGATTGTACTTACGTACTGATGTAGTTGTAAAATACAATTTCAATATTTATGGAGGAAAGAGTTCACAAAGGTAAAAGCCCCCCAAACAGGTTGCACCCTGCATGGCCTCCCCCGATCGCAGGCCTACTGTGATTTGTTGGAGCATGTTGAATTCAGGGTTGAAATATTTGCAACACTTGTCCTCAGATCTAAGCCAAATTCCCCAACTTTGCTTTTAATAAAATCTGCACAATAATTTGATCTCCCTCTAACTTCTCTATCTACTGCCCGATTGTCCTGCATCCAGGTGACCTCTTTAAACTCTGGCACACCAGCACAATCACTTCTCGGCCCACATTCCCAGCTGCTTATTTCATTGGGTCAAACCCACTGTTTTTTTTTCACAAACTTCTGAGGTTATTCCTGACCTTTTCAATCAACAGAATTTAATCCACATAAAAGTTTTACTACTTGGGGAGCTCTACTTCTTATGGACTCCTGTGATCTGCGTGTCATTCTGTAGCATATAGAGCCAGACAGATGTATTTTCGGACTCCATCCACCAAAGGGCTCATTGTATATGGTTGTGCTCACCATAGCCTTGACTCTAATGGCCAGGCCTTAAGTCTCTCAAATGCACTTCCCTTTTCCATTTTAGTCCCCCAAATCTGTTTTCCACAGTGCAGCTGGAATGCTCCATTCAAAACACAAATCTGAATATGTCAATGTCAGTTGTGTGTGCCTAAAGTCTTTCTGTGACTTGCCCTGTGTTCAAGAAAAAACAAAGATGCGAACATGGCCCAGGTAGTCTGAGGGTCTGGCCCTGCTCCACGCAGAGTCTCCATCCCACAGACATGCTCCTAGCACAGGTGTCCCCATTCTTGGGCCACAGTCCTCATCCTCCATCCCAGGGCCTTCAAGCCTGCTATCCCTCCAGCAGCACATCCGCTGCAATTCTTTCCCCAGGAACATATCTTATCATTCAAGGCATGACCCTACCACTGTTCTCTCGGGAAGCTGTCTGACCCCCAAATCTAAAAGCCCCCAAAATTATTTTCACTGACCACTTTGTATTTCTCTGGGGCACTTATCAAAGCTTGCAATGATATTTGTGTGATTCCTTGTTTAATGCCAGCCTCTCCTATTGGATCATAGAGCCCACATTTGTCTTGTTAACCAGGTGTTTCCAATGTCTGGCACTTAACTATTTTTTTAAAAGAATGACTGAGTCCATACTATAATGAGATCTTTATAGTAAACATTTTAGAGTGGGTCTGCTATTGCGGTCTTGTTCTTCCTCATTGAAGAACTGATGATAAGCCTATGCAGTGTGGCTGAGAATAATCTGTATTCTTTCTGGACCCTCTTCTGGGTGATCTATGCTGTTCCTGTCCTTCTCGGAGTCCCATTCTATTTCAGGACTCACAGTGCTCGCCAGACAGTTCTTCCCCTTTTTGCTTTTGCATTTGTTTAAAAAAAAAAAAGTCCTGAAGTATGAAATCCCCATCAGTGATTTCTAGTGCAGTCTTGGCATCTCTCTGATTAGCTTTGCATCTTTCCGGATGTCTGTTTAACTTTCTAATGAAAGGACTTCCTGCGGCTGTGGTTTTGTTTAACTTGAGCATCCCGTATCTGTGTTCTCTTTGGTAGCTTCATTCTCTCTGCAGGACCGGCACCGTCTGTATGACTGCACAGTGGTGAAGGCATCTGGATTCTGGAATAACAATAAGAGTTCATTTGTATTGAGTGCTTAGTGCCCTGGTCTAAGTATTAACCCATTTAATCTTCAAATCAAATTAATGAGGCAAATACTATTATAATTGCCCATTTATAGATCAGAAAAACCAAGACATGAGACTTTAACGAACTTGCCCAAGGTCACACTCTAATAAATAGTCTGGCCAGGATTCAACCCTAGGCCACCTGGCTCCAGACTCCTGGCTGGTCACTACTAAGTACCAGGGCCTCCCTAGAGACTTGTGAATGTTATATTTCTGGGTCGCTTCATTAATCAAACCTGTCAATCAAAGAAATCATTAGGGAGTGGCTCAGGGAACCCATCTTCTCTTCCGCTCCTTTGGTGACTTCGGAACTGCAGATATATGGTGGGTATATGGAATTTTCTTCTGGCAGGGAAGGAACTGCTGCCTTGGCCAGTCACTCTCACATGGAAGAAGTTGCTTTCTGCTCAGCAAAAAGAATTGGCATACTGATATGGGATGAAAATAAGTCAGTTGTTTAGAAGCTGATGATGACCTTTTGTGTTTATCATATGGCACAGTATTGGCCTAACAGGAACTCAAAAAGACTGCTGAGTGAAGAAAATAACACAAGTGGGATGGGTTCCTCAGTTTGGGTTCCTGGCTCATTTTCTGTGTTTAAGTCCATTCTGAGAATTTAATGGCAGATACAGAAATAATTAAATTCACCCAAGAACCTAAAAGATCAAGGGGTAATGCCAGAAAAGGGTTAATATCTTAAGTCTTAAACCATGATTTAACGCTTAAACCATCAGACCATATCAGGTGGTGTCCAGACATTCCTTGCTGGATTTCATGTGCCATCACAACCAAGTAGCAGCTGAATTTTCTCAGAGGACTGTCTTTCCTGTCCATTTCTTCCCATATACTTCCTCCCCTGTATCTGTCTGGTCTCCTGATACTATGGTGCATCATGTACCCTATACAATAATCCAAACCTACTGCCATGCCAGTAACTCTTAAAACGTAGTCCTCTGCTCTGCCTTGGGCACTTTTACTTCCTTTTCTTACCCATGCTTGTTTTATTTTCTCTGCTCATTAGCACTATGTCTCGTGCTTTTGTCCTCCCGGCCCCCCTGTCCCAGTTTGTTCCTTATTTCATTTTCTACTCATTTCCCCTTTAAATATTTGTGTTCACAATGCTATCAAATTTGAAATTAAAGATAAAAAAGACACTTAGCCACAGATAATATTTTAATTTTAAATATTTAGGTTCAAAGAAGGAATAAAAACCAAAAATATAGACTTATAACAATAAATGGCAATGAAAAAGTTATATATCAATATCTATGAGATGCAACTAAGATTATATTCAGGGAGAAATTTCTTAACTTCAAATGTTTTTATTTTTAACATAGAATGGTTAAAAATTAAAGAACTAAATTTTCAACTCTAGAAAGTGGAAAAGAAAAATAAATCAAGACAAAGTAGATATATACAAAAGTAGATGTAACAATGACAAAAGCAGAAAAAATATTTAGAAAATGAGAAAAGAGAATGGATAAATAAAACCAAATCTTTTTTGGAAATCTAATAATCTAAATATCTAATAAGTATTTTAAAATGAGAAAATTCAAATAAACACAATTAGGAGGAAGAACTACGATATAACCATTATGTTCAACTTTATGCTAGAAGTATGCATTGCTCATACTACTAAAAATTTAGAACAAATGCACTTCAATGGAAAAAACAGCTGACTATGATATGTAGTTACTATGAAAAACAATTTAGCCATTAATAATAATCAACATTTTTATATACAAGATGTGAAGGGCTCTGGTCCAGGATTAAGCCTGGCAAGGGGGGTTCCTAGAGTCTTCTCTTCCCGTGTTCAACCTGCTGACTTTAGCCGCTTCACCACAGATTTCCCTATGTTCTTCTCTGATGGTGTCCTTAGTCTCCCTACAGTATTAAAAGTTCCTCCATCATCAAATCCAGCAAATCTTCTACTTTTTAAACAACTTGGCAGTCAGTTAATGTTTACTTCTGAGGGGTTTATATGTATGTGTATGTTTATAACATACAAGGCATAGTCCATGCCCTTAAGAATCTGACAGCTGTATATAATGGTTCAGAAAAATGACAAAGCAAGAATTTATTAAGTACTCCAAAGCAAACTAGCTCTGAGGCTTCAGGTAGGTGGAGCATATGAAAATGCTTTGTAAACTGGAAAGTGGCATGCAAATACAAGTACTTATTATATTTGTTATGGTTTTCCTTGTTATAATTCCAAGAAAAACTCCTGACAACCTGCACAGTATGTAAACTGCTTCCCTAATTTCAAACTCCCACTTAGCCTGCCATCCTCTTCACCCTTCATAGAACCCACATATGAGCTGCCCCAGTGTTGAAAACGATGGATGTGGAAGAAGTACCCCTGAAAGAAAAAGGTGAAAAGGAATGAGTGGGAATTCAAAAAGGACTTAATGAGTTGAGTGGGTGTACGGCAATGCCATTTGCAAAACCAGTTTGTTTGTACATATAAAAATTGGACAAAAAGAAGTTTGATGTTTTGTACTATTTAGTATCTGAAAATTTATGTCAGAATATTCCAGATTGGACTTTTTTTTAAACATGCTTTCGATGAATTAAAAATATTATGTGTTCATGCCTTTTGAACTTAACCTGTAAGTATATTGGCTACAATTATTTGGCCATTCTCACCTTAACATAGTACATTTATTTTAGTAGTTAATGCAAACAATCTTCATTTTAAGCACACATGTAGGGAAAAAAATTCAGTGAACAGAATTAGGCTAAACATTACAGTGTTGAAGTTAATGGTGGCAAATACTTCCACAGATTTTATTTAATTATTTTCATATTTCCTTCACATTCCTCTCCGAAAATCATATTAGGAGGGGACTCTGCTTTATCCAACATTTTATTGACTGAATTAATGATTCTTTAATAACTGACAGCCCTAGAAAGTCAACTTGTGCACTAAAATAAACAAGAATTTGCTTTGGATTATCACTTTGCATGGATTATCACTTATTATACTCTGGACTACAGATTAATGATAAAAGCACAATAAAAATTATTTTTAGCCATAGCATCTTAAATAAGAAGCTCCACAAATAGCAAGCAAACACAAAAGCTTTTCTGTTCTTCCATTTTTCCTAAGAATAGAAATGCATAGAAATACCATCCACATTTGGTATTTGTATTGCTAATACATAATAACTGATTGTTACCTGACATTTTAAAAATATGTAAATGTGAAAATTGTGTAAATACGAAAAACAAATATTATGAGTTGCCCTAATTTTCTGTATATTTGAGATGAAAATGTTTACACTAATGACCTGTCCTGTGTTTAAGTCATTCAGAAAATCACCTTTTGTTCTCAAGCCCCAAATATTAGGCAATAGCAATTTAAAATCAATTCATGGCATCTAAAAGAAAAATTCAGAAGACAAGGAATATGACTTAAAAGCAGTAAAAAAAAAAAAATTTTTAAACAATCCACTATAATTAATTACAGCAAAATTTCTTTTTATTTATTTTTAAAGATTTTATTTATTTAAGAGAGTGTGAAAGACAGAGAGAGAGAGCAAGAGACGGGGGAGGGGGTAGACAGAGGGAGAAGCGGGCCTCCTGCTGAGGAGAGAGAGCCTCACATGGGGCTCAATCCAGAGACTCCAGGATCATGGCCGGAGCCAAAGGCAGATGCTTAACTGACTAAGCCACCCAGGCACCCCAAAATTTCTCTTTGGAAATATTTCATCCATTTTTCAACTTGTGTAAGTTTATTTTCTCTCTTTCCAAACAGGGATTTGTGATTTTTGTGGATAAATTAAAAGGATTCCTAAATTCTTTGACATACTATACAGCAGAGATTAAATGTACAAATACTTACTGTAGCTAAAAGGAGATTGTTTTTTATTATAGCAGTAAAGACAGGGAATCAACAGGCTCAAATCATGACAAATACACTTATTTAAAAATTCTCTTCTATGTTTGATCTTTTATTTCAGGTCTTTTGACATTAGTATCAATTTATGAGGTTCTTATTAGAATGAGCAAACTGAAAGCACTTCAGAAGCAAAAATTCTTGAGTTTAAATTCTTAAAATTTAAAAAATTCTTGACTTTTATCAAAACTGAAACAAAGAATTATGAAGTGTAGGTCTTCAGGTACATCATATTTACTCATTGATTATTCAAAATATGTAGAGCTTCTTTTAAAAATAGTATATAAAACAAAGGGAAAGCCTCATAAAATCTTGTGATTTTTCTTCCCTCATGTGTGCTTGTTTGTAAGTTTAAAATCAGTTATTTTGGGGCGCCTGAGTGGTTCAGTCAGTTAAGTGTCTGACTCTTGGTTTTGGCTTAGGTCATGAGATCAGCCCCAAGTGGGGCTCCCTGCTCAGTGGGGAGTCTGCTCCCCTGTCTCCCCTGCTCAAGTGTGGTCTCTGTTTTTGTCTCTCTCTCCCTCTCCTCTAAAATAAATCTTGGGAAGTTGATTAAGCACGTGCCTTAGGCTCAGGTCATGATCCCAGGGTCCTGGGATTGAGTCCCACATGGGGCTCACTTCTCCCTCTGTCTGTCCTTCCCCCTGCTTTGGACATGCTCTCTGAAATATATATATAACTAAATTAAAAAAAAAAATCTTTAAAAAAATAAAATTCAGTTATTTTTTTTACCCCTTTAAGGAGAGATAAAGTAAAGCAAAAGCAAAAGCAAATTAGCATAAAGTCGTCTTGAGTTTAAAAAAGCTCATCTTTTTCTGGCTTCCAAAAAACCAAAACACAAATGTAGTCTTTAAAAACACGTAGTCACTGGAGAGATATGGAAACTGAAGAAGGATTTGGTATGGAACAGGTGCAAAAAGCTAAACACAAGTAAAACAACTTACACTTAAGCTATCAAATTCTTCCTTTGCCAGTATTTTATCTAAATAAGGGAAGATTTACAGACAGATAACTAAAATTCACTAATATCTGGCAGGGTCAGAATTTACCTAAAATGTAGGTTTGTATTTATTGCACAGAATTTCCTGAAATTTTTCATTACTTGTCCGTTCATTATAAACTAAAAGTACAAGATGATGTCTTTATAGCATAGTTTTAAAAGACATTTTCCTGGATTTCAATTTTTCCTTTATATATAGGATGCAAAGGAGCATGACAAAAGTCATTCAGAAAGGGCCTTTTTCAAGGTTAGTCACCTGAACTTAGTTCCCTGGGGTCATTAAATTTAAAACAGACATAATAAGTTCGCGAAGTTTTGGCTGATGAGCTCTCAGCTTTCCCTATTTTGTCCATGACAATCGTGTGCTGTTTCTTTTCTGGGGATCCACGCCAAAAATTCTAAGGAGATACACAAAGATCAGAATTTTGCCGCCCAGGTTCAACACCTGCCGGCACAGAAGAGAGTGAAACCTGAATCCTGGCTCTTCAGAGCGGCAGGCGGAGACACCGGCCACGTGGTTCACCGTCGCGAGCTACAAAAATCAAGCTCACAACTGAAGTGGCACATTGGTTCGATCTGGGCCCCACAGCGGTACTCACCCTCCCGGGCGGCTCCTCCGGCACTCCGGGCCACTCCCCCCGCGTCCTTCTGCACTGCTTGCCCCGGTCCGGCCCGCCACCTCCTTCTGCCCAGGGCCGAGCAAACCGACACACTGGAAACGAGGACAGCCCTTCTGCAAGAGCGAGATACCTGGTCCAGCATTCTCGGGGAGGCCGGAGCCCTCGTACTAAAATCCCCAAACGAACACGGCACGTTGCCATCCTTGCTCCGTCTCAAGAGACACACACCTGTTCCGCATCCTTAAAACAAACGAACCGCGCGGAGGTTCTGACAAGTTCAACAAAGGGGCTCCAGGCACATCAAGGTTTCTGAAGCTGTTTCAGGAACGATTCTTCACACAATGGGTTCCTTGGGCCCCTGCCGCGCAGTATTTCAGAGAAAAGACCCCGAAGGGCCTAAACTAATCTGGCTTAAAGACTGTGCACAGGAAAAACGCCAGACTTTCGCCTCGCGGTCGCGGGCCTCAAGACGCCGGCCCCGGGGGCTCTCCACGAGCAGGTCCCCGGGGACCGGCACTGAGGAGCGGCCGCGGCTACGCCCCGTTGTGGTCACCAGGTCGTGGTCCCTGAGCAGGCAGGGCTGGTGGGGCGCGGGTCTCCGGGCCAACTCGGTGAGGACTCGGCGCTGCGAGGTCAATGGCGCCCGCTGCGCGACCGTAACTGCCGCGGGCTCCTCACGTGGCGCGCGGGGCACGTGGGCGCGGCCCGGCCTCCACGTGCGGGGCCACCTCCCCTTCCGGCGCTCGCGGCGTCGGCCTCGAGGGTCCGCCCCCCGCGTGGGCGTGGTGGGCGGGGCTGCCCCCCCCCCTGCCCCGGAGTCCGACGGAAAGAGCGGAATGTTGGGAGATTCGCGCAGCCGCAGCCAGGCATCCGCTGAGCGAGGCGGGAACGTTTCTCCGCATGCGGGGATTCGCCGCCTCACGAGGTGCACGGCCTGGCTGGGCTCCGACTGATGGGCAGCATGGGGGGGGATGGTTGGGCACCCGGAGGATCTGGGGCGGAATGACCGGTTGCCGTTGTGGTGGCCTGGCGGGTGTGGTAAGAGCAGGGGACGGTGAGAGCCGGGAGAGGGGGCTTCCAGGCTCCGTCCAGGCCCCGAGCACCCCTGGAACGGGGGACACGTTCACAGAGGCTTTCCGCAGCAGTTCGGAGTGCCTTCCTCCACTCCGGGGTTGTTCTGATTGCCTGCTTTGAGGCCGAAGGAGGAGAGGTTCTTTAAGTAGGGCTGTGTGAGTAAGTGGGGGCATCAAGTAAGGGACTTCTCAGGGCCTTTAAAGTCTTGCTAATGGTACCCCCCCCAGCCCCCATTCCCCTCTGGCGGACGTGGCAGTGCCAAGGGTGCGTTGTGAGTGTGTGCACAGAGACTCAGCACTTTACATCCTTAGTTTCAAGGCATTTAGTGCTTCTGCCCCTGCTTCTACCCTCACGTACTCGTTCCCTGAACCGTCCTTGATTCACTCCTTCCTCTCTCATTCCTTTTATTTTCTGCTCGCTCTTCCCCGCTACATCTTCCTTTTTCTACCTTCTCTGCCGTTTCACACTTGGGGGAGTTTGAACCTGTTTCCAGGCTCTTGATTACTAATCGCACGCGTGACTCGTAAATCTGTCTGTAGCCTGGACCTCTTGCCAATTCCGAATTAACTGTCTAGTAAATCCTTTGGCTGACAGCCAGGCTATAAATCTAAAATCAAATTCACGTTTCCTTTGAAAGCACTTTCTATTCCTGTGTTGCCTGTTTCTTCCTCTTCCTCCTCCCACTCCCTCTCTCCCTCCCCCATCCCTCCTCACTTTCCTTTTTTTTTTTTTTTTTAAGATTTTATTTATTCACTTGACAGAGACCACAAGTAGGCAGAGAAGCAGGCAGAGAGAGAGGAGGAAGCAGGCTCCCTGCTGAGCAGAGAGCCCAGGCGGTGCTTGATCCCAGGACCCTCAGACCATGACCTGAGTCTAAAGCAGAGGCCCAACCCACTAAGCCACCAAGGCACCCCCTTCCTCCCTCTCCTTATTCCCCCCTCCCCAGCTGCTTCAGCCTTGCCTACCCCATCCTGTCAGAGGGCAGGGACTGTTGCTTGAATCTCTCTGTTCCCACCAGCGCTGTTGGTGCTCAAGCCTTTGTCACCTCTTGACTATCACAGTAGTGTAGGGGAGGAAAACTTTTCCCTTTTTCTCTTCTAGGTTCTTGGGCTGGTCAAATAATTTAAACAGGACATTACCAGGAAAAGGCAAATTTTAATTTCAAATGTATGGGAGCTGATAGAAATATGAGACTCAGAGAAATGATCAAAGAAGGCAGGTTTTTATAGCTTTTAGATGAGGAAATTTGTGAAGAGTTAAGACGAAGAAGTTTGGGCTTGGGGTAACAAATTAATGAAGAGGTAACAAGGTTTCTTTGTTTACACAGGATTCTCAGCCCCGAATTCCCTATCTCTGGTGATAAGGATGCGTTCTACCCTCCAGGTGCAGAGAGTGTACCCTTCACATGAAAAATCTGTTTCCTGCTTTTAGGTGTACAGAGGACGGTCAGTGTGACACATTTTGGGGCAGCCTGCTCTGGACTCCATCAGTAGCTTCCCAGCTGTTATCTCCTGTGTTAATTCATGCTATACCTTCCAGCAGATTAAGTCATCCTTATGTCATTTCCTTGATAAAAACCATCAAAAGTCTTCACTGTTGAAAGAAGAAAATCTGAACTGTTGACTTATAGTTAAGAATATCTGTGATCTGATCCAAACTAGTTTTCCAGTTTTTCTTTCTGGATTTCTCCCTTTCATAGTCTACTCTCCAGCCAAACCAGATTATCTATGCTGTGGTAATTATCTGAATCTTGTCTGACCTCCGTCCTTCACTTCTACATTTTCCTTCATCTGGAATTCCTTTTCTTTTGTGTCCCTTTTTCTAGATCTTCCCAGATAACTGGGATGTTACCTCCTCACCTTCCACAGGACTAGATTTGGGCTGCATCTGGCACACTTTTATCCTTGCATTTCTTTCATTATAAGACCATATATAGTTAAATTGTAAGCCCCATGAGGCGGGATCAGGGATTTATTTTCACCATTCTTTAGATGCCTGGCCACAACTTTTAGTTGCTCCCTAAAATTTTGTTGAATAACTACATTATTCGTTGAGGTGATGCATCTCAGCCTGCTCTCTGCTCCCCTCTTTTGCCTTAGATCCTGAAGAAGGAGCCTAGCAGTTTAAACCAAAAACTATGCAATTATTAATCGTTTGCCATATACCTTACACATCCAGAACTATAGTTAGTTTTTTCACATGCATCTTAAAATGTATTATTTAATCAAGTCAGGTTTGAACACTTCTTGGTGGCTAAGGAAGTTTCTGCTGACCCTAGGTTGGAATACTGGGTTATTGTTTATAGCTTTCTGCCAAACCTCAGAGAGCTGTCTTCTGCCATCGTGACTCAGTCAGATGTCCCTTGCTCACTTCTCCATTATGGGGCTGCGGGCTAGAAAAGGCAGAAAACATGAGGAAGCATAAAGGATTGACTGGAGAGTAATACTCATCATCATGACAATCATGGTAATCAGCACTAACCTTTATTGAGTTGTTAACATGTGTGCTGGTCCTGGGTCAAACACTTCTGGGGCACCTGGGTGGCTCAGAGGGTTAAGCCTCTGCCCGCGGCTCAGGTCATGATCTCCGGGTCCTGGGTTCGAGCCCTGCATTGGGCTCTCTGTTCAGCAGGGAGCCTGCTTCCTCCTCTCTCTCTGCCTGCCTCTTTGCCTACCTGTGATCTCTGTCAAGTAAATAAATAAAATCTTAAAAAAAAAAAAAAACCACAAACTTCTACAGTTAAGCTCATTTAATACAGGAACTCTAATAGTTAGGTCCTCTATTTTCTCTATTTGACAGATGTGGAAGCTGATGCACAGATAGGTCAAAAACTTGCCCAAGGTCCCACTTACGGCTGATTTAAGGGGCGGAGCTGGGATTTGAACCAGGCCATTGGGTTTTAAAGCCACCATGTCATTCAGTGACGGAGGCGGGACAAATGAGACAGGCTGCCTGTCCCCAAGCTTGCAGTCTAGCCAGGGACAAAGAATTCGAAGCACTCTGAGTGAGAAAATTTCTCTCAGTCCTTGGATCTCCCTCGATGTGTGGTCCCTGGTCCTGGAGAGCTTGTATAGTGATCATCTGTTTCCATGTCTGTTTCTTCACCAGACTGTGGCCTCCCTGGGGCCGGGACTTATGTCCTCTGAATGGTTCTCTCTTGGCCCAGCACAGCACCTCACACAGAGCGGCCACACAGACTTCTTTGTGGAAGTGAACCACGCTGCTAAATGGTGGTGTTCATAACACAAATGTCATGGGGGGCAGATGTGGGCTGGTCAGTTTGGCGGGGTCCTTGTAATGAAGAACAGTTGGAAGAAAAGCAGGCAGGGACAAGGGGTCCCTACCCCTAAGAGGAAACCCCCTTCGAAAGGTTTTACATCACCCTGGAAGGAGCCCTCCCTCCTTTCCCACATGGTAGGCAGATGACAGAAACCTGATTGGGTGACAGGCACAGGGAGGGTTACTTGGATTGAAACAGTCTGCCAAGAAGCCCATAAAGACCCCTAGATTTAGAAACTGGTGGCAACCCTCTCGAGTCCTCTCCTTCTTTGGGAACTTTGTACCATCACTCAATAAACTTTGTTCTACTATCATTCAATAAACCTTGCTTTGCTGCCCACCACTCTTTGATTGACCTCTTCATTCTCTGAAGCGGCGTGACCAAGAACCTCGGGCACTGGAAGAAAAGAAACCCTGCAACAAGGGAAGGTTCAGGGAGGAAGGGCAGCTTGAGAGATGAAGGAGGTTTAGAGGTTGTTATAGACCGGGTGTTTGTGTCCCCCCCCAGATTTATGTGTTGAGACCCTAACTCCCAAGATAACAGTATTAGAAGGTAAGACCCTTGAGGGGTGATTAGTCCATGAGGGTACAACCCACATAAATGGAATTTGTGGGTTTTTTTTTTTTTTTTTTTTAAGTAAAAGAGATCCCAGATAGCTTCCTTGCCCCTTCTACTGTGTGAGGACATAGCGTGACAACGGCTCTCCATGAACCAGGAGGCAATCTTTACTGGACAGCAAATCTGCTGGGACCTTGATGCTGGGCTTCTTAGCCTCCAGAACTGTGAGAAATAAATGTCTGCTCTTTAAGGGTGCGCAGTCTCTGGCACTTGGTTAAAGCAGCCCAAACCGTTGAAGACAGAGATCCTTTTCCTTTGCTGTTTTTTCCTCCTCTCCCATCTCCCATTCCCTTTCCTCTCCTGTTCTCCTCCTCTTGTTTTCTTGATATCACCTTTAAATTCTGGATCTTATAAATGTTTCTTTTTTAAACAATCAGAGTATTGGTATCCTTCCATGACCCCCGAGAGCCACTAAATCTCTTCTAACTGCCAGTGCTCCTAAGTCTTATCTTTTTTCCAGGTCAATATGCAGTGGGGTCTGTCCAGAGCAGAGCTGTCCAGCAGACATGTAATGTAAGCCACAGATGAAGGCCACATAGATCATTCCAAATTTTCTAGTAGCCACAGTAAAATAATAAAGGGGGTGAATTGAATTTTAATAATGTTCTAATTAACCCAATGTGGTCAATATTAACATTTTAAAATCCAATTAATATAAAATTATTAACAATATTTTACATTCATTTTTTGTAATGTCTGCAAAATGCAATGTATATTTTGCACCCAGAGCACAGCTCTGTCTGGACTGGCCTCCTTTCAAGGGCTTAGTAGTGCCATGAGGCAGTTTTGGACAGTGCAGGCCTTGAGCCATCAGTGAAGCTTCCCAACTTTTTTCAGGTCTTGCCACTCTTCAGAAGTGACAATATTGTGCAGCACACCTGAGGTGAGTGGAGGAGGTTGACTGTGGCTGAAGGTTGTTATACGGTTGAAAAGATCCAACTGTTCACTTGTCTGCAACCCATTCGAGACCTAGATGGGAAGCACCATTCTTTAGCACCATCCTTTAAAATCCATATTCCCTTCTGATAAATGTAGAAAGATTTTTAGCTCCCTATTTGCAAATTCTCATGGATAACTCGTTTTTGGAATGAAAGTGTTCTATTGGACTTGTGAATTTACTTTTTTAAAAAAAGGCATTTTATTAAATTCTATTAATTAGCATATGGTGTATTATTAGTTTCAGAGGTAGGGTTCAGTGATTCCTCAGTTGTGTATAACACCCAGTGCTTGTTACATCACGTGCCCTCCTTATTGCCCATCACCCAGTCGCCCCACCCCCCCACTCTGCTCCAGCAGCCCTCAGTTTGTTCCCCATATTTAAGAATCTCCTATGGTTTGTCTCCCTCTCTGATGACTTCCTATTTTTCCCTCCCTTACTCTATGGTCCTCTGTTTTGTTTCTTAAATTCCACATATGAGTGAGATCATTTCAAAATTGTCTTTCTCTGATTGCCTTATTTCGCTAAGCATAATATCCTCTAGTTCCATCCACATCATTGCAAATGGTTAAATTTCATTCTTTTGATGGCTGCGTAGTATTCCATTGTATATATACATACCACATCTTTATCCATTCATCTGTCGATGGACATCTGGGCTCTTTCCATAGTTTGGCTATTGTGGACTTTGCTGCCATAAACATTCGGGTGCACGTGCTTCTTCAGATCACCACATTTGTATCTTTAGGGTAAATGCCCCAGTAATGCAGTTGCTGGGTCATAGGGTAGCCCTATTTTAAACTTTTTGAGGAACCTCCATGCTGTTTTCCAGAGTGGTTGCACCAGCTTGCATTCCCACCAACAGTGTAGGAGGGTTCCCCTTTCTCCACATGCTTGCCAACATCTGCTGTTTCCTGAGTGATTAATTTTAGCCATTCTGACTGGTATGAAGTGGTATCTCTCATCGTGGTTTTGATTTATATTTCCCTGATGCCGAGTGATGTGGAGGATTTATTCATGTGCCCATTAGTCACATGTATGTGTTCTTTGGAGAAATGTCTGTTCATGTCTTCTACCCTCTTCTTGACTGGATTAATTATTCTTTGGATGTTGAGTTTGATAAGTTCTTTAAAGACAAGCGGCCACTTTTTGCAAGGTAGGAGGTGTGGAGAACTGAATCTCAGGTGATATATCAAAAGATGAACTGCTGGGGGATGGAAGCTCTGTGAATTTACCTTTCAACTAACTATGTTCCCTGTCCCCATGCACGTTAAGCATCTCTGAAGGAGTTGCAAAGAATGAACAAGATGAGGAGGGACCCCCTACCAGGTCTGAAAACCATCACACAGGCCATTTGAATTGGCTCTTCATTGTCCAAGGCGGGGCCAGGCCCCTCTCCCTGCCAATTGCCATCATAGTTGTCTGTAACAGTGAGGAACCCAGAAAACCCCAGACACATTCCTGAATCTCTTTTGGAGGACATTAAAAATTAAAAGGGAGGATTCTTTTTCCTTTTTTAAGATTTTATTTATTTATTCGACAGAGAGATCACAAGTAGGCAGAGAGAGAGAGAGGGAAGCAGGCTCCCTGCTGAGCAGAGAGCCCGAGTCGGGGCTCGATCCCAGGACCCTGGGATCATGACCTGAGCCAAAGGCAAAGGCTTAACCCACTGAGCCACCCAGGAGCCCCAAAAGGGATGTTTTTAATAAACATACTCTGAGACACTCAGCCTGTGGTGTGGTGGGCACACTGACCTGGTTTAGAAAAGCATCTGAAGGGATCACCCTCCCTTCCATTCCTCAACCAGCCGGCCAGAGACCACTGGAGAGGCACTGAGTGGCTCTCTCTGTCTTGTTCACTGCTCTGTCCTCCGGCCTGGCTCAGCAACTGATTGACGAGGATCCTCCATGAATGTTAGTGGAGTAAACACACCATTGATTAAACAGGTGTCAGTCCTCACTGATAGTCCCTGGCCTCGTCTACACCACTGCCTGCCGTGGGCTCATTCTTTTTAAGAGGATGATATTTTCCACTGTCGCTCATGACCAATTCACGGGCAGCTTTGAGATCTGTTGCAGAGCTTGTTTTCGACTGTGGGAACTATCTGGGCCCCAAAGGGGCTCCGTTTGGGAGGAGGGAGCAGTTCAGAAGTTGGCCCAGCTTGCCACATGGCAGGAGACCGTCAGCCCCAGCAGCGGATGCCCCAGGGGATGGTGCGGGTGGGGCTGGCAAAGCTGGCCAGGTTCAGGGATTATCCAGAGCAGGAACTGAGCTTCTAAAATGTATGGAAGGGAAAAAAAAAATAAATAAATAAATAAAATGTACAGAAGGGTGGCACCTGGGTGGCTCAGTTGTTGGGTGTTTGCCTTTGGCTGGGGTCGTGATCCCGGGATCCTAGGATTGAGCCCCGCGTTGGGCTCACTGCTCCGTGGGAAGCCTGCTTCTCTCTCTCCCATTCCCCCTGCTTGTGTTCGCTCTCTTGTTGTCTCTGTCAGATGAAAAATTAAAATCTTTTTAAAAAATTAAAATATAAAATAAAATGTATGGAAGGGGGGGCACCTGGATGGTTCAGTTGGTTAAGTGGTTAAGCGTCTACCTTCTGCTCTGGTCAAGATCTCGGGGTCCTGTGATCAAGCCTCACGTCTGACTCGATGGGGAGTCTGCTTCTGCTTCCCCCTCTCCCTCTGCCCCTCTCCTCTACCTGTGCCCTTTCTCAAATAAATAAATAAATCTTTTTTAAAAAAGAACATGAAGGTTTAGAAGCATCTTGCTTTTTGATTACACTTCTAGTCAGGCCAATGCCAGAGGCCTATCTTCTGTACTTCAAATTCAGAAAGTCAGAGACTTTAAAAGGCTTTTCCCAAAACATAAACTTAGAGAACTCTAATAATATTAGAGTCAATGCTTTTTCAAGGTACACATGCCCCTTCCTGGAGATTCAATGTGTCCCCTTGGTGGGTGGGGCCTGCCATTGAGAGTCTCTGGGGTAGATGTCCCAGGGCCTATTCTAATTCTGTTTCTATATGGTATATGGTATATGGTGGATGGTATAAGTTTCTATGTCCTTGTCAATTGCCAATTGCCACTGATGCCCCCGACCTGTCCTCCTTTTCCTGTTAAGGGGTGTTCCTCACTGACCTCTTTCTCTTACCATATAGGCTTCTCCTCTCTGGCTACTCCCTACTCTGGTGATGGAGGCATCCCCAGTGCTGAGTCCTACCCCCACCTCCCAATCCCCACCTTCCTCATCTCCAAGCTCCTCCCCTCTTTGTGTATTGTCCTCTCCAGAGGAAATCTAAGCATCCCAGAACCTGGTCCTCGCTCAGCTGAGTCAGGGACAGTCATTCGCCCTGTCCTCTGTTGAGAGCACTCACTGTCTCCCATCCTGCCTGGCTGTACAGGTTGACCCCTGAACAAGGGTTTCCAGGCAGTGGGGTGAAAGCCAGGCCCCACTTCGCTCCCAGGCACATCCACCTGGAGGAAGGGAAACTTTTCCTCCTGTACCCAAAGATGATCTGTGGGTTAGAGCAGCCCTACAGGGGCGGCCAGACCTCCTCGGCCCTGCCCGGATAGTGGGACAGAGTGTAGATCTATGGGGGAGAGACAGCGAGGACATAAGCAGACACAAAGATGGGCTTAGAATCAGGGCAGAGCAACAGAGGAAAAAGGAACAACTCTGGTACCTATGTAAGGTGAGGGGCCAGGGCTGCTTCCTGAAGTGAGATTTACATGGACATGTGAGAGGGGAGAAGGATACGGTCAGGGGAGGGACCAAGGGAGGGGAAACCCCAGCAGGGAGGGGGTATGATGGCTCCATCTGTGCATCAGCGGGGCTAGGCTACGGCACCCAGTAGCTTGGTCAAATAGTACTCTAATGCTACTGTGAACGTATTTTGTAGAAGTGATTAACAGCTGTGATCAGCTGACTTTAAGTAATGGAGATGTCCTTTGACAACTTGGGCAAGCCTCTAAATCAGGTGAAGGCCTTAAGAGCAAAAACTGAGCTTTTCCAGAGAAGAAGGAACTATTCGGTCTCAAAGCTGTACCGAAGAGATTCTACCTGACTTTCTAGCCTGCTGGCCTGGCCTGGCCTAGATTTTGGACTTGTCAGCCTCAATGATTATGTGAAGCAGTTCTTTCAAATAAGCATCTTTCTGTGTGTGTGTGTGTGTGTGTGTGTATGGATGTGTGTACACATAAACACACGTGTATGTGTATGCATCTACATGGATGGATATGTACGCATGTATTCATTATTCACAGACACATATATGTACACAAACATCCACGTATGCATCCTGTTGGTTCTGGTTTTCTAGAGAATCCTGAGTTATGCAGGTGACGTCGGCAAAGGCCTTGAGGAGGAGAGAAGATGGATACGTTCAAGGATCTGGAGAAGGCTGTGTTGGCCAAAGTGTGTAATCATGGCACAAGGAGCCTTAGGAAAGGTGGCAGGGTGGATCCCAGAACCTCATTAAGAATGATGTGTTTTATTATTGGTGCAAGGGAAGCCATCAAAAGCTTTTGACTGTGACTTACATAACCTTCTCCTTACTCATGTATGCTGTAGCTCGACTGTTGCCTAACAGATCTGTCATGCCACGACTCATGTAACGCACCTCAGATACAGCCCTCGAGCTGTGAGTGTGACTAAGGCTGGGGACCAGCAGGCAGGTGGGGCAGTTATTTTGGCTCAGGAAGGCCTTCCAAGGCTTTCAAGGACATTAACAGGTGGCTCGTTAACCCAGCTCCACTGGTTCAGTCCGGTCCTACCGCAATGACCATGGCCAGGCATGTTCTCAGCAGCAGTCAGTTCTCCGCAGCTGGAGGCGAATGGGCTCACCAGCACGTCCCACAGCTCCCTCTTTTCCCCCCTCCCAAACACACACAGAGACACACACACGGCAGGCCAGGGGGCTGCGGGCCGGCAGGAGGGAGTCTACGGCTGTAGTTCTTCACACCTGCTTTCTGCACGATGTCACTGGAGCCCTTCTGTTGAATCCTGCCATACACAGGGAAATGAGGTCCCCGTGCTCCAAGTGTCCTGCCGAGGGTCGGGTGGCTGCAGGTGGTAGAGGTCCTCAGCGTCCAGGCCCAGGCCTAGCAGCCCCAGGCCTCAACCATTTACCGACAAGCGTAAGCAGATGCAAGCCCCACTGGGCCGAGTTTCCAGGACTGGGAGGCTTCACAAGGTGAAGAGACATGGGGAAAAACAGGGCCCTGGATACAAATGCCTCCCATGGCAAACGGGAAGGAAAGGATATGTGACAGGTTGACAATCCCAGCTCCCCACTGGGATTCCCCCCATTCTCCTCTGTCCTCTGGCCCAGACAGGCAAGGGGTTGGGGGAGCAGGTGGAAAGACATTTGTGATCATCATTATGACCTTTTCACTGTGTGGATTTCAAAAGGCCACAGCACTGGAAAGGAAGTTCTTCTACCACTAATACCCTTATTTCTAGGGTCTGGAATAGGAACCTAGCTGTCCCTCTTGTAAGCTCTCTGGAAGAAGAGAATGCAGGAATCATGCGTCACCTTCACAGGCCTGAATAGTTCCCGTGGCATCTAGACTTGTTTATGGAGTTTCTTAGGATTTTATCTAGTCTAAAACTCCTGGGATCATTCCACATACAGCTATGCCTTTTCTGAAACAGATGATTTTAATGATATGAAAATGTATTCTGGCAAAATGTAACATGACATTTAAGTTTTTATTTTGATAAAGTTTCTTTAAAAGAAGAAAAAATTTAATTTAAGTGACAATACAAGACCCAAATTTCTGAGCAGCCTGTGCTTTTATGAAACTGTTCATATGGAAAAGTTACTTCTTCTGAAACTTGTTCTAGAATGGATTTAAGTTCATGTTGCTTAGGGCACCTGGGTGGCTCAGTTGGTTAAGTGTCTGCCTTTGGCTCAGGTCATGATCCCAGGGTCCTGGAATCGAGCCCTGTGTCTGGCTTTCTGCTCAGCAGGAGTCTGTTTCTCCCTCCCCCAGCTCGTACACTCTCGCTCTCTTTCTCCCTCCCTCTCCCTCTCAAATAAATAAATAAAAATCTTTTTTAGAAAAAAAATTCATGACAGTGGCCCCTGGGTGGCTCAGTGGTTTTAAAGCCTCTGACTTCAGCTCAGGTCATGATCTCAGGGTCCTGGGATCGAGCCCTGCATGGGGCTCTCTGCTCGGCAGCAAGTCTGCTTCCTCCTCTCTCTCTCTCTCTCTCTGCCTACTGCCTACTTGTGATCTCTGTCTGTCAAATAAATAAATAAAATCTTAAAAAAAACATGTTCATGACATTTGTTGGGACTGAAGTAGGGAATGTATCACGCTATGCTGTATATGTGATAAATTTACTGGGATTGCACTTGACCTGGATATAGGATGTGGACACTTCAAGGCAGTGTTTCCTCAAATTTTTAGCCATAATTCAATGTAAGATACATGTTTTAGATTTTATCAGTACACTTGCTTACACAACATGTATCTAGATACAGATGTACACACAGATATTTAAGAAACAAATCACTTCCTTTATTATGTGTATAGCGTTTTCATATTTTTATACTAATGTATTATATTCTACACACTTTAAAAAATGGTGGTTGTAACTAGTCTACTAACTCTATGATCCTCTAATAAGCAGTGAACTGTATGTTGAAAAACTCTACTCAGATGTTCACCTGAGAAATTTTACCCCAGGGAAAGGAGAGGACGAAGGAAAGAAACAATTTCTATCTTTGCCTAGGAAGTACAGTATAGTGAACACTGTACTTTTTGTGGGTAAAAATGGGCTGATGAAGGGGATCTGGGTGTCAGCCATAAATCTGATTTGATTAGAGACAGAAAAAAAAAATCAACCTATCAAACAGTATGTCAGTCTTTAAAACTTAAAAACCAGATGGAAAAATCAAACGAAGTTTAGATTCTCCAGAGAATGGAAGCCTTTAAGCTTATGAGCTTATTAAAATTAAGCCCATATTAAAATGGGACCCCAGGTCTCAAACCCCTCATATGACATTGCATAAAATTTTCAGCTGCCTTTAATAGGAAAAATGAACACTACAAAAGTTCCTGAGAAATTGGAGTAGAATTAGCTTGACAGGAGGGAGTGGAGTGTGGGCCCTAGAAAGTGGGATGAGGTGACGCATCAAATTATCAACCCACAGAAAGGGCTGGTTATGTTAGTAGTAAAGAATGGGTTAATTTCCATTTACACTGACATCTGGGAGCTTGGCTTCAGGTAGGGGATCTGTGGCTGCACGCTGGAGGGGCTGAGGAAGTTCAGGGGGTCCCTTTGTGCCTCATATGGGGTAGGGGGAAAATTAGAAGGGGAAGTGGTAAGGAAACAGTACCAGCGTTCTGCTTCAACATCCCGAACTTGGCTAGCAGGGATGCCCTGCCTTTGCTCCCTTTAGCCTGTAGATTTCACTTTTGGAAGGCTGGGGTTGCCCTCTCACTGGTGGGGGTGGCTTCAGGAAGGAAGGCTGCCAGTGAAAGTGACAGTGCTGTGAACTTAGCCTGCTTCTTGGTTGAGGGATTGTAGTGATGGTGGTATAGAATGATCCCTCCCATCTAACTGTGTGAGTAGGTATTAGAGGCTACAGTCTCTCTCTTGTTTGAAGGAATGGAAGACATTCCTTTCACACTTGCTCCTGGTCTAGAGGCTTGCTGAGGTTAAGGGAATCCACTGGCCATCATCTGCTAGCTTACCTGTCCTTTCAGAGAAGGTGAACAGCTTCCACTGCTGATTTGTTATGTAGATATTCCAAAATGCTGAGAATAGCTCAAGATATAATCCAGACAAGCTGATTATGAAACAAGTTCTTGGAGTCTTGTTTGCAGATTTTTAGCAGTGCAGGTTAGCTATTGCATCACGCGGTTTAAGAGTGGGGTGGGAGATTTCAGGCTCTGAGATCCTCATGGGGGCATCGTGTAATTAACTGGGGGAAGCCAGCCCAAGAATCCTGCAACAGAGATGGCTAAAGGTTCAGATAAAAGCGATGTTCTATAGGCTAAGGGAAATCCAGAGTTCCCCTTGTCCCTGTCCCCTCTAAAAGGAAGGCGTTTGGCTACCAAAATAGGCCAAAGGCTAAGGATATTTAATTGGTTACAACTTTCACTGTGAGGACATTTCAGTGAGAAGTGCTTTCCTAGTGACAGCTTCAGACTTTGAGGGCAGAAGTCAATTGTCGTTTGATTTGTTTTTTAATAGATCGGGGGAAGTTGAACGTATTTGTAACTTTTTTCCAGTTCATTGAACCAGAAGAAAGATCTGAAAATAGGGATAATTGACGGAATGGACCCTCAGAGGAGGAAGGAGGGTACAGGATCGTAAGCCTGTGAGCGTCTGTCTTGGAAGGAGGAAGGAGTTCTGCTGAGGTAGGAGGTAAAGGAGAAATAAGAGGTAGCAAAGCAGAATAACGGAGAGTCGAGGGAAGGGAAGAATGAAAGACTACAAGGCTGGGCTGGAGTCCCTGCAGCAGAGGGGCTGAGGTGGGCTCCTGAGACCACCCAGGGGGCAAGGAAGGGGGCTAGAGGTAAGCCAGATAGAATGTGAGCCCTATTTGCCCAGCCCAACCCAAACAGCTCTATTTTTATTCGCTTTATGTTAAGGCTTCTTTTATGATTTGCTGAATCCTTAACAAGGCCATGACAACTGCTGTCCAGAGCAGCAAGCCCAAGAACTATCCCTGGACTGGGCACAGAGCAAGGCAGTGTGGTATGAAGAGATTTGGGCTCTGGGGTCAGACATCCCTGGGATGGAGGGTTCTGCTTCTTCTCATTATGCAAGGGACTTACAGTCTCCACATCTCAGGGGCTTCATCTGTGACCTCAGGGCTCAAGGGGAAAAGCAGGGGGAAAAGTTCTCTAGACTGGAGCAGAAGGCTCCTCTGAGAAAGCGTTTGAGACCTACGAGAAGGTTGGGAATCAATCAAGTCCTCACCTGCACGGTTCTTCCAATGCCATCTGCACTGGCGAGGCTGCCGTGGGAATCGAGCTGGGCGCTGTCGCCGTATCCGTCTTGCCAAGGCATATGGAAGACATCGGTGTCTTTAATTCATGGCTGGCCCCCTGCACAGGAACACAGATGGAATAAATATGCAGGTCCAAGCTGAAACTGGGACAATAATCTAAACCTATTAGAAAAGCGTTTTTTTCTCTTCAGAAAGTGATAAGGAGATTCAGAAGCTATGGTTCAAATAGATATTTTCAAACCAAAATCTTTATAAAGAGTTTTAAAGTTTTAAAATGGGAGGTGTTTTCCTATACCCCAAACCCCTCAAGTGCCATGGTTCAGGACGAATCCCACATCGTCACATGGCATGGGGTTAAAACAGGCTTTATTGTGGAAAGGGGAATCCTACAGAGAGAATCCTACAGATTCTCCATCCTTCCCTGGCCCGCAGAGAGGCCCGCTGGATAGGCAACATTCTAGAGGAGGGACCCTGCCTCTGCCATGGGTCCCCTTTGTGGAGGGTGACCATGAGAAGGCAGACGTTTGATGGAGCAAAGAACAGGTTGTCTGGCACTAGGAAGTCTGAGTTTGGGGTGCTAATTATGTATAGGGAATGTTGGCAGCCTAACACTTGGACTTAGGAGCCCTCGAGAAGTTACAGACCTTCTGCCAGAGGGAAGGAAGACACCGGTCCCTGGGGAAGGGGAGTTTTGGTGAGAGAAAAGGGAGGTAAATCCTGCTTCCCAAGTCCCAGCTGACTTATTTCCCTGTAATCCAGAATGAGCTACTTGTGGGCAGTTTTGGTCACTATATCACAAAGCCCCAATGCAGTATAATACAGTGCCTAGGAATATGTTATAAAGTCTAATTTTTTTGGCCGATGGCAAAACTGAGACTACCTCTGTCACCTGTATCATTTTGGTTTTAACACCTTGTCCCAATTCAGTTCTCCCACGAGCAACCCATACAGACCCATCTGTGTAGACGTGAACCAGAGCAGCAGTCTGGAAATAAAAGTGAGAACTCTGTTCTTCCTGCCACCTGTACCAGAATCTTTGACAGGGAGTTCCTAACAAGAAAGTAAGTTACTCAAAGCCCCTGGAATAAAGCCACAGCTTCATGCAGTAGGGACAGGACAAATGGTTTCATTCGAAGGTGTGTACCACCTTTGAATAGCAAAGGTGTTTTTGCTGTTCTCAGAAAACTGAGAAGGAAAAGCCCAAATGTGTACCATATTGTTTGACTTTGGTCATGAGCTGTCTCACGGTCCTCTGGCTGGTGTCCGCAGCACGAACGAGTCATAGTTTGAATGTTTGCTGGGCACCGTTCTCCCCTCTGAGTCTCTTCTACTATGTGGTTGATTTCAACAAGGAGAGCTCGTCACCCTGCTTTACCCATCCTGCAAAGCCATAACCGATGGACCCAAACTCTTAGCAACCTGTAGAATTTAGACCTTATTGTCCTTCGCTGGATTTCAGACTCTCTGTCTTTAGTTGTCGTTTAGGGACCGATGTTCTGTCCTAGTGAGTTTGCTCTCCTTATCGCTCTGAACACATTACCCTCAGCTGCTTCTGCGGAGGAAAAAGCATGCAGATAAGTAAGGATAAGAGAAAGTAACATAGAAAGACGAAAGTGGTCCATGATTTCATCACTTACCCACACCCTGTTATTATAAGAAAAATCAATTAGTGCTACTGTAAGTCCACAATCCCTTAACTGCAATTCTGAATTCCAAAAGGCCCTGAAAACCAATTTGGTGCACAAATCTGATTCAATTTCATCCAATGATAAGATTCATAGTCTTTAAAACAATTCCACTTAGTGTGAATAATCATACACTTCACTGCAGAAATATTAACACGTCTAAATAGGGTATGTTGCTCTAGACTCCCCTGGAGATCTTATGTAATATGTGTAATACAGATATGATCTCTTAAAATAAAAAAAAAATTTAGAATTCCAGACTACATCTGGCTTCAAGGTTTCCATAGAAAGGATTATGAACATGTACCTAGAAAAATCGAATTCAAGAAGACATGAGATAGAGAATGAAAGATCCGTTGCCTGCTCATCAGTCCTGCTCCTCTTCCTAAAAGTAACTGCTGACTTCAGTTTCTTATAATTCCTTCTAGAATTTATTTTTATGAATGTTAAAAATATTTCAAAATAATTTTTAAAAGGTATATTATAAACAATTCTTACATAATTTTCTGTATCAACATATATAGGTCTACCTCATTTGTTTTTATATCTTCCCAGTAGTTCATTATATAGATGTATCATAACTTATTTAAGAAGTCCCAATTAAGGCATTCTTTGTATGTGGTGTTTTTTTTTTTTTTAAACTCTTGTATCAAAATCTCCTTGTAATGAATGCCTTTGCATATATGCCTTGGCAAAAAAGTTTTTATGAATATGTTGATTGGTTAAATTCCTAAGTGGCAGTGGACTCAGGGTTTCTTTTTGGGGTGATAAAAATATTCTAAAATTAGATTGTGGTGAGGGTTACACAACTCTGTGATTATACTACGAACCACTGCATTATATGTTTTCAATGGGGGTGAATTTTATGGTATGTGAATTACATCTCAATGAAGCTGTTAACTCTTAGCAGTGAAAGCAGTAGGTCTGAGGATATGTGTAGTAAAATGTCTATAGTTGTTTTTGTAATTGTGCACATTCAGCCATATCCTCACCAGCATGACTCTGCTTTCATGCTTGGGCTTTTATGTTATATGGTAGCTCCTGTTCGCTTATAGGAATGCCCTTGAATCTGAGGTTCTGGAATGGCTTTTCTGAACAGTCCAGTCGTTAAAGGGACCTCACTTTTGACAGATAGTATTTTTTTAAAAAGATTTTATTTATTTATTTGACAGACAGAGATCACAAGTAGGCAGAGAGGCAGGCAGAGAGAGAGGAGGAAGCAGGCTCCCCGCTGAGCAGAGAGCCCGATGTGATGCAGGGCTGGATCCCAGGACCCTGGGATCATGACCTGAGCTGAAAGCAGAGGCTTTAACCCACTGAGCCACCCAGACGCCCTGACAGATAGCATTTTAAGTCTGCTCTATTCTAGTGGGCCCAGACTTCACCGGTGGGTATGACCTAGGTCAAAGGCCTTCCCTTAGGGTTTTTCATGGATGGAAAGGTGTCACTCCACCAATGAGAGGAAGCTGGTGTGTGGGCACATTTCCTATCTAGAGGAGTTCTGCCTTTGGTCGTGAGGGTATATGGCCCTACCCTTCAGCAGCCACCTGCCCCATCACTGCAATAATTCCCTTTGTGTTAATCTCATCAATTTGGGTAAGATTTATACTTCCTTTATATGTCCACACTATCGAACACACTTTATAACCAAAAAATGCTTTCCACATGTATTATCTCATTTAATTCACCTGACAATGCACTGAGGTTGACTACTGTATTCCCATTTTGCAGATGAGGAAACAGAGGAGAGCTGGAGAACTGCCAGGGTCACACAGCCATTAAGCACACAGAACCAGGGCGCAAACTCAGACCTCCCAGGAGCAGATCCCCCGACTGCAACCCCATTGTCGTCATTACGTCATCTGTCTCACTGCACGTGCCGGGTAAAGGTGTGCAGAGTTGAGTGGCTCTGGGTTTTCTCTTTCTTGACTGAGAGCAGATGACAGGTGACTTGAGAGGGAATGTGTATAACGTGGTTTCCAAGGGAGGCACAGAGCCTTTGTCACCCCAACCTCATTACAGTTCCCTTTCAGCTACTGTTTTTCCACTCAGCTTGATACTAGGCTTGTTTCAATTTACTCAATCACGAGGTAAAGACGAATGGTAGGAAGTAGCAGATGAGGGAATATTCTTACATAAAGACATTAAGATATTGCATGCCACAACTCCATTTATGTAGGAGAATGTTTGCTCATGATTTTGTAAATATGGAGAAAGAAATGGAAGGATGCTAACAAACTATTAATACTGGTTACTTGCAGGAGTGTGTGCGTGGAGGGGGGAGGCCATATTCTCTCACCCCACTAAAACAAAGCACAACAGAAAAGGCAAACCCTTTTAAAATGAGCCCACAACAACATATAGCAGGTAAAAAGTAAACCCTAGTGTGGAAAGTTATGCAAACATGTACATATGCATTGAGCAGTATAGAAAAGGATATTAACATATCGGTGAACATGTTTTATAGTCACAATAAGCATATTATTTATATAATTACAAAAAGGATATTATTTATTTAAAAAGCAGTAAGGCTATTTTCATTCAGAAAAAAACATTGGCCACTAAAATTTAAATTTTAACAACTTGTCCTTGAAAGAAGGTATACTAAGCAGCTTCTATGTCTCCATGTTATAAAGCATGTGTTCGATGGCGCTCTGAATGCTGTCAGAGGTTCCTAAACTGGGGAAACATGGAGATTTAGGCACCACTCTAGAAATCTCTCATTAAAATACAGATTTTACCAAGTGGGTACAATTCATTAATCTTTAATCCCAAGTTAACGTCTCTCCAGAGCAGAAGGGAAAATGTCTTGAGCAAGTAGAGCCTTGTTGGGTAAAAAGTTCTGGGATACAGGAATGACTGAAGGGCAGATGACAGGCAACTTTGGACACATTAATAAATATACATTTACATTAATTTGAGGGAAAAAAGCTAGGCTGGTTATTGTCTTCCCTGAACTTAATGGTTGGTTACAATCACAATTCTGGGTGTGGTTAATTAAGCTTTTCAAAGAAATTTCTGTTTAAAGTAAGGATTATGTTTTCAAATCATCTAGAGGTAAATGAGATTGTTGAAGAAGACACATTAATCTGTTTGGGGCAATTTAAAATATTGGAGTTGCTCCATTTCCCAGGGCCACCCATGGGAAGGTGATTGCTAAAAGCAAGAGAAGCATCTTATAGACTTTTATCTTTTTGGCACAGAGTCCCTGAATAGTCCATGTAGCAGTGTTTATATATTTTTTACTTTTTTCCTGATAATCTAGTGCAATCCCACGAAACTCAGTTAAAAAAATTGTTCTAAAATCCCAGTCATTAATATTGCTTTTCAGGAATCAGCATTTGCTAGATTTCCATGGATGGCACAAATCGCTACCAGAATTGTTGGTATCTTCTCCGTAGTTTTCCAGTGATTCCACTGTGTCTTTGTCGGAAAGACCACAACATGGATCTTATTTTTCTAGAACTAGTAAAGCAATTTCAAAGACATTAGAAAGGAAGACCCGATGCCCCCCAAAGTCACCCACCCATCAACCATCCATCCACCCACCCACCCGCCTACCCATCTAGACATTTATGCTTTGTGCTAGGCAGAGGATTAACGAGATGATTAAAGCAAGGGCTTATCTTATAGCCTATAATGAGAAGCCCTAAAGAGAAATCAACAATTTCACCAACATGTGGCTCCAATCAGTTAAAAGCCAAGTGTAGGTGGTGCAGGGCCAGTACTGCAGGTTTTATAAGCCTTCCAGGAAGTCATACTTAAGGGTTACACAACAGCTGTTCAGTGGGATTGCGACTTAAGGTAGTCTTCAAATGATCTGTGCGTTAGAACTTCGGTGTTTTTTGTATCAGTTTTCCTTACAAACCTTCTTTGTTGTCAATTATTGATCATTAATCATAGCATGTGGCTGTTATAGCAATGGAAACAATCTGCTAGACCGGCACCAAAACTTTGGGAGTTGACAATTTTCTAAAAAGTAGTATCAATAGATCTTTTATTATAGGCTCTTAGAAAATTGTTTTCAGACTTAGAAGCATTTCTGAAAATCACCTGATAATAAAATGTCTTTGGATACCTAACTGAGCATTTTACAGGGATAATGACAATTCCTCTCTTCTTCATTAACTCTGCTGGTAAAATTCCTCTATAGCTTTTTTCCTGCTAGAGCATGAAGTTTTCATAATTTCTGCCAGCATCCTATCGGATTCCATGGATTAAATTCTTTTTTTTTTTTTTTTTTTTTTTTTTAAGATTTTTTTTTTTATTTATTTATTTGACAGAGAGAAATCACAAGTAGATGGAGAGGCAGGCAGAGAGAGAGAGAGGGAAGCAGGCTCCCTGCTGAGCAGAGAGCCCGATGCGGGACTCGATCCCAGGACCCTGAGATCATGACCTGAGCCGAAGGCAGCGGCTTAACCCACTGAGCCACCCAGGCGCCCCACCATGGATTAAATTCTTGCTTGCAAGTTGTCCTACCAATTGTTCCCTACACGTTTAACTCCCTAATATGGAGGGGACGATCCCAAGCTTCACGAGACCCACAGACAGTGTATGCATGATAGAGGTTAGCCTATAGAAGACTATGGAACCAACATGAAAGAACATACTGAAGAAACATAAAGTTTTTAAGATGCAACAGTTTTGAGAACTGAAAAGATTGTGCTTCTGTCTGTTGGAAGACATTTTCTGATGACTAGTTACAGTCTGCTATTTTCTCTAGTGGCAGGCAGCATCTGGCTGCCATGGCTGTCATCCAAGTCTCTGTTACAAATACTCCTCCCCCAGGAGGCTCTATCGGACAGCAAATTGGCTTTGCACGCTCGGCCTTGACCTCACAGGTTAAGAACCTTATAAGCATTTTGCTTGAGTCAAGTACATTCTATTACCTGGAAAGTGTTCCAAGTACAAAAGGAATCAAAGTGATGAAATCTGGATTGATGCCACCATAAACAGGCAATAATCAAATTCCCTGTTCAGGCCAGAGGAATGTCAGCTCTTCTGAAATGTATTTTTCAACTTGATTCTCAGAAGCAACCAGAGAGAAATACTTCACAGGGTCCCTAGCAACCTACCTCAGTGACCAGCTACTTAATTTTAAATTATAAGCATTATATGTGTGTGTGTGTGTATACATATACATATATATCCATGAGTGTATATATATATATGCTCATACTTACATGAATAGATAAAAGATATTTCTTCAATTTAATGTATATTCTGTATTTGGCAGAAATGGAAACAATGTTTGCTTGTTTTGTTTTTTAAATTTATTTATTTAACAGACAGAGATCACAAGTAGGCAGAGAGGCAGGCAAAGGGAGAGGGGGAAGCAGGCTCCCTGCCCAGCAGAGAGCCGACATGGGGCTCGATCCCAGGACCCTGGGATCATGACCCTATTGGAAGGCAGAGGCTCAACCCACTGAGCCACCCATGAGCCCCAACAATGTTTGTTATTTTTAAATTTTTCTGACATCTCAAAATGTCGTGAGTGTTATGGATACTCAGAGTTTTTTCCTTTAGGCTAGTGCCTTCCTTAGTATTTCCTGAGATCTTCTCAGGAAGTGTATTTTGGGGGGAAATTGGAGGCATTCATCAAAGGGACACACCATGACCAGACCGTAGCAAAAGGGGAATGAGCTTTGGGAATTCTCATCAACAAAGCACCTCAAAACAGCAGAGGGGCCCTGCTGGTCCCTGCTGCCTCAAAGAGAGAGGGCAGGGGAGACCTGGAACCTAGCTGAGTCACCTTTATCTCCAGGCTATATTCCACTCAAAGTGGGTATGGGTACACACACATCTTCTGAGCTACATTCTAAAAAGCTTACTTTTAAAGATTGATTGATTGATTGATTTTTGAGAGAGAGAGAGTGAGAGCATGCAAGGGGGCTGAGGGTGAGGGAGAGAAAATCCCAAGCAGATCTTGTGGAGCCCGATGTGGGGCTCCATCTCACAACACTGAGATCATGACCTAAGCTGAAACCAAGAGTCAGACACTTAGCCAACTGGCCACCCAAGTGCCCCAAGCTTACCTTTAACCTACCACCACAAATAATGGAACCTGAGTCATTTTTGTAAGCCACTTACCAGTTCTGTATCACCTGGTACACGGCCTCCATTGATGTGGTGTTCAGTGCCGCCATGTTTTCCCACCATTGGTTCAAGAAGCGGATCTGTGAGAGGTAAGCAACATTAGATTCTGTGAGCAGCTGAGGCCCAAGGAATCCTGGGCATTTGCAGAGTGCGAGTGGTCTCCTTTCTTCCAGGCAAGAGTATCCTGGGGAGTCAGACTGCCTGGGTTCAAACTCTGCTTCTACCATTTATTAGCTGGGTGACCTTGCAAGTTCACTCAACCTTTCTCCGTTTCATCACCACAGGCAACAATGGGGACAAAACTGTTACTAACCCAGTGGTTCTCAAAACTTCACATGCATCCAAATTACATGGAGGGCTTGTTAAAACAAACAGTTGGTCCTGGCTCAGTTTCTCAGTCAGTGCAAATGTACATTTCTAACAAATTCCCACATGATGCTGTTGCTGCTGGTCCAGAGACTACACTTGGAGGACCAATAACCTAACATGGAAGATTGTTGCTACATCAGAATTCCCATAAGGCCACATGTCATAAGCAATTAAATGTTAGCTATTTAATATTGTTCAATGAACGTTACCTATTTATTGCTGTTATACCTGTTGTCGTGGTTACCAGTGAGAAAGCATAGTAGTAGAGGGGACCTTCATCCCTTCCCACTAATGGGTACCAAGTATTTCCTGACTGGGAGGCCTGATTGATCCCTGCAGTGCACAAGTTTTCTCAGCTTCCTGGACTCAGGGTATCAAGGCCTGGACTCCGCTCTGGCTTAGAATTGTGAAGTTCTTGTGTAGCTCTCTATGTGTGCACGTCCTGTCTCTCCAGCTGGACAGGTACTTTTTGTTGGAATTCTTTCTGTCTTTATAACTCTTAACATAACATCTGTGTATGGTAGGGGCCCAGGAAATCCCAGTCTTTGGATTTGTAAGGAACTCTAGAGGTCACCTCCAAACTCTACCAGTGCAGGGCTTCCTTCTGGAGTCTGTATGTGGGTCCTCAGCAACCCTAAAAATTCAGAATCAGGAGGTGGGCTCAGAGGTCTGGTCAGCATCTCCATGGTTTTGACACAGGAGTTCTCTGATCATCTCCACAGAAATCGCTTCTTGTTTGGTGTGTTGCAAACTGCCTAACATGACTCAATAATGAGTCATGAAATCAATTCATTCAGATGGGACCAGCATAATTAAAATAAATAGAACAGAAGAGGAAGAACAGGAAATATCAGGCTGTATCACAATGTTAAGTGTCCTGGCTGATTTAGTTTCTGTGTATGTGTGTGTGTGTGTGTGTGTGTGTGTGTGTGTGTGTGTATTGGGTCCCATAATAAATTGACTTTATGGTCATGGTAAAACAGTTTGAAACCTGGCCTAGAGCATCCCTTCCTGTTGGTGATGTTGGAACAGAATCAGGGAGGCAGCTGTTCTAATGTTGGCCAGCTTTCATACAGTAGGGAATTCTGCCTCTTGTATCCAATTTTCCCTGGTTGCATCTTCCATCAGACCCCCGAATGGCTCTACTCCTTCTTCCCACAGCTCTTCAGAACTTTGAGCAGGGCCAGCACCCTGGATGGGCTGCACTGGGGTTATAATCCCAGCTGCCATAATCAGCTGGAAGTGGGTTTGCAGAGGGTCAGTGTGGGGAGCTCTGATGTGTGACAGTAGCTGCCAGAGGATTGGGGCACAGCAGGGGAGGAAATCCAAAGCCCCAGCTTGGAGACTGAAGGTGGGGGGCGGTGTGGGGGCAGGGATTCTGTCCTGGCCAACCAGTAGCCGTGTTTTTGTTTCCTTTTGTTTCCAGCATTCCCAGGTGCAGCCCTTCTTCCCTAGGAGACTTCCCGTATCCTGACTCACCCACACTTGTACCTCAGCTCTTTTGTTCTTCAGACTGAGGATTTTGAGTTTCTTCCATTATTTTTAATGATGTTAATCTCAATCACTGTTCGGTTGACTTGAAACTCTTAAGCCCTATTAAAGGATCCTCAACTACTTACCTGTCTGTGGATAGAATTCACTCTAAGGAAGGCAGGGCATGTATGACTTCTTCCTCTCTGACTCCCTGACTGCTTTATAGTGTGCTCCAACACGCTGGGTCTCAGCACATACTCAGTGAGCCTCTTTTATGTGTATTTTATGTGCCAGATACTAGGCAAACAGAAGTGCAAAGACAGGGGCCGTCTTCCCACAAGAAGCCAATGGTTCGGCAGGGAGACTGGGATTGGGAAGTTTCCATGCTTGAAGTCTGTACTGAGGACGGGGAAGGAGAGACAGAATCTGGTATGTGGGAAATACCCACTAATTCTCACGCCGAGTGAATAATTCAGTAAGGTAATCCAGGCTCCCTCAGGGAGATTTCCTAGGGAAGGTGATACCTGAGTAGGGATTGCTTCTAATCCGTGGTGGCATGGGAAAACACCCACGCTTCTAAATTAGGCTTGATAAAGCTCTGAGTGAGGACCCAAGAGCCTCCTTTGTGACATGAAATCTTCTGGGGTTTAGTGCTGTAGCTTTGCAATGGTTATTTTAGATTCTTAGTGGTATTTTCTGCTTCCTGCTAGATTCAAAGCTCTAGACCACAGTGCTTAAATTGCCTAAAGAATATTCTTTAGGGAAGTGGGAACATTTGTATAACTAGGTTACAAACACATTGGATAAATCAGGCTTAGATAAATTTCAACCCAAATCCTAGCATATCTGTATTCTTGAGGGCCCCAGAAACTAGAGATCTGTACCTGCCATAGCTTCTGCTCACACCTTTATCTTCCTTTAGCTTTTCTCTCATCCCCTGCATTAATGTTCCCTTTTATGTGCAGTGACTCAACTGCCATAGGGGATAGCAGCAGTGAGGCTTGATAAAAAGATGCAGGAATCACATTGTCTGGGGATCCTGGTGAGCTTTAGGTTATGTGGAACTTTAGGTTAGTGAATCCCTGAATTTGTATTAAATGTAATGACTTTCCACTCACCTGAACATATACCAAGTAGTAGATGGTGTCCTTTAGGTATTAACATTCCATCCTCATGCTCTAGAATAAAATGGATAGGTCCTAGAGAGGAAAACAATAAAATCACAATGTCATAGGATTTGAGATAGCGAGTTCAGCTTTGTGGAATGTTCCAGAAATGATTGATATTCTCTTGAATATACAAGTTAAGAGACAAAGAGCAGAATTACTCTCTGGAAAGAGTAGGAAGCTATGAGTTTCTTGCTTTTTACGATAAATGAGGCAGCTGGAAAGCTATCTGGGTGCTAAAGTAGTTCTTTTTCTACAAGATGGGATCAGGAGGGAGACAAACCATAAGAGACTCATAATCTCACAAAACAAACTGAGGGTTGCCGGGAGTGGGGGGAAGGGTGTCGGGAGAGGATGGTTGGGTTACGGACATTGGGGAAGGTATGTGCTATGGTGAGTGCTGTGATATGTTAATAAAAGATAAAAAAATTAAACAACAACAACAAAACAATAAAGTACTTAAGGATAAATTTTTTAAAAAGTTCTTTTTCTGTTGCTCTTAGGAGTAATGATAGACCACTTTTTGTGGTTATTTTGCACATAATTCTCAGTTTTTAAGATTGGTCATCAACAGCTATTCATTGGATTCTCTCCGAATAGGTTACTTTTTTTTTTTTTCTTAATTCCTTTCTGATGTCTTTTGGCCAGATTCTTCATTTTACATTAAGGACATCAATGATTACCTGCTTTGCAAAATTTAGTTCTTAGTCCAATTTCTCACATTCTTCATCCAAACACTGATCCATCTTCAAATTCTACCATTCATTTCTTCTCTCACAGTATTTCCAGGATCCAAGTCTTCTCTTTCAATAGCCATCCTCTTGCCTGAGACTTAATTTCCTAGCAGCTCTTCAAATTCCAGAGTCTTCCCTGACCATTTCCATCTTCAATCCACCCCATACGAGTAACAGAGGCTGCCCTCTAAGGAAACATTACTCTGGTTATGACTCCCATAACAGAAACCTAGCCGTTTCCCGCTAGTTTCCTAGCGGTATACTGAACCCCACTCTTTTCTTCTTTCAATATTTCACTTAGTATTACCTTCTATATGAAGCTTTTAAGCTCCTAATTTTGGCTGAACTACTAAAATAGAACATACGCCTCATGCTTTTTTTATGTTCTTTTCTGGGAAATAGCTGAGCAGCAGCCCTTGTGATGCCAAGATAAACCTGGCTGTGGGATGGACCCAGGGAGGGCAGGAAGCAGGTGACCACACGGAGCAGGTGGCCAGACAGAAGCTGGAAATGGCCTCGCTGCTGCAGGTGAGAAGCGGTGACGAAAACTCTACAGCAGCAGGATGGGAGGAGCTTTAAATAAAGGAGCCTCCTTTTCTTTTTATGATGTCTATGTTTCTGCTTAGCACATGATCTGTGTTTAATCCAGACATCAATCAGGAAATGACTCCTGCCACTTCGTTGGTCCACCGGTGTAGAAATGCTCTGCTGGGTGACACTTGGACTGGGGAGGTAGGAAGACCTGGAGGTTCCCCTGGGTTAGAGGCCACAGGACAGACAGGAGGCTCTTTGCAATGAGCGATGGTGGGAGCAGCCCCTAGAGAAACACAATGGTAAATGGATTGGGTGTCTGGAGGAACTGAGAATCATCTGGGGAGTGCAAGAGAGCCATGAATCAGACATTCACAGGGCTGTGGGAGATAATAAAGACACGAGAGACTTAGACATGGTATAGAATCGGGGCAGAGAAAGAAGATGAGGACAGTCTTTAGCTACAATGGGCTGAAGACTCACCAATTCTTAGATGAGGAACTAATTGGAAATTAATATCAAAGCACCACTGCACATAATTTTTACTTTATTCTCCATAATGACATCTTTTTTTAAAAAAGATTTTATTGGGGCACCTGGGTGGCTTAGTGGGTTAAAGCCTCTGCCTTCGGCTCAGGTCATGATCCCGGGGTCCTGGGATCAAGCCTCACATCGGGTTCTCTGCTCAGTGGGGAGCCTGCTTCCCCCGCTCTCTCTGCCTGCCTCTATGCCTGCTTGTGATCTCTGTCTGTCCAATAAATAAATAAAATCTTAAAAAAAAAAAGGTTGTATTTATTTATTGGCCAGAGAGAGAGCATGAGCAGGCAGAGCAGTAAGCAGAGGTAGGGGGAGAAGCAGGCTCCCCATCAAGCAAGGAACCTGATGTGGGACTCGGTCCCAGGACTCTGGGATCATGACCAAGCGAAGGCAGCCACTTAACCAAAAGAGCCACCCAGCATCCCTTTTCTCTATAATGACATCTAAGTTACATAAAATTTTAAATAATTTCTAAAGGTTCAGAGATGCATAAATAATTCTTGATACCTTTCTGGGAAAAAAGTGTCCCTCCATAGGCTGTTATGAATAGATACCTGGATTGAATGGCATTCCAAGAATCTTGTGCTTGGAGTTTGCAAACTTGGTTAAGCAGGTCCCACTAGAACACTGCATTAAGAAAAAAGTTATCTGACTGATAAAATCCTATTCCCAGAGATTTTAATCTAATTGGTTTTGGGAAGGAGAGATAATTATCAGCATTCAAAAATCTCTCTAGGTGATAGTAATGTGTATCAGGGATTAAGACCACTGCTCAGAAGAATGGTGTTTGCTGGGTCATTTCACACCTGAGGATGGTGTGAGTCCCAGGAATACCCCCAGGAATGCTGCAAAAACTGTGGCTGGGGTTAAGAGGAATAGAGATAAGGATAAAGACTGCAAATCCCAGCTTGAAGCCCACACCCAAGAGGCCACACTTAGATAATTGGGGCAGGTTGGTTGGTAGGAGATGAGATGTCACACTTGCAGGTGTACAAGGGCACAGGTGGGAACAAACTACTAATTATATTTGTGAAGACTCTGTGGGTCCCCTGAAGAAATCCTCATAAAATCTGAAATTAAGATACTTGGCTTAACTGAAGCATTATATACAGCTGTTAATATTCATTTTTATTTTATTTTATCCCATTTTTAAGTATGAGATGTCACACTTGCAGGTGTACAAGGGCACAGGTGGGAACAAACTACTAATTATATTTGTGAAGACTCTGTGGGTCCCCTGAAGAAATCCTCATAAAATCTGAAATTAAGATACTTGGCTTAACTGAAGCATTATATACAGCTGTTAATATTCATTTTTATTTTATTTTATCCCATTTTTAAGTATGCTCCACACTCTGCATGGAGCCCAATGTGGGGCTTGAACTCAGAACCCTGAGATCAAGAGTCAGACACTCAACTAACTGAGCCACCCAGGTGCCCACAACTGTTAATATGTATGAGGAGTTCTTTATAATAAAGATTTAAGTAAATGGCAGTGGAGAAAATACTCTAAAACTGCATGTATAAGCAGAAACAAATGAACCTAGCCATATATAAAATTGATATTACCAAAAAACATTAATCCAAGTAGACTTTGAACTTGATGTTTGGGTCATGCACTCACTGGGAAACACTGTTAGAATAAAAAGAAAGCTTGACTGTGTTTAGTAAGTTTGGGTATGGCAGTGTTGAGTGTAGTGATTCTGAAACCATTTTTAGGGGATTGCGTGATTGAGCAAATGAATAAATGCATGTATATTTTTGGGAACTAGGGTTTTCACTGTTGGGCAAAGGGAGATGAAGATATGGAATGGGGGAAGGTGAACCCTGTGGTATCAGATTGGAACTAGAAGTATCAGCATGGCCTCATTTCTTAAAAAAATAAATAAATAAATAAATAAAATAAAAAATTTCCTAGCTCTGTCTACTAAAAAAGCCTACGAGCAAAGATAGCCCAGTAGCATCAGATCTGGTTTCTAAACACCATTTTCCACTGAATGTAACCAAAGGCCAGTTCCAGGTGTGGGACCGGAAAAGAACAAACAAAGCCTGCAACAACTCATTGGGCCAGAAACTGCTCAAAAGCTGAAGAATTTATTTCAAAATGATGAAGTTTTAGAATATACGTGAGGTTCAGTGCAGTGAAGTCTGGAGCCGATGACCAAGAAAGAATTCTTGAGACGTCTTTGGTGCAAAATGGTGGTTTTGTGAAAGCCCGGGGACAGAGAGCTGCTCCACTGTGGTGTTGAGGAGTGGCTGATTATACACTCAGGAGTAGGGAGATGAGGACAAAGGGAGTGTCCAGAAGGACTGTGATATGCTAAAGTCTTTAGGATACTGGGGGCCTGGGTATTGTCAAGCCAAGGCTCTTTCCATCTAATGAGGCACTAACGTGAAGATAATCGGGAGTTTCCTGGAGGAATGTGACATCCTCTATCACCCATTCTTGTTGATGGCTGCAGGTTCAAAGGAAATTCCATTTTACTTACATTTCCTTCTGCTTCAGCCTCCCTCAATTTCATGGAGGAGAGGGTGATGTTAGGGCTCCAGGAAACTGAGTTATGGGGTTCTGGAAGTTAGGCTATTGATAAGAAAACTTTTCCCTTGTAAATCACTAAGACGTTTGCAAACTGAGGGAGACTCCTGTCCTGTGGGACTCTGCTCGCTATCAGATAACCATTTGATTTGTTTTTCCTTTAAAAAAATTTATTTATTTATTTATTTGACACAGAGAGTGAGGGAGGGAAAGGGAGAGACAGAGAGCAAGCACAAGCAGGGGGAATGCCAGGCAGGGGAGAAGCCGGCTCCCCGCTGAACAAGGAGTCTGATGTGGGTTCGATCCCAGGACTCTGGGATCATGACCTGAGCTGAAGGCAGAGGCTTAAAATTCAGGGCAGCCAGGAGTGCCTGGGGAATGTCACACATATCACATGGTGGGGGAGGGGTGTGTGGTGCCAGCTTCTGCTTTGTCCTCTGTTACACTTCTGCTCCCTCATCAAAAAGGCTACAGGAACTAGCTTGGACGGGCTCCTACTGGCCATTTTAGGACAATCTGAGCATCAAAAATAATGGTCAGAATGGATTTTGACACATTAATTAAAGAAAAAAAGAACCTATGAATCCGTATCAATACAAAAAAAATTTGATGTTCTTTATTAAATGCCAAGTAATAAATGTGAAGTGCAGTAGAGAGTTAGAAGAAATTGCCAGGCAAGACTGATCAGTGACAGGAAAACTAACGAGAGCGGGGCGCCGGGGTGTCTCAGTTGGTTGAGACTCTTAATGAGGGAGCAGGAGGCAAGCTGAGGACAAAGCAGAAGGCGACACCCCACAACCCCCTCCCCCATGGGATACCTGTGACACTCCTGGCTGCCCTAAGGCTAAGGAAAGGAAAAGCAGAGTTAACTTACAGAGATCACAATCCTGCACTCACGAGTCTCCTGCAGGTTACAGATTTCTTAGCAATCTGCAAGAACAAAGCACTTCTACCAATAGCCTAGCTTCCAGAAGGAAATATAGGTGCAATGAAATGTCTGTATAACCTGCACCCCATTGGCAGATACTTGAAGCGGGCGGGCAGAGTGTAAAGTTCTGCTAGGAACCTCCCAAGGATCCTGTTACTGCCTCACTAAAGGGAAAAACAACCTTGACTTGACAAGGGCAAGGCCTCCAGTATCCCGTGAGTCTTCTTTAACACATGAAAATCCTTGTGAAACCTCCTTTTTCCTTACCTTACTCCCAGGTACATAACCCAGGTTGGGATCTCAGGGTCCCGAGATGGAGCCCCCACTCAGCAGGGAGTCTGCTTGTCTCCCTTTCCCCCCCACCCCTCCCCTCGCTCCCACTCTCACTCTCTGTCTCTCTGAAATAAATAATTAATTGATTAAATTAAATTAAAATGAATCAAAGACTCCTGGGAACAGATTAGCCATTCAGCCTCAGATAAGCGCTTCCCTGGGAGCTTACTCATCTCAAAGGGAGACCGTCCTCACACACAATGAACCCAGAAGTACCACTTTAACCAGCTCATCCAACTGAAGGTCACGGATAGCGGGCCACACATGTCACATGCCTCTGGGGTGATGCCCTCAAAAGACAGCCCTGCCAAAAATGCTTATCCTGAATCTACTCAAGAGGGAACAACCATCCTACCCAAACTAAGGGATGTTCTGCTGAACAATTCTCCTGGGTCTTCAAAAATATTCATGCCATTATTTAAAAAAAAAAAAAAAGATAAATAAAGAAGTCCAGGAAACCGTTTTAAAGGAGATAAAAGAGACATACAGTGAGTGATCCTGAATTCAGTCCTGGAAAAAACCAAACAAACAAACCTCAAGACATTAACAAGCCAATAGGACAAATCTGAATAAGACTCATATATCACTATTATATCAGAAATATTATTCTAGCAATGTTGAGTTTCCCAAGAATGTTGTGCTGTGATAATGAAGGGGAATACTATAAGAATATGTGTGTGTATATACATATATATTTAACATATTTTATTTCTTTCTTATGTTTTGCTATTTTTCAGTCTTTTATTTTGAAAAATTTCAACCATTCAGAAGAATGAACACTGACAGAAGGGGGTGTGGGGAGACCAGAGAGAGAGGGAGGGGGGCACAAGTGAAGCAAATTATTAACAACTGGTGAATCCAGGGTAAGAGTGTCTATAGCTGTTCATTTTTCTAATGATTGACATTTTTCAAAATGAAAAATTTTAAGAGTAAAACACAACAGAAATACATTGAATAATTAAAAAAAAAACATTTAAGAGGTAATTAGGAGGGTTTTCTGCAGAAATGTAGGAGAGGGAGAGAGTAAAAATGCCACTTGGTTTTCTGCCTTATGTGAGTAGGTAAATGATAAGGTCATTATTTAAGATCAAAAACAGAGTAAGAAATCGGCTTAAGGAAGAAGATGTTTAGTTGAGTTTTGGTCTTATTGATTTTGAAGTGACCATGGCCTAACCAAGTGAAATATCTTGGATACGAAAATGAGATCTTCAAGAAAGGTGAGAGCTGGAGACATGCAGTGAGTAATTTTCAGTATGAAGAGGGTAGAGAAAAGATGAGGGGCAGTGAGAGCACCCATGGGACCTTGCAAAAGAAGGGAAGCAATGGACCATGGAGATCCAATGGAACTCTAACACTTAATGTAGCTCTTACGCTAGTCTTCAAGGAGTCTGGGACCCTCCAGCATCATGTTCACCAATATACAATTCTTTTCCTTTCTGAGCATGTAGCCAACTCCATTTTTCAGCTTCTGCTTCTAAGTGACATTGTATGAGTGAGTTCTGGCCAGCGGAATGGGGACAGGCTCACCGTCATCTTTCATCCGCCTTGACTTGCCATCTGTGCAGCTGGAAGCCCGAGAATCTGAGATGGCCGAGCCACGTAAAGGGAGGTGGATCCCTGAGTCACGCTTCGGGGACACATGCCTAGGACAGCATCCACATTAGACTTTGTCCACTCAAGAAATCAATCTCGGTTGTGCCAATCCGTGAAGATATGGGGACTGTCTGTTGTAGCTGGCAGAGCGACTTACATAGAACATAGGTCCTTTTTATGTGGGAGAAAGGTCCACGCCTTCAGACTCTCAAAGGGATCTGGGCTCCCAGAAGAATAGCAGGAAGAGAGAGATGGAGAAGCCCAGCGGGAAATTAAAGAGCAAAGAGGCATGAGGAGACACTGGAAGGAGCAGTGTCAGAGAAGCCAAGGTAGTAGAGCTGTGAGGACCAAATGGTCTGCGGTGTAGATGGCGTTAGTACAGGGTAAAAAGAGCAGAAGAGTGTCTCTTTGATTGAAGAACTCTCGAGCCCGTGGTGGTCCTGACAGAAGCAGTACATTGAAGCATAAATGGGAAGTAAGGCAGGGTAGGCGATTGATATAAAAGTTTGTCTCAGAGGGAAGGAGACAGAAGCAATAGCTAAAGGTTGAAGCGAGATCAAGAGAGGGTCACTTTTAAGGATGGGACAGGCTTGAGTTTACAGACTGAGCAGAATGAGGCAGTAAAGAGGTGGAAATGAAAGGCATAGAACCTAGAAGGGGTAATTATGGACAGCAAGAGGAACCGAAGGTGCCAGTGTAAGGGTTGGCCCTGAAAAGGAGGGAGGACACCTCACCCTCTGAAACTACACATATGTGCTGGGGTGAGTAGGGGAAATGGGGTGAGGGTGATGATGGAGATGTAGGAGGTAGGCCTCATTTGAGAAGAAGGGGAATAGGGAAACGGATATAATTTGGGGCTGGGCTTTGCCCCTGTCCTGATGGTCACTGTCTAACTGAACGTTATCTCTTATACCTGGGTTCTACAGCTATAAAGCAAGAACATGACAACACTCATTTAGAAATGCACCATCTATGGCCCCAAAACCATGACTGAAAAGGAAACCCACCTATGAAAATGCGGCCTCCTGGCTTGCCACGTGTATGTCCATTTCTCTGTCCTCTGAACCGCATTCACTTTGAGTTTCCTCATAAAACACACTTGCCCTCCAAAGTGCACGTCCCCAACACAGCAAGCAGGCAAGACTCTTGTTTTTAGAGATACTTAATTTAAATATATTCAAAACAGAACGCAGTGCATTTAACTAAACATTCATATTATTTTCTTCGCGGTCACGGGGATAACATTTGGTTTCTTGCGTTGATTCCAAAGAATCACTATAATTTGGCTTAAGTTTTCACAGGCAGCTGTTTCTACACATGAGGTACACACGAGATCCCTGAGGAGTTGTGTGCGATTCAAATGTCTCCCCCACCTACCCATGGTGGTGGGTTGCCAAGATCTACAACCAATTATTACTGGTTTGAGCCACAACTCTGCTGTCACATAAGAATAAAGAACAAGACGGTCCTTCGTAAGAGTGAATCCATTTCTATGATGAAACTGCCTAGGGGCAGAGATGACTTCCGGTGGCCCAGGAAGACTGGTCCTTCAGCAGTGATACCCAGCAGTCACACACTGTTCGCTTCCCTGGAAAGATTAAACCCTCAACCACAATTCAGCACCCTGAAAACCCCCAGGGAACTTAGCTATGAAGAATACATGGTTCCATGTGAGGAGAAGTGGGGGTGGGGTAGGGAAGGAGTGGAGGATGAAATCTGTTTTAAAAAACCAATTTCACCCAAGTAGGAAGTAAAAACTTCAGCAATCTATAATTAATCCTAGGTGTTAGAAAATCCAAGTTTGTTTGCATTCAAGAAACTGGAGATATCAGGGCAATTGAAAATACTTGGTGGTGTACCTGTCGATATAAATTTTAGATCTCTCTGGTATCAGATAGATATTATATTTATACAGGGGCATATATATTAAATATTGCCCATAGGGGCAGCCCTTGAATTCATACCCTTGAGTGTCCAGAATGAGCGTCAAGAAGTTACATGGTTCATCCCGTTTGGTTCTCTAGGTGACAGGAGTGTGGGAAATAATAATAACCCCAACTGGAAATATTGCTGAGGATTCTATCTTCAGACTGTCTCTCTCCTCTCTTTCTACTCTCCCTCCTGCTTCCGCCATGTGTTACAATTTTCATTACATAGCACCAACTCCTCTCTCTACTTCCTCTATTTTCAGGTTTTGGTCTAAAAGTACTTGTCTTTTTATCTAGAAATTTTTTAAAAATAGATTTTCAGATATTATTCTCTCCTTTGGTGACATAGTTCACCTTCATAACTTCCCCCAAACCCACAGCTCGAGCTTCAGTGTCTCCTGAAGCAGCAGAACTCCCTTCTAATGGCCTGTGGGCAATGCCCCTTGAATGTCCTGCCAGTCCCTTGAGCCCTTGTCTTCAGCTTGCTTCCATACGGGTCATGGTGTCTCCCCAGGTTGTTAAGGATGACCATCTTTTTGGCAGTCAACCGACCTCTAATCTCAAGGTTTTCTTCGATCCCCTTTTGCTCTTCACACCTAGTCAATGGCTTGTATAGTCTCTTCTTCACTCTAATGCCGCAGTCATCATCTCCACCTGACAGACTATAATGCCCTTCAACTTGTTTCCCATGGATACTGTCTTCCTACCTTGCTCCAGTTGCACTGTTGAATTTATTAAAGGGAACTTTTGATCAAGGCACCCTCTTTTTCAAAATTTCAAATGTTTTCCATAGTCTACGGAACCAGTACTAACTTTTTGGCCAAGGAGTCATGGTCCTTTAGGAAACCTCCCCATCCTCCCCATCCTCTCTGAATCGGATGTCCTGGATGGTCCATCTCTCTACTAACTTCCAAGAGAAGAGTTAAGATGAATTGATTGCATCTAGGTTCTATCAAATCAGCATTGTTGATTAAAATAGTATCTATATATTGAAAACTCTCATGACGAGAAAAGACTTAGGAATTCACCTTCAGTGATCTGATCCATGGATTGAAATGCATCCTCAATATTTCCTTGTTCTCTGTATTTTTTTTTTTCTCTTTTTTTCCAGGTCCAAGGAATGGTTTGTGTTGTATTGCATCTTGAGAGATAAATAAATGTATTACCAATGTAGTGCCATTTATGATTTCTGACTTGGGTCACCTCCACATCCCTAACTCCGAAAATCATACATGATGTTAACTGTCACTTCTAGAACTCCCTAGGACAGTGCCAGTTTTGGATATGACCTCCTTGTGCCTCACTGGGTACAGCTGCACTTTTCATGCACCCTGGCCTGGCAGAGTTTAGATAATATTACCACCATGAGCTACATACTTAACTTACCCCTGAACTTCAACCTTCACTGAAATCGGGAATTCTTGCTCCCCCTGCCTTTTTTTGTTTTTTAAGAGTAGAGACAAAGGCATGGGGGGGGGGGCGGGGGTGGAAGGGGAAGGAGAGAGAGAATCTCCAGCAGACTTTCTGCTGAGTGTAAGGCCCCACCCACAACCCTGAGATCCTGACCCACCGAAATCAAGAGTTGGACACTTAAGGAACAGAGCCTCCCAAGCACTCCTCTCCTCCCGTTTTCACAACAACAAAACAGGTTTGTTCTGGAGGCTTGGAATTGGATTAGTCTAATCCCTCCTGGCATGCAGGTGCCTTCTAAAATTCTCCACCCACTCCCAGGCAGGAATCTGACAGGTATGTTAAAGGAGAATGATCTTAATACCCAGACACCTGCATAGCAACTGAAACTTCACTCCTTATTTTAGTCAAGTTGTTCTCAGACTTCATTATGGAATAGGATCATATGTGTAAAACCTTATGTTCCGTACTTTAGAGACAATTTAAGGGATTTTTCAATGTTTTTTAAAAAATTATTTTTCAAAAATAGAAAACACATTCAAATGATGTAGAAAGAAAAAAACAAAATGTTTTTGATGAAGAATCTTGCTCTTCTCGCTGTCTAGTTTCTACCTACGCCTATCAGAGCTGACTGCCATTATTGGGTTGTGTGTTCTTCCAGAGTTTCTACATGCAAATATAAGGAAAATAAATATTTTTATGACCCTCCTTTGTACAAACATTCTTCTGCATTTTCCTTTCACCTACCAGTATAATTTGGAGATGTTTAAATATCTGCAGATAGAGAACGTCTTCATTCCTTTTTAAAATATATATAGCTACATGAAATTCCATTGTATAAATGGATGGCAAGAGGTATTCCTAATATTTTACTATTCCAAACAATGCTGCAATACATAATTTTGAAAACATCTTATTTTGAATATGTTCAAGCTACACTGCAGGATAAGTTCCCACAGTGGGGTTGCTTGTGAAGGCGCTTCAGCATTTGGAATTTTAATAGATATTGCTAAATTTCCCTTCATAAGATTGTTTCAGTCTACGCTTCCATCAGTGACATAAGAGGCTACCTGTTTTTTCCCACAGCTTGCAACTGAATTTGTTGGCAGACTTTCGTATTTTTGCCAATCGGATAGGTTAAAAAGGACATTTATTTCATTGTAGCTTTTGATTTGAATTTCTCCTACTAGTCAGACCTAGCATCTCTTCATATACAAAAGGGTCACTTATCTCTTCTTCCTGTGACCTGACGGCTTGCATCCTTTGCCCACTTTTTGATGGTTTTTTCCTTCATGATATCTGGGAGATCTTTATATACTTAGGAAATCAGCTTGTTGTCTGTGTTGTGGTTTGGAAACATTTTTCCAGTTGGTGCTTGTCTTTGAACTTTGCTTATTATATTTTTCTTTAGGCAGAAGTATGTCATTATATGTAACTGAATTATTAATCTTCTCTTTTATGGAATTTAGACTTTGAGTCATAGTTAGAAATACTATAAAGGAATTCTTCCATGATTTCTTCTTTGATTCTTTGGATTTCATTTCTGACATTTAAATTTTAATCCTTCGTATCTCGATTTCTCTGGGTGTCGTGGGACGGTATGTTAAGGTTATTTTTGATCATTCTTGATTTTCACTTGGAAGCTGACCCCAGGTGAGATGTCATTCTACTATATTCATTTGTCAACAAATCTTCCATTTCTGCCCTTAAGTAAAGGGGCCAAGGGCCTACCCTGGCCAGCGTAACACAAACAATTCCAATGACTGCTATTTCCCTCTTCAGTGGCCATATCAGGAATGCACAAAAGGAACCACTGCAGCTCTGCTGTGGAACCTGGCAAAAAGTGCAGAACAGCCCAGAAAAAAGGGGCAGTTCTCACCTTCAGTGGTGAGCAAGCTGGTTCCACACAGAGCAAGAGAAAATTGAAGGGAGATAAAGATGAGAGCAGGTGAAATATGGGGCAGGAGCTAAGAGAAACAAAGTTCAAATTTAAAAATATTCAAGGCCAAGGACTTGAACTTTCTAAGGTTTGAATGTCAAATTTGGGATTTGGGGCTTTCTGGAATGGTTTCCCTTTAGGACAAGCAGAAGCATTTCAGGAATACTTAGGGCCACTAGGCACAATTACGGATCCATTGTGGGCTGAGGACACATTTCCAGGTAGCGGGAGTAGAAAGAAAGGCAGACTGAAACTTTTAGGAGATGCTTGCTGGTTGGTGTTGTATCTCTGCAGCAGCTGGGAAATGCCACGAAGAGAAAGAGGTTTCACAAGTACTGCGGTAACAATATGATTTGGAACTTTCCAGAAAGGATCATCACTGCCAAATGACCAGAGACTGACTGAATTCTGACTGATGCCCACAGTCACAGGCTCCCCATCTTGATTCACCCTCTCTGCTCTGTTTGTGACCTGCCTGGCATAAGCATATTAGTCAGCTGCCACAATACAGACACAACCTGAGCCTCATAAAACACTTGCAGAAAAAAAGAGACCAAGTAACGCGCCTCAGGGGAAGAGAAACATACCCTAGCAGGGTCCCCTTGGCCAGGGTCAGCATGCCCGGGTATGGCGTGTGTGTGGTTACCTGCAGGATAGAGCTTGGGGTTGGGTTTGAACGTGGCTCTGTCACCACTAACTCCATGGCCTCAGGCAATCTACTAGAACTCTCTAAACCTCTGTGTCTTCATCTTACAATGGAGAGATCTCTCTGTCAGCTTAACAGGGTTCTTAGCTGCCTTAAGTGTGTTCTGAAATGGCCTTAGTACAAATAAATCATCTAAGGGTGTCAGGAGGGCTACGTGGGGTCATGTGTCTAAAGGCACCTGGGAAACTCCCAGGGAAGAGCAGCAACCACTATGATTAAGATGCTGCGAGACGCAGACACTCTGGTCACCCTACCTCGTCCTGGGCGTACAGTTTCCTCTTCTCCGCTGCCACTGTCACGGGGAACTGCTGAGCCATCATCACACGGATCCCACCAGGCAATGCCAGGGTCTCAGAGGCGTCGATGGAACTGACAAGAAACAACACCAAAGGTGCCAAGTGTTCATGGGATGATGTGGCCCTCTTCTGTGTGAATGGAAGCCCAAGAACCTGCCAGAGCTCACAGCAGCGCCCCCAGGCAAGTGCATCATGGGAAGTGGAAAACCCTGGTTTCTGGGGTGCAGAAGATGAGGAGAAAAGTGTGTCTGTTATTCTCACCTTCCACTGGGGGTGTATCCTGGAGCTTCTAAACCAGTGCTCAGTCCACAGCACTCCTAGGAATTCAGGCTCCTTGGAAAGTGGATATTCAGAAAATCAGTGGAGAGAATTAAAACTCCTGGGGATCTCATGAGCTGGGGGAGTTGCTTTCACCCTTTACATTCTCTGATAATAACGACTGGTTCTTCAGATACTGGCTTTCTGTCTTGGCAGGGGTCTACTTTTGTATCCGCTCCCAGACCCACAGCTTTCTTTCTTCCTTTTAAATTTTGTTTTATCAGGCTAAATGTTGGTTGGGGTGGTTTTTTGTGAAATGCTTCAGCCAGTGTTTTGAGTTGAGGAGACTGTTGATCGGTAATTATGCCTTTAAGTGCCTGCTAGGTCTTGCTGGCTTTCCAGCTCTGCCCTCATTTATTGATGTAATTTTAGCGTGTGGCCGGGTACTGGTTACCGCAGCCAGGACAAGTTCTCCTGCCAAGGCAGACATGTCATTACAAAATACGGGAACTTTCCTGTGCCATATTTAACACCCGGGTGATCCATGATGTGGTGTCCAACTGGGTCTTGGGGGTGCTGCTGGGGATCTACACACTACGCTTAAAAAAGAGAAGATTGGGGGTGGTCTCTGGGAGACCCAGTTGGTTAAGCGCCCGACTCTGGATTTGGCTCAGGTTGTGATCTCAGGGTCGTGAGACTTATTCCTCGTTGGACTCTGTACTGGATGTGGAACCTGCTTAAGGTTTTCTCTCTGTTCTCCTTCTGCCCCTTCCACCCCCCCCCCAACAGCAAATAGGGGCACGTAGGTGGTTCAGTAGGTTAAGGGTCCCACTTTGCCACTTGCTATCAGCTGAGGTCTTGATCTCCCGTTCAAGCTCTACACTGGGGAGCCTACGCTTAAAAACAAGACAAAACAAAAAACCAAAACAAACAAACAAACAAAAACCCAGGCAAATTGACCCAGCAGGAGTGTTTATAAGATAGAAATATCTGCTAAGAAATGCAAAGATCTTCCCCCTTGTGATGGGGAATTTTCCAAGTGAGTTTATTTAGTTTAAACCAGATTTTTCCTTCTTCCTCATTGTCAATCTGTGTGAAGCTAAGGATGGTAGGTGTGAGGAGGAGGACACGGGAAATTTCCGGACTGGACCACGTTTCTGATACACTAGTAAGTGAAAGAAGAAATATTTACAATTATACATGCCCACTAATCCCCATTTTGTAAAAAGAAGTGCTTTATTTATTCATATATTTATATGAACTCTAAAAACTCTTAAGAATGGAAGAAAATTTATTAAAAACAATCTAAAACTTGGGGGGAAAAGCAAAAACATGACAGTATACCCTTCCCATGCGATATGGAAACGGTCTAGCAGACCAACCCAAGGTTTACCTGATTCTCTGTCGAGACGTTATTATTTATGATTGAGTAGGACCTACATCCTGTGAAGTTGCATGATAACATTGGATGTTTTTTCTAGTAGCAAATCAAATCAGTTCTGCTCTCAGAGGTTACAGTTAAAGTCTCTGTAAGACATGAACCAGTTTTGCATCTAAAGTAACAATTTTCTATCACTGTTTTGTGTCTGTACCCTCAGACTATCAAATTCACTTCCATTTAGTTTATCATCTTGCTGCTTTTTTTCATCAATGATATTTGTATGAGAATCAAGTTTTTAATATTTAAAATTTTTTTTTAAATTATTTATTTGACAGACAGAGATCACAAGTAGGCAGAGAGGCAGGCAGAGAGAGAGAGAGAGAGAGGAGGAAGCAGGCTCCCTGCTGAGCAGAGAGCCCGATTCGGGACTCGATCCCAGGACCCTGAGATCATGACCTGAGCCGAAGGCAGCGGCTTAACCCACTGAGCCACCCAGGCGCCCAAGTTTTTAATATTTTAAAAATAGTTTGACAATGGCTGTATATGGGTGGTAAGTTTCACGAGATTTAACTTTTTTCCTTGATACCGTTTTTATACATGTCAGTCTCTTAAAGGGCATGTTTTACTTTATATTAAGAAAGTGCAAATATGTACGTGTTTATGTGTACACACGAATTGCGCATCGATTCCTCGGTCCCTACTTCCTGGCCCTAGACCCAATGAAGGACCTATGTCCCCAGCACTTCTAAAAGCAGTTTGGCAGGTATCAGGGTGAGCTCTGACTCCAGGGGACATAGAAGAAAAGGTGCTCCTTGAAAACTAACCTGTTTTGCAGGATAAGCACAGGTGAAAGTTGATGAAATCCATTTCACAGCGGCTAAGCTGGGTGTGGGACTGATTTCTTCAAGGGGAGCTGAGGACAAGTGGCAGAAGAGGCACTGGCCCTGTATTTGGGAAAACGCAGTCTGAGTCCCAACTGAGAGACTAGGAAGCACAGGAAGGTCTCAAATGCGAGACCGGGGGAGGGCAGAGAGGACCCCAGGGGGAAAGGGCTGAAGCTTGGGAAAGGTCCTGGAAGACTGGAGAGGGAGCCTGCGCCGGCACCCCTCCTCCCCGCCCAGCTCCACCCCTGCACCTTGCGGGAGGGGCAGGGAACTGGTTCAGTCTAGTCTTATTTTGTTCTCACCTGCAGATTTTATCTTTCTTCTCCCCCTCCCAACCGCTCCTCAGTTCCAACCCAGGAGCCAGTAGGACCCTGATGTTTGCTTAGAAATGCAAATGAGAATTTATTGCAGTTTCCTGCTTCCATTGCTCTACTCTGCCTAATTTATTGACTGTTGGAAAGGATTCTCAGTGGGAAATCCAGATTGGAGTGGTGATTTAAATGCTAGCTTCCTGAAAAGACAGCGACACAACTCAGTAAGCCTAGGAACGGAGGTGCTGTCATCCGTTGGGCTCTGACGGTGGGGCAGCAAAATTCCAGGTAGGACGTGCATATTAAATTACAATAAAATATGGAGAGAAGGCCCCAGAGATACCACTTTGCCATGCGCCACTAGTAGATGACAAGAACTCATCACAAATCTGCCTTCTTGCTGCACGTTGTCACTTATGAAACCATGTCAGAGAAAAAGCCACATTCCCAAACTAGGAACATAAAATATGTGCAGGCAGAAGAGGTCTCTGCTGCCCCCTGTTGGTGAGCTCCTGCTAACCCTAAACATTTTACTTAAAAAATTTAAAAATATGCTATTCAGTTTCAGTATTTTTATTATACAAGAATTTTGGTCCTGGTTCTGCCTCTCTTTCACCATGAAACGTCATTGAAATCATTAAATTTCTTTGTACTTCAGTCTCTCACCTATACAATTAGCTAATTACTATCTTTCCATGACATAATTTGTGATTTCAACGATCCTAGGTTTGCAGAGTGTTTGAAGAAAAGAGTGCAATGTCTTGAAATTCTCTAATTAAGCAGATTAATATTTAACCCATTATAATTGTTTGCACCTAGGCATGCATAAAGTATTTGCTGAAAATTCTATTTTTATTATGGTAAATTTAATTCAAGAGAAAAATAAAGCCATGAAAACCGATAAAAGTGGACCTCATAAACTTCATCATCTCATACCTTTTTCAACACGGGAAAAAAACAGAAATTAGGACTTTTCCCGGCTCAAGGCTTGCATTTGCATCAAGAAAATGGTAATTGCCATTTTCCTTCTGTTGGGAGGGGGAGCGGAAGAAGCATTTCATTTACGGGTATCATATACTACTGAAATGATTTTTACCTTATTAAATCTGGTAGTACTCTTATTATACAGGCGCATTCTAAAGTCAAAGTGAAACTGAAAAAATAGCCACCCATAATACCAGGACTTTCTCATGATGTGTTCATAGCCGGCTGTATCCTGGGACCCTGCCTTGGGAAACAGTGTCCTGCCTGGGCTAACAGAGCCGAGCTCCTCCAGCTTATGGGAGGCACTGTGCCAAAGGGACAATGTGTGATTTACAGGCCAGAATGGTCTGAATCAGCAGGTAAATGTGCCAATAAAGACGGGTGGGTATGTTGTGGGAAGAGCAGAAGGGTGAGTTCAAAGAGTTGAAATACCTCGAGGGACAAAGGCGAATATGGGTATATGACTCGGGTTCACCAAATGAGGCACAAAAGATAACAGGAACATTAGTACAGGAAGGATGGCCAGAAAGTCACGTGATTATTTTCAACCCCAATCCTGAAACCCAGCCATGCAAATAAATGGTATTCCCTTTGAAGGCTGCTCCTTAAGAGAGACTCCACATTTCTCTCAATAGTACTGGCGTCCTCGGGACCTTTTGGGAACTCTTTTGGAGGGTGTTCTTGCAAAGTCTGAGGCCCCCGTGGCAATAAATCTTTATCCTTTGAAGGTGGGTTTGAGTGGTAAGAGGGAAAAGGCATTCAGAAGCCAGCTTGATGGGTGAGGCAGGGGTCAGACGGGCCAATACAATTTTGGCCCAAAGTCAAGTGAGAAAGAGATGTATTTTGTGTAGCCCATAAACCAAAAAATGCTCTGTTTTGTTTTCTGTTTCACCTCATATGGGTCACTTCCCCACTCTGGTCCTGTTGAAACTTTCCTTTTCAATTAATTTATCTGACAAGCTCAGTACAAAATTAGATGTTTTCTATCTTGTTGGCTCTTGATACCAGGGGAGATGTCTATAATCCTCACGAATCTTCTCCTGGAGATTCCACTATAGTTAAAAATTTGTCCATAAAGGATTCCAAAGTGGACCTGGGTGGCACCTGGGTGGGCACCTGGGTGGTTCAGTAGGTTAACGCCTCTGCCTTCAGCTCAGGTCATGATCCCAGGGTCCTGGGATGGAGTCCCACATCCGGCTCTCCTTTGCTCAGCAGGGAGCCTGCTTCCCCTCTCTCTCTCTCTCTGCCTGCCTCTCTGCCTGCTTGTGATCTCTGTCTGTCAAATAAATAAATAAAATCTTAAAAAAAAAATTTTCAAAGTATAAATTAAAAAAAAAAAAAAAAAAGAAAGGAAATTCTCTCTTAGAGCCTGAACATGTAAGTCCAGGACAGAAAGTCAAAAAGACATTAAAATAAATCTGCCCCTAAAATAAAACTCTATGCTCCATTACATCATAGTCTTGCTATATATAACACTAGTCATAAACTTATTTCAATTACAAATGTTTTATCTCCTGAGAATGAATAGAGAAGAAGAGGGACAAGTTGGGGTGCTTCGCTGGTACTTCCTGATGACCCACGGTGTCTCATTTCTACCCACTATCCTCTTGATGCATGTGCGGTCACTTCTGTCTGCAGCAAGAGAAGAGCGACTTCCGTATTCAGTGACATAAGCGAAGGTTCATCTTACCCCACCGCTCTGTGTTCAATATAGTTATAAAACTGACATCAGCACTTAAAAGGGGGTTTGTCAGCCCCCCCTTCTAAAACCACACTGAGGACGCAGTTCCTTATACTCCATATGGTTGGCATCCTAGGTTAAAATCTGCTCATAATATGGCTTCCTTAGGACCAAAAGAAAGATGAATCCACAACCTTGGGGCTTTTAGTGTGAGTGCTGAATTAAGTAGAGAATGGCATTTCTCTTCATTCTGGGTAATTAGAATAAAAAATGCCAGCATGAGAGATGTCCTTGCAAATCCTAAAAATGTTTGAGCGGAAGCATGAATTCCTTTACTTATTTACACAACAGAAACTCTGAAGACAAATAGTGAAAATCACTTCAATGCCTCCCACTTCTAATTTCTGAGTTAGAGGGACTCAAATTATGATTTATGTATGAAGAATTCATTCTGAAATGATGCATCTGTCACTTGCATAAATAGACAAAAAATGGTTAAGCAGAGTAAGTCGGGAGTGGGTGGGGGGCGGTAGCGGGGCGGGGAGTGGGGTGGAAGGTGCTGCAGACAGAATGCTTATGGCCCCTTTCATACGTTGAAATGCTAAGCCCCAAAGATGATGGTATTAGGAAGTGGGGCCCTTGGAGGTGATCAGGCCGTAAGGATGGAGCCCTCATGAATGGGATAAGTAATTCATAAAAGAGGGACTCGTCCAGAGAAAGGCCTAGGCCCTTCCATCATGAAAGGACACAGTGGGAAGTCACCAGCCACCAACCAGGAGGAGGGCCTTGACCCGAATGCGACATGTCAGCCCCATCTTGGGCTTCCAGCTTCCAGAACCATGAAAATAAATGCCCACTGTTTATAAGCTTCGGTGTTTTGTTCCAACAGCCTGAACTTGCTCAGGTAGGGCGGGGTGAGCGGGGAGAGGGTGAGGTGTCAGGTAGGGCAGGAGGACGTGACTGACGGAGGGGACAGCAGCCTCCCTGAGGTGTGCGCGTCCCCCAGCCAGGCACTGTGAGCTCCTTCCCGGGGCTGCAGGGCGATGCGGGTGGCAGGTGCCCCGGTAACAGAGCTAGAGAGGAGTTGGGGCAGAGGAGAGGCGGCCTGCAGGGCGCACACGGTCCTGGGCTTGCTGTCTGGGGAAGCCACACCCCCGGAAGGCCCCTGATGAAGGCTTCTGACTCTGAGGAGCTCGCTCTGAATGATGGACTGCAGATCCAAGGACCGAGACCCCCCTCCCCAGCTAAGGGCCCTTGCAGAGAGATGCGGCCTCTGACTCAGGCGGCTGGAAGGCCAATGTTACTGCATCCGGGAGGCACCTGCTGAAACACAGGGCCACCACTGTCACGGAAGGGGCTTAGACGGGGCTGCAGACACAGCCCAAGGGTTCTTTCATACAGAGAGACCTGGCGCTAACAAGTGTAGCTCTGCCACGTGTTGCATTTGTCGTTACTTGCGTGTGTGTTCTGTTACCGTCGCTACTTCAGAGCTGTTGTTACAGATTGTGGTTGTTACAGTCCAGAATCACCCCAGAAGGCTGAGTGAATTGTGTGGTATTCGTTGGCATTTGTTACCAGGCTGGTTACTCTCGATGAGACCCTTCGTTGTCTTTCTAAGGGAACAGGTTGGAGAACCCCTTTGGGAGCCATTAAATATTAATCTTTCAGGGGCGCCTGGATAGCTCAGTGGGTTAAAGCCTCTGCCTTTGGCTCAGGTCATGATCCCAGGGTCGTGGGATCGAGCCCCACATCGGGCTCTCTGCTCAGCAGGGAGCCTGCTTCCTCCTCTCTCTCTCTGCCTGCCTTTCCGCCTACTTGTGATCTGTCAAATAAATAAATAAAATTTTAAAAAATGTATAGATCTTTCTGGACAGCATAAATCCAAACAACCACAGACAAGATTTGGGGTCATGGGTAGGGGAACCAGGGAGGTAGGTACCCCCTACCCAGCCCAAACCTGGTCATTTAAGTGGTTTATGCCACAGTGATCTGAAATTAAGGAATCCATCTGATTCAGCCATGTGAAAAACACAGATGGCGGTGGCAGGAAATAGTGAAAATACCGAGTGATAGGATATCCTCACTGAAGTACCCATACCCAGGTGGTAGGTCCTCAGATGATTTCAGTCTGTGTCTCATCACTGGGAGCTTTGGTGTGACTTCTCCCACGATGCCCTGCACCTGGCCAGGCTCAGGCCAGCTCCTGGGATCAGCGTGGAAGAAGATGACTTCCTTCATCTTGTAAGCCTGGCAGAGCAAAAGGCAAGTAGGGCAAGAAGGCTATAGTAGGCATATAATGCCCCCTTTCTCTTTCATAAACTTTGCATATTTCTTATTATTAAAGTAACACACACTTGTCGTAGACCATCTCATAAATATAGAAACGCTTAGGATCCCTGAAAAACTGAAGGAAACCATTAGAACCATTTCTTACTCCGGGGACAAATACAGTGCCCCCTCTCCAGGCTTTGAGGTCAGTCTCCTGCCTTCTCCTCTCCCACTCCAGCAACAGTGCTCTTTTCTGTCTCTGGCCCTTGGCCCATGCTGCACCCCTCCCCCCTCTCTTTGGGTTGCTCCCACTTACCCTTTGATCACCACTAGAAGTCGTCTTCCCAAACCCCCCACCCCATTTATTTGGGTGCTTATTTGACATCCATCTTCGCCGTCAGCCTTCGTGAGGGCAGGGTCCATGCTCTCCCCCCCCTTCTGTTAGTAAACCATTATATCCCCAGTGCCTGGCATAATGCCTGTTTCCTGGTCTAACTCCAGTCAACCCTCTCCTCCTTTAGCTCTTCCATCATGCCTCCATTAATTCTCTCCTTTCTTCCACTTCCCACTGAGTTTGTACCCAGTTCCATATCATTAGCCCTGTATCCTCTGTAAGTGAATCACCATCCCAAGTGACACTATCAGTAGTGACAGACCTGCCTGCTTGCCTTCCTCCTTCCATTCATTAAACAAATATTTCCGTGTACCTACTGTGTGGAAGGCACTGTTCTAGGGGCAGGGAGCCCAGATGATGACTCTTCTGTCAGGAAGTCAACATTCCAGTAGGGAAAGACAGTCGTCTCCAGCTCAATGAATAAATAAGTAACGCAGTTTCAGATATCACAAGTGCTTTGAAGAACAGAAGTCAGGGAACAGGGAGGTGTGAGAACAGGGGCTCCTAAACACTTCCTGGTCATTAGATTAAAAAATGACCAGTTTGTGGTCACAAAGTATTGCCATGACATGAGTCAATGCTTAGGAAAAAACCCAAATTAATGAATCCTAATGTCCTAAATTACGTTTCTCCACCTTTCCATTCCAGCCCATATTGGAGTCATGAGTTTTAAAAGAAGGAAACTTCTTTGTAATTCATCATTGTTCCGTTTCTAAGAACAAAATGTCCTAACGTGTAATGCACAGATGTTTTAGACTGTCCCACTGACATGTTAATTCACTCAGCAGAGGGAGCTCATGCCTTAATTTTGGGAAGTTGGATAGAAAGCAAGGCTCTTGCAAAAAGAATCTGAAACAAACTTTGCAGCTCTCATTTTAAAGGTTTCCTTTTCGTACTTCTTGGAGCAAAGACTGTTTGATTAAGGATAATTTAATCTTTATTTGCATAAATAAATGTGACTGATGAGTTCATTTTGGGCCAGAGTTTTTGTCAATAAGGTTCTGTTTTGTTTACCAAATAAGCTAACTTAGCACACGTATCCCAGCTCAAGAGCCTAAGGATTCATCTAGAAAGATGGTAACTATTTACATGTCCACATTTCTAGGCCGTTTATACTGTGCTGTGAACTCAGGACATAGACTTATTTGATTTGTTTTAATGTGACTATGATTTGACATTGAACACTTGCCCTTGAGATTATAAAACAGGTGTTTATTTAGACTTCAAAGAACGTTTACTACACATGATCCAAGTTCAATGTCAAAGTAAATAGATTGAGAAAATAAATTTGTCTCTCAGATTAAAAGCCAGAACCATGAGAGGACTCTGTAGTATTGAAATCATAGGTGAATCAGTAACACAAACATCTGTTAGTGGATGTGTTTGTGTAAACTACAATTTTCCAGTTATCCCAAGAACTGTAATAATGACAGAAAATGACGTATTAGGCAGAAGTTTCCCTAGTATCACCCCTGCTCTTGTATAGATCTAATTAGTACATCTCTATAAGATAGAAAGCACAATTTAATAAAAAAAAACACCATCTTTTCTCACTATCAAAGTCAAACAGATTTGTGAATAGAAAATAGAGGAGAAAGTGTGAATAAGGGGATAAATATACAAGATATTTATTTTACCTAGTGCTTCTAACTTTATACCTAGCTTTACAATTACTGTACACAGCATTTGAAATGGGTATTTTTTTCATCTTTTCCTTCCTTCAAAATCCCCAAATATGCCTTCACTGAAATAAAAAATTGCTATCAGTGGGTTAATGCAAAACCAGTACAATTTGGGAAGCGTCCCTTAGATTGTGGAGGAAGATTGCACTGATGATAAATGAAAATATAGAGGTCAAATATCACACTTATTATAGCACTCTATAATTATCTTTTTAAATATCTATCTTTCCCATAGTACCATGAGTTCCTATGGAAGAAATCCTGTCTTTCTCAGTAGGCTTGATTTCCTGGCCTATAGTGCACTGCTGGCACAGGGTAGATGCTTAATAACGATGACATTAATAAAACAGAGCAATACTGATCGAGAGAATGGAGTCCTAAATTGTGAAAATAAAAAAAAAATATATATATATATGGCTCTTGTTGTTGGATGCCTTTGGGACAGCCACTGGAACTGGTTCTGCTGAGTGGGAGGAGGGACACTGAAGAGACAGTGGGTGGGAGCCTGCCATGACACCCGGGCGATGTGAGAGACACCGTGGTAGCTCTTCTCATCTGCTCCTGGAGGGAAGGAACAGCTTGAGGACTCCCTGAATACTGGAGGTGGCCAGAGACAGCTGACTGAGTTTCTGGATGAATCAACAAACATTCGTGGAGCCCCAGCTGTCAGCAGAAAATGGAGTCTAAAGAGAGGATGTAGAATCTTTACTAGGATCTCCTGAATCTGAGGAGATCCTCTTTTCAGAGGATCAGATGTGGGTCAGCATTGCAAGTCTAAACATGATTTCCTCCATCTCCATGGTCCCGTGATTCGGATTGTGTCAAATAGCCTTGCTTTCTTGAGCAGAGCCATCTGGAAATAAGGGCTTTGTTATAATAAGAACATACCTTCTTTTATGGGAGTTGCTGTAAACCATCCCCAAATCCTTGCAAGAGAGATAATCCTTGGATGGAAAACCTCTTTAAACGTGAAACTTCTTTAAATTTCTTATCAGGTCCTAAAAGGTAGAATTATCATGAGTGGAAAAGAAGGCAGTTGGGTTTTGTGTTACTAATAACGGTATGACCTAGAAGTGATTATTATAAGCCTAATAAGCAAAGTGAAGTAAAATTATGACAAATAAGCCTTTATTCCTCAGCAACCGCCCCCATGTTTGAACGGAACTGGACTCGAGCCATAAGCCCGCATGCAGGTTTCTTCACTCTAGAACCTGAGAGAAACATCTGTTTAACTATTTACTGATACTTTAAAGGAGGAAATTTTAACCTCAGAAAAAAGCCCATTGTGTTCCAGAGTAGGAAAGAGAAGACAAATTACTGTTGAGGATCTGGAGATACAGTTACATATCTAGTGGTTATAATATACTAGTTCTATAACAAGCCGGCTATTAGTTGGGCAAGATGGTGGGTTTGACACACCAGGTATGTATTTACATTGGTGACTGGATGCTACAAGTCATGTCTGCTCTCACGAACTTTGATTTTCAAGATAGGACATGGGAACGATGGCTTCTTTGCTGCCTATCAAGAGAGGAGTCCCCATCACATGAGGAGCTTTGGGGTACCTCATTCTTGGAAGGTCATTTAGGGTTTCTATAGTGATCCGGGCAGTTGTCTCCCCAATTTCTATTTTTTTAAAATTTTTTATTTTATTTATTTATTTGACAGACAGAGATCACAAGTAGGCAGAGAGGCAGGCAGAGAGAGATGGGGAAGCAGGCTTCCTGCTAAGCAGGGAGTGCAACTTGGGGCTCGATCCCAAGACCCTGAGATCATGACCTGATCTGAAGGCAGGGGCTTAACCCACTGAGCCACTGAGGGGCCCCCAGACATTCTTTTTGAGATCTTCTGCCACCCACTACAATAGATAAATGCAGACTCAGTGCTGATCTCAATGACAAACACATAGACTTCATTATAGCTCAGAAACCAAACAAGAATGAACAGAACCTACCATGGGTGACGAAACGAAGACAGACACTTAGAGAACAGTGGCCTCATCAATTCATAATTAAATTTGCTGCTTTGCATATTTTTCCATCTCTTGTAGCTTAAAAAGAACTAAGTGAATTTTAATTAAATCTTAACTTATAAACAAACAAGAATCTCATGTGCCAGAGATGAGATTTCTAATGTCAACTTCTCAACCGAAGAAATAATTGTTGGCTAAGTTACAAATGATGACAGAACATCGACAGACAAGGAACTGTGTGTGCACTGGACTGTATATGCAATTTATTACCAGGCGAGCTTGGAGAGTGGAAAAACACTGAGGACACCAGCAAACAGGACACCCGGGTTCTAAGTCCAGCCCGGCTGCAAACCAGCCAGGTGAACCTAGGAAAACCCCAGAATCTCTCCAGCCCTGGCTTTGCTTTTTCTACAGTTACGGATTTGACTAGAAGTTCTTTTGATTTTCAGAGATTGTTTGTTGAGGTAAAAAGCCTAGAATATTGGACTTTTTAAAGGTGATAAGGAAGATTTGTTGTTTCCGATGCAAAACTGAGGGGTTTTGCTGCTCAAGTTGGAAGCTGGGACTTTTCTCAGCACAAGTAGTTAACGGACAGACTTTCTTTGCAATTTTCCTCCCATCTGTTTCTCTAAAAGCCACGGCACAAGCGATTGTTGACAGTAGATGGAATAAAGAAACGGAAAAATAGCTATGTGTGAGGATAATGTGCAGATAGACTGACCGTGCTTAACTGCATGACCTTTTTCTTTTCTTCCCCTTTCTCTTTTCTTTTTAATGAATTTCTGTGCCCACTGGCTTGATCCAGAACAGGGATCCTATAATGCATATTTACTAAGTCTAAAACTTCTATTCCACTGGGTCTGACTAAACTTGCCACTAAGTTATGGTGCTCAGCAAAGAACGTGGTACTCAAGGACAAGCCCTCGAATTCGCATTGCTCCTTCAGACGGGTATTAGAACCACGGGTCTAGTGTTCCAGGCGAATGTCACAGTGAGGGCCAGAGAGGGCAAGTGACCCGGTCAAGGTGACACAGAGGGTGAATGTGAATGCGACCATGAACCCCAGGGCGTCAGGCTCCCTGCCCTGTGCTCTGGAGCTGAAACGGTTCCGTGCGTCTAGAAGAAGCATGATTTAAACCATCTCCACTGGTTAATAATAAACAAGGGAGCCATTTCTCAAGCGGGCTGAACTGTTTACTTTTCTTGGAGTTCAATTTGATAATATTTTTGTAAAAATATTTTACACAGAACTATTTTGTTCACTGCGGGGGGCATCAAAAGGGCAGATCTTTTGGTGAGAGTCTGTGTTTTCATAAACCGTTCCACTCCGAATAATTTCAACACGGAACAAAAGTCATGGTAGAAGCTGCTTAACTGACTCAAGGGATGGAAATAGGAACGATAATTAAGGGCGGACTGGCTCCCTGACAAGTTCTTTATCGTAAGGATTCTGTCCTTGTGGCCTTCGGTTTTGTGTTCTGTCGGAAAGGATGACAGAGAACCGAAGTCTCTGGAAATGAATTAAAATCTCTGGTTAAGAAAATACCGCCGTCGGCCCGCAAGGACGACAAGAACCCTGGTTCGGATGCATCTTCTCCCTTCTCTCTCTGCAAGTCTACACACTTATATACGCTTACATGACCAATCAGCGAACAGGGTACAGGAGGGAGCGAATCAAGCTGCGCACCTAAACGAACAACTTCGCTAGCAACCAATGCTGTTTACTTCCTCTTTGGGCGTTCCGCTTAGTCTCACGAGGCAATCCTAAGCTGGCAACTAGCCAGGCGCCATCTTTTAATGGTGGAGGCCGCCCCGGCCAGGGGCCTGCCTCCTACAAGAAAATAATTCATACACTCTTCTCCACAGGTCAGAGCAGTGGTTCCCCGAGTAGAGTCAGAGGACCCCTGAGAGTCCCTGAAACCCTTTCAGGGGTCTCAAGGTCAAAACTACTTTATAATGCAACATGTGACTGGCTTTCATTCTCTCAGGAGGGTACAGTGGAGCTTCCCAAAGGCTGGACCATGTGTGGTAACAAGTCTGGCTGAAGAGACATGGACCTGTGAATCCAGCTGTCTTCTTTTAAGCCAGTGTGAAAGAGACGAGCAAAAATTGGGAAGCAATGCCACTCTTCTCAATGCTTTTTTTCTTGGAAAAATATAGTCATTCCTCATGAATAGCAAGTCGTTTGTGCTAACGTGTGATGCGTTTACCCATGTTGTTCTCAAATAAATAAATAAATAAATAAATAAATAAATATTTAAACCATTTCCCAGTTTTAACTACAAACCCTACAAACCTCAATTGACCCACAAAAACAAAAGCTCTTTGGGGTCTTCAGGAATTTTTAAAGGTAGAGGCGGCCCTGAGACCAAAAACTTGAGAGTCACTGTGCCCGGCAATGGTGGTGACATAATGGCAAATGCCATACTTGCCTCCCAGAGCTGACGCGCGCTCACAACCTCGTGCGTAAATAGACGACCACCACCGGGCAGAAAATACTTTATGGGAGAAGGCAAAGTTCTAGGAGGCACAGCGGGGCTCTTCCCCAGACTGGGCAGGAACGCTTCAATGAACGGCTTCTGAAAGAACTGGAGAAGACACTTCTCGGTCAATCCCTTGGACTACCCCTTCAGTCGCTTACGTATTTAGTGTCTCCCTTTTACCTGCGCGCTTCCTGGCAACAGTCAACCTTCCTCCATCATGCAAGAGGCAAAACCCAGACTCTTCCACCCCAGGTCCCTTGCAGCTGCTGTGCGGGTTTCTGTCCCTTGGCTAATTCTGTGAAGCACCCCGGCCTCCCTGACTCCATCTCCTCCCTTCCCGTGCCTCCCGCAGCACACTCCTTCCTGCTTTCGTGACTGTTCACGGCGTCACCTCGGTCACTGTTTGTTGTTCTCAACCTACTTGATCTCTCAACAATACCTGGTGCGTTTGACCGCTCTCTCCTTCTCAAAACATTGAGATTTTTGAGGAGGATCCTCTTCCAATGCTCTGGAATTCCTATCTTCTGGCTGGTGTGCCCTTTCTGGCCTCTCGTCCTCACTCTCATGAGTCTACACCTCCTTCCACCCAGTCATTAGCTGTCGGACTCCCCTGAGGACTTTGATCCGGGGCCTCTCCTCAACTGTGTACCCACCATTCCCCTGGATTTGAGCCCAAAGAGCTGGTAAATGTGAACACTCAATCACAACCTCTTCTCTGAACTTCCAACTACTTAGCTGTCCCTCTCCTTTGGGTTTTTATTTTTTTTTAAAGATTTTATTTATTTATCAGACAGACAGAGATCACAAGTCGGCAGAGAGGCAGGCAGAGAGAAGGAGGAAGCAGGCTCCCCGCCGAGCAGGGAGCCTGATGCGGGGCTTCATCCCAGGACCCTGGGATCATGACCTGAGTCGAAGGCAGAGGCTTTAACCCACTGAGCCACCCAGGCACCCCCCCTTTGGGTTTTTAAAAAAGAATGTGAAAAGCCCAAATTCCTGATTTGTCCCCTCAAAGGAGCTTCTTCCCCATATCTCTAATTTTGTATTGTAAGGGCCTATTTAGCCAGAGCGACTCCATCTTGGTTAAAAACCATTTTATTGTTTGTGCAGTAAAACTTAAATCTGCCCCGCCCCCCCACCCACCCGGAGAAACTTACTTTGAAGCAAGTCTGGGAAACCAGTAAAATGTGGTTGGCTAGTTCCTAATAACAGAGCCCAGAATACAAGGCCAGGTCGGCCAGTTCCTGGTAACAGAGCCCAGAATACAAGGACGAGTCGGGCCAGGTGGAGACATCCAATCAGTAAGAAACACACAAACTCTTTCCCTAACCACCAAACAATGTAAACCCTGCCGTGTGACACCAACCTTGAGCACCAAGACTGACCAGAGTAATAGATTCTCTGAAACAGCTACTATAGGGTAAATTGTAATTCAATTGGCCACCTGCGTGTGACCTAACATGACTACACAATGTTACAATCTCATTGGCTACCTGTATGTGGCCAGGTTTTTGCTCTATAAAAATGAGTCTGTGAGGCTGGGAGGGGTCACGCTCTTCGGAGCGGCCCTGGCTGGTCAGTCTGATTTCTAATGCTTGGCATAGTTTAAAGCTTCGCATAATTTTAACATTGTTTACCTCTAATGCTTGGCATAGAATAAAGCTTTAAATAACTTTCACTTTGTCTCAGTCTCATTTCGTTTAATAACGGACCTAACAGTATCTCACTGTGCCGACTGAGAGCCTAGGGTCAGTCCTGACCCCTCCTGCCCCTTTCTCACCCACTTATACCCACCCCACCACCAACATCCCTCTTGACTCTGCCTCCTAACCATCTCTCCCTTTCGTCCTTTCTCTCCATCTTCACTACCAGCACCCTAAACTGAGATCGCATTCTCCTTCTCCTGGGCTGTGTCACCCTGTGTTCACTTATCACCCAATCTCTTCCATACAACAGCAAGAATGATCGTTCAAAACTGTAAATGTCCTTCATCAAAATCCTGTAATGGGTGTCCATTACATGTACAAAAGCTTCATATCCTTTAGGTCTGTGTGACAGGCCCATCAAGAGCCTTCCCAGCTTCACCCTGCGCGGTAGGAGCGGGGGTGACAGCAGACCTTCCAACATGCCATGGCCTAGTCATTTGGGATTGCTGTTTCTCCTGAAAGTGACAAGTCCTTCAAAGCCACAAGTCAACGTGCATGACTTTTACTTTACCTAGGATTCCCTCGCTGTGTCCCACCCATCCCCCGTCCCACCTCCTGAAAACGTCTATTTATAATTCAAGTTTCAGCTCATGTTCGGTTCTTTGGAGAAGCCTCTCTCTTCTCTCCCTATCCCGCCTCTTGCTCTCCGCTGCTCCCAGGTTCCGCCTGCCCTGTCGTTAACTGTGACTGGCATACCGACTCCTGCCTTTGACTGGGAGCTCCTGAGGGCCAGGGGGTGTGTCATTTCTGCATCCCAAGTGCCTAGCTCAGTGCTGACATTCGGGATGCTCTCAGTAGAAGTTTGTGAAATAATAACAAGTAGGTCCACAGATGTCTGGAGGAATAAGTGAAAAAATAAAAGAGGGGCACCTGGCTGGCTCAGTCGGCAGTGCATATGGCTCTTGATCTTGGGGTCATGAGTTCGAGCCCCATGTTAGGTGTAGATTACTTAAGAATAATAAAAATAGGGCGCCTGGGTGGCTCAGTGGGTTAAGCCGCTGCCTTCGGCTCAGGTCATGATTTCAGGGTCCTGGGATTGAGTCCCGCATGGGGCTCTCGGCTCAGCAGGGAGCCTGCTTCCCTCTCCCTCTCTCTCTCTCTGCCTGCCTCTCTCAGGAAAGTGAGGTCCAGAGGTGATAACCACCCTCACCTGTATCCTGGATTTTCCTTGGATGTTTAATAGAGAGTAAAGAGGCCTGTGTACCAGAATAAGCTTTCCTGCTTCGGTCACAGAGGGAGAGTTGGGCTTGATGAGGTCAGGGACAAGGTGGGTCCACCCAGGGGCAGATCTGAGGGGAAAAAATGCCTTCCCCAGGTTCCTGAGAGTGACAGTAGTACAAAGGTGACCATGGGGACAAACTGATACTAAGCCAATGAACATTTTGAGTAAGTAAAATTTGCCATGACAGATGTTAAATCCTTTTCACCCTGGCTTTATTTTTAATTGATGAAAACTAAAGAAACAAGTTAAAAGGATGAATGTGTCTTCCCTTGAAGACGTTTCACATTTCCCTTTTGACATTCAGGTTAAACATATCTGAGTAAAAGACGCTGGAAATATCAACTGGGGATGAACGGAGGGGACTGTTGATTCCCTCACCGTTGCATAGAAAGAGAAATAAATCAGGAGAAAAAGAACATACCATTAGTTCAGGCGAAAACATACGTTCCTGGGTTGGGTCTAAGGGTTGAAATCCTTCTTTTACATACAATTCGGTACAAGCCTTAAGAAGAAACAATTAGGGGCGCCTGGGTGGCTCAGTGGGTTAAAGCCTCTGCCTTCGGCTCAGGTCATGATCTCAGGGTCCCGGGATCGAGTCCCGCTTCGGGCTCTCTGCTCAGCAGGGGACCTGCTTCCTCCTCTTTCTCTGCCTGCCTCTCTGCCTACTTGTGATCTCTGTCAAATAAATTTTTTAAAAAAATCTTAAAAAAAAAAGAAGAAGAAACAATTAATGTTTTAGTCTTTTGGTAAAAACAAAGTCAAAGGTTGATAAGCATTGTGGACACCAGCAGGCAGGTGTTGAATTCGTCCTGTTTGAAAGATGCTGGACTGCGGGGCCGGGAGGACACAAGGTGGTCCAAGACAGGACCAGCTCCTTGGTTTTGCTCTGGCTGAAGAAGTGTGGGACGTTGGGAGGGAAGAAAATGGAGACGTGCTCTTGCCCAGCTCTGGGCCCAGCTGGAGAAAGATGAACTGCAAGTAGGGGTAGCAGAAGCTGAGTGTCCAAAGAGCGGTGCACACAGCACGCTCCCCAGGCGGTCAGGGAGCAAGGGGAGGCGAGGAGAGGCTTTCTGGGGAAAGAGGCAAGGAGGAAATTCCAAGGGAGGCTGCGAGGCTGTTCACAAGGTGTTAGGAAGAAATCAAGTCGACGGCCTTGACCCTAGGGGAGGGGCTAGTTCAGATCCAGCTATAGAACATTTTAAAAGGCAGGCTTCAGATTTGTGATGGTATTTGGGGCCAGTGGGAGCCACTCAGCATTTCTGAGCCAATATTTCCGGAAGATTAATTCGACCGTGATATGCAGTGGTTTCCAGTACGAGCCTTGCAGACTGCGCGTGTTTGTCGCCAGGGGAGACTCAGAAAATTTCAGAGCTACCCGTGGGCCAAAGCACATAAAGTTCCAAGCCAGTAAAACACAGGCCATCACATTTTTAAAAGGCTTCCTGAGGGATTCTGGGGAATTTGGGAACCCGGCCGTGAGTTCAGTTGTGTGGGGGAGGGGCTGGGGGGGGTGACCGGGTACAGAACTGGTTGCAATGATCTCAGTGCAAAGGAAGAGGGTCTGGACCAGGGCAGCGTGTGTGCAGAGGAAAAGCCACAGGTGAGCGGGAGGGCCAGTGCCCGGGACAACATCACGCCTTCGCTGTGGGGGAGCAAAGACAGGACTGGTGGTCGTGGAAGTCCGGAGAGAGACTGGTGAGCAGAATAAGAAGGGAGGTGATGACGAACTCAGGATTAGGGACAGGAGGAGAGGGTGGAGAGAGCTGCCGCTTTGGGAATTATTTATGGAGATGTTGCCCGGAATCTCAGGACTGGATGAGACATTAAATGAAGAAAGTGCAGGAGAAGGATTTAGTTGGAAAGGGGACAAGGAGGAGGAGTGGAGAAGGGCCGTGGGGACCAGAGGGGGCTGCATCCGTGAGACACACAGAGGAGGCACGGATTTGCCCAGCGTCGGCCCGTGTGCGGCAATGACCCCTAAGCAGAGCTCCGTGGGAATAGGAAAAGGCTTTCCCTGGCAGAGCCGGCCCGGGGAGCTGTGGGACGCGGGCAAGTCCGCCACGGAGACGTTTATGTTCTAACAGGAACTAACCGTGATTAGCTGGCACGCTGCAGGAGGGTGATGTAGGGGAAATTACAGCTAAAACATGAGGAATGGTTAGATTAAGCCCTTTATTAGATTTTCTGTTATGTTATTTTTTGAGGCATATAGACTGCCACCCTGGAGTTCATTCTCATTGATATTTCTATTGATGTCAGAAGCATCAAAAGTGGCTCCTAAGAGCCCATTCTCCACTTTGTCCTTAGGCCACAGGTCCCTGGAACTCTGCTCTGCCCCTCTTTTGCCACACCTCTCCCCAGGGGCAAGGAGCCCTGGGATCAAAGGGGAAGTCCATGCTCAGCCGGCACCCTGACTTCTAGCCACAAGCTGTGGGGACACATGACCTCAGAAATCCCTGCCCCGAAGGCTCCAAACCCACTTTCAGGGCCCATGTTGGCCTCTGTTCTTGTCCTTCCCCCCAGAGAGGGCAGAAGTACAACTAGGAACTCACCCCTGAGCCTGTGTGGTGGCCCGGAGGTGGCTGTCTGGAGGCTGGATGGAGCTTGGGCACGTGAGCTGGGTGTCCAGTCTGTGATGGTGTCAGCACAGGACAGAGCTGGGCAGGAAGAGGAGAGAACCGGTAGTCTTCTGTCTGAATTCTTGCTTTGGCTCTTGTACACACGAGGGGCAGGTCTGCCCCGTCTTGCCAGCCCAGGCACGGATAACTGCTGGTCACCGTCCTGTATTTGTAGACAAGTTCTTGCTTACAAATTTGATGTCAGCGTTCTCAATTTAAAAATTATTTTTACCTAAATCATTTTTATTTTCAAATTCATTTATTATTAAAGAAAAGGTTTTTCAAGATAGTTCTAGTTCCAATCATACACGGGTATGCCATGACTTCTTTAAATGATCTCCCACTGTTGAACATTTATTTCTAATTTTTGTTATAAATCGCATCATGACAATCATATAGTAAGTCTTTGACCTACCGCTAATTATTTCTCTGGGGTACATTCCTGGACAGTAGAAATGCTGGTTCAGAAAGTGTGTACATAGAAATTTTTAATTCTCTCTGATACTTTCTCATTTCTAGAAAGCTATCTCTTGCCAAGACTGGTTCTAAGAACAATTCCAGACATCGGTTATTGGGAAAAACTGGCATGGACGATGCAGCTGCGATGTGCTTGTCGCCGTGTTTGGGGTTTCGTGTACCTCACTCATGTGCATCCTCTAGTCATCCCAACAGCTTCCTTGAAGTATTGGCCCCGCGAATACTGAGGAAGAAGTTAAACCCAAGCTGGAAGATTTCAGGGCTGGGACTTGAGCAGGGTCCCGTCTTCCCCAAAGTTGGTGTCACCATGCTGGAACCACATTTGGCAAGATGCCAGGCCTGGCTCAGGGACCCCTTCCTCCCTGGAAGACTCGGGTTTGTGGTGGTTGAGGCCCAAGGGAAGGGAAGGGGTAGATGCACTGGGAGAAAGACAAGTCCTTTAGGATGTTCCCCAGGTCCCCCCCGGCCCCCCAAGGCCTGTTGGTCAGATTCATCCTGACAGACCAGATATGGAAAGTTGCAGATAAAAGAGAGGAAGACACACTGGCTTTGTTCTGGGGCTTCTTTTCTTCTTGACCCCAGCAACATTTCCCTTCTCCTTTCATGTGACAGCAAGATGAACTCTGTTGCAGAAAAACAAGGATGGAAAACAGGAGTCCTAGAGTGATGACGATGACGATGATGATGATGATGATGGTGGTGGTGGCGGTGGTGGCGGTGGCAGTAGCAGCAGCGGTAATCATGGATGTATTAATTGTAGTAGACATTTTTCCTAGCACTCGCTATGTGCCTAGCCTGATGTGTCCTTTACAGACATGATATCATTTAAATCCTCATGATCATCATCTTCCTTTACAGGTAAGGAAACAGAGGCTGAGGAACGTAAAATAATGCATCAGATTATACAGCTGAGGAACAGCAGAATTGGAAGCTACGTATTTTGATGACCAAGTTCATGCTTGTAAAACGTAACTGTATTGCCTGTAATTGTTAGGAACAACTATAATTTCCTGGCTGTCTACCACAGCCCAGCACCTCCCCTTCATCAAGGCACCTAATGCTCAAAACAAGCTCTAGGGGGTGAGGGTGGGGAGGGGGTCAGGCTGCCCGAGAGAAGTCGGACCGACGGCTGCCACGGAGACCCAGGGGCTGGCTTCCCTGAAGGAATCTTCCTTCTGCTGCATCTATGACTGCTCCGTCTCTGTCAGCCTGGGAATCTGGCACAGGTCCTTCGTCTGTGTTTGTCTGAGGACAGTGTTCTGACTAATTAAATTGACTCAAGTAATCTTCAGATTCATGAGGAAACAAAATGAAATATAGGTGACGATGAAGGGACCTAAATTCTAGAACACATAATCTCAAATAAATAATGAATGAATAAATGACCTGAAACACGAATGAACAAATATAAACACGCATCTTACGGCAATTTGTCTCCCTTACCCGCTCCGGTAAATAGTAGTACTAATATTTATAGCTGTGACACATCGCAACGGAAGTTTTACATGGATTATTCATGTCAGTTTTGTTTACCTAGCTCTCTAGTCTCCATTCTGCAGTCTTTTCTGTGGACATATTTCCTTGCATGTCCCTGTTGGCATCATCTGAACTCATTTCTCACTTTTCCACATCATTTTTTTTTTCCTCCCTTTTTAACAGTTTAGGAATGCAAACATCTCTGGCTCTTTAGTTTCTGCTGCTTATAAGGTATCTTTCTACAGAAGAAAACTATATTTTTAAAATTAGTAATCCCATAGAGTCTTTCTTAGTTACTCATCAGAGGATTTGGGGGGCTGCGTGTGGAGGGAGTGGGCAGAGGAGGGTCTGACGCTAGGGCTCTGCGGATGTTGCACAGGCACGGTGGCTATTGATTCTGTACAACATGAAAGATGGAAATGGCTTCTCCTCTCTTCCTCATAGACCATTAGTACTAAATAAAGATGGAATCAGATTCGGAGAGGACAGGCATTTATTTCCCCAAAATATTCTACTTTGGCTGTGATTCCATAAAATGTGCTGCTGAAATGGCCGAGTCAGGAACAGACTCTCCTCTGCTTCTCCTCGTCACAAAGCTAGACATTAGGAAGATGGCCTAATCTGTTTTCAGTCAGAAGATGTTATTTTTATAACCTTCACTTTTGAAGATGCCATTAAGGTGCTACCTGTCTGCATTTCTGAGAAAAATATCGGTGGTTACCCTCACTGAGATGGCCAAACGGTAAACCTCCAAGTGTCTAATGCACAATATCGTGCTTTCCTTGGAAACCAATTCCCCGTAATGGGTGTGAGGCTTTGCTATTGAATTTGGAAGAGCTGGCTCAGCAGCTCTCCGGGTTTCAGAGTCCCAAGACTGAACCTTCCCCCACTCTCCACCACGGGTCTCTGTGTAGGATCCCAGCAGACATTACCCAAGGAGAAGGAGATACGCCATCTCTCAACCCAAAGGCCGAGTCTCTGCCCTTGGCATGCCTCCTTGTTCACAGCTGGAACTCTCCTCCCCGGCCTCCAAAATCAGAAACAGAATCCTGGTAGTTTTTCTAGATTGAACTAGTGTCCTCAGTTCTGGAGTGCAGTCCGTGGAAGTGTGCAGAGCAGGTGATCAGTGACGAGGAAGGGAAAGGCCTGAGGAAACCCCTAGCAGGGTTCAAGTCCCATGCACAAGAAGAACACCAGACTGCTCTCTGACCAGCAAAAACAAAGAAAGGATGGGAACAAATGAGGGAAGTAATGGGGAAAACTGACAACAAAGGCAAAAGTGTGGTGCAATGTCCAGTTGTCTAAAGGATGTATTTTGCGGAAATACCGTCAACCTAAACTGTATCAAACAGAGACTCAATATACTGCTCAGTGAAGACAGAGTAACATTAACAGAAGTCAGAGAGAAGGCAGAACTCTCTCGTTCCTATTTTTGCTTCCATGTTTCTCACCAAAGGAATGCCTCATAAACTAAAAGCATCAGACAAGCACAGTTTAAAAAAAAAGGCATGAAGCCCAGGATAGATGGAGATTATAAAGAAAGTGCTCAGCCTTAAAATAAATAAGTAAGTAAGTAAGTAAGTAAGTAAATAAATAAATAAGTGAATGTACCTTGAAAAAAACATTTTGGTTCAAATGATCAGGTCAGTCAAGGAGAATAACGTTCCGTGACCTTAAAACCATTCGTAAATGAGATTGTGAAACCAGGGTCAGGAGTCTTTTGGAGACATCACAGAATATCAGAGCAGGGCTAGCACTGGAGACAGGTGACCATGGATTTTGGTTTTTCAAAAAGATGGATTGTGGTGAGGTTGACTTTGCTCTTGGACAGCTTTCTGGACTCTTCTGGAATGGAGTATTAATGAGAGGGCCTAGGGACATGGTTCCAAAGAAGAGACTGGGTACTCAGAAAACTAGCCTCATTCCCTTCTGACGTGAGGTTTCTAGACTGAGAAACTGGTCAGTGCCCTCGACACCGTGCACAGGGATCTCATGAACCATATGACGGTGACTGCGCTCCCTCTGTGAAGGGGACAGAGGAATCTAAATGCAGGACACCACAGTATTTGACTGAGCAACAACTCAGTTGGTCAGTGTTGGTCACTTTTCTCATAGTTCTTTGCTTGCCTTGCTGTGTCCAATATTTTAATCAACAACTTACATACAGATCGAAGGCAACGTTCATCAGATTTTCAAATAATAGAATAAAAGTTTAACAGAACAGAACACATATATATGAGATTTAATTAGAATCTATAAGTTTCTAAAAGGCAGAAGGGGGAAATACTACTTTAAAGGTCTTAAGATAGGGGCGCCTGGGTGGTTCAGTCATTAAGAGGTTGCCTTTGGCTCAGGTCATGATCCTAGAGTCTTCGGATCAAGCCCCACGCCAGGCTCTCTGCTAAGTGGGAAGCCTGCTTCTCCCTCCCCTACTCCCTCTGCTTGTGTTCCCTCTCTCACTGCGTCTCTCTCTGTCCAGTAAATAAATAAAATCTTTAAGAAAAAAATAAAGTCTTAAGGTATTTCAACTGAATGTAAGCTTATGAATCATAATTGATTTTTTCCTAATTCCTGAGTCTATGATTTCCTAAGCATTAATAATACTTAATAACTATAGCAACAACAGCCACCATAAAATAAAATTAAATTAAAATAACCCAAATAATAAAATGAAAATAAATATAATCCCAAAGTCATCATTTCTTTTAGCTAGCTCTAAGTACATAATTAAAAGATTTCTAAAGTCCAATATTTCCGGACGTTCCATTAACACTGCAAATGTATCAAAGTCGCTCATGCAGACGGACTCAATAGGCACATGCTATTGGAACACACATTACACTGAAATGATCGGAACAACAAATAGGGGTGCCTGGGTGGCTCAATGGGTTAAGCCTTTGCCTCCGGCTCAGGTCATGATCTCAGGGTCCTGGGATCGAGTCCCGCATCCGGCTCTCTGCTCATTGGGGAGCCTGCTTGCTCCTCTCTCTGCCTGCCTCTCTGCCTGCTTGTGTTCTCTTTCTCTCACTCTGTCAAATAAATAAATTTTAAAATCCTTAAAAAAAATCGGCAAATAAATGTCAAGTCCTTTGGCCTACTTCCTTGGAGGAAAAATGTTCAATCATCTTGCTCCTTTTGTTAAAGACACCATTCATTCTACAGTGTAGGGATTTGTTACTCACCCCCAAGCTTCCCCTCGACTGCTTTTTGGAGGGCTCCAGATGGTTCCTTAGGAGTGAAGATGCTCCTTACCGTGTCTCGGGTGCAGAAGCCACACTGGGGGCCATGGCCATTAGCAAACTTCCTAAAAGCAAAGAACACAGGGGATCCAGGCTGAAAGTGATGGGTAGAAAGTGCTCAGAAATGAAACTGAGCCTTCTGATTGGTAAAGGCAGAGGTAGGCACAGGCCTGTCAGGAACCCACTGGAAATGCTGTGATCGCTCACATTTAAGATGCTGACAGGAGCTTTCAGGGTAGAGATTCCATGCAGGCAGTTGGGAGAGGAAGCCCTCCAAGCCAATCCAAGGTATGGCTTCAAGAGCACAGTTCAGATTCAACCAAGGCTACACAGAGATTATCTGTGTCTATCTTGTTGCCTCTCTCATTCTGCTACTGCTTGGGGGGGGAAAAGGAATTTGAATTGGAGGGATTGATTGTAAAGTCTTCTGTTCCTAAAGAGAGCTTCAGCTTTTTGACTTTGTCATTTCCTGTCCTGATGTTGGAGGGTCATCTGGTACTCCATTCACTTTTGGACATTTTTACTAATGCATCTTCAGTACATGAGTTCAAAAATCCCACACAAAATTGACCTTGAGATTAATGCACCTGTACCTCTGATGATCAGAGGAGTTTCTCTAAGGCAAAAGGACAAAAAGTCTTAAGATAATTCTTCCTTCTGGCCTCTGGCTCGGTGGTCTGCCAGCAACCTTTAGGGCAACCAATTCCTTATGGTCTGGGAAGGTATTTTTAGAACAGACATAATCCTTGCTCCAAAGGACTTTATAACTCAGTTTAGGGGACATTCAACAAATAAAGTCTTGATTAAAGACTATTATATACCGTGTTAAATTCGTATCTAAATCACACAAGTATTTCTTTTTTTCTGGTAGAATTCATAGCATGGCTATTTACACAGACCAAACATAGAATATGCCTCCTTGTTTTTCTCATTTTATTGCAGGAACCAAGATAAAAGTGATCTGTCCCCTTTGTGTGTGCATAGGACCCACGGCCTTCCTGAAGGGAAGATTCCTCCCTGAGGCAATGAGATGGTTCAAGGTGACACAGACGGAGTGTTACTCCTTCCGGACCCCTCCCCTCACATTTTTACAGAAGTATAACAAGCTTCAAATGATAATATAGAAATCCAGAGAATAATAAAGAAATTAAGAAAAGGGTAACTTTTGTTCCTATAAGAGGGACAAAACCCTTCACTTGCCATCTTGGTTCTCTAAAACCCTAACAAATAAAGAAGCCCTCTAAATCCATAGTTATTCTGAACTCGTTAATATATACTCTTACTTGAACTAGGTGAATCCTGGTTTTTGCTGCTTCCTCTACCTTCTGTGGTCGTGGCTGCAGCCCAGAAAGACAGAGCAGCAGGTGGACACCAGGCAGGTGGGGATGGAGAAGTGACTTCAGAGTTTGGACAATGAAGTTGAGTGTTGCTTTCACTAAAAGAGTAGTTCCCCCCAAAAAGAAAAAGAAAAATGTGTTTAGGTGATTATAACAGCGATTACTTTGACATGAATATAACTAGTTGAGTACATATGATAGCCGAACCGGCACATAAGTGATTTTGAATTTGAGTATGGCTCCCTAAAAATAAATCTTTTATTACTTGGAATTAAGAAAGCCATTTCCTCCTCCAAATGATCTTGTCAAAAATGTATTTCAGGAATTTAAATGATCTCTATCTATTCCTATGCCCTATTCAGTTTACTGGTTGTTATGGTTGGTCAAATCATTAACCTGTTACCCTTCAAGCAATCTCAAGGTTACGTGTGATCTTATAAAGATCTGCAGAATATAAGGCAAAGTCAAAGAAGACCACCTTGAAGGCAAGTCATTTATAACTTCACCTGAGTGTAAGCTCCATGAAGGCAAGTAACTGGTTCCCAGGGCCTAGGACAAGGGAAGCGTAAAAATACTGCTGGGAGGAAGTACGAGGACAATTAGGCATTCCTCCAAGGGGTCAGGTTGCCGAATGCATGTGAAATTCACTGTACCTCTCAAGGGGAGAATGAAAGAACTTGAGTGTGCCCTGAAGGCTTTTAGACTTCTCCTGGGGTCTGTTTCTGCCCTAAGGGGTGCTCTGGGTAGAATCTCTGTTTTTCCTCTAATCCAATCCTGGCCTTCTCTGCTCCCAACCCCCTCATTTCCCCCACTTTCCTCTGCTACTCCCATTTCGTTCCTCCCTTAGCCAAGTTGAACTTCAATCTCAATGTAGTTCTAATACAGTGCATACTTTTTCCTTCCCTGGAATAAAGTTTCTTATAACCAGAAACAAAATCTTCTTTAGTCTGTGAAATGGAACTAAATCATGCAGACACAATGCATGCAGGTGCATTTTTAGGTGTTAATGTATTTGTTTTTAGATCCTAAAACTAATGCTTATTTTAAAAAATAATAAAAAATACGGAAGTCTATAAAACAGAAAAAGAAAACACTCCTTCTCAATTTTCACTTATCGAAGTTAGCGATTACCAGATACCTCCATATGTATACAGAATTTCCCTATGCACATATGTTTACATACACGAATTGTTTTTGATTTCTAAAAGTGAAATCAACTATTCATACTATATCACATTTTGCTTTTTTTCAAGTTACATAGGTTCTCCATGCCTCAGTTGCCTCGCCTGTGGAATGGACAAAGAGGCAGTACCTCTCTTGGGGTTGTTGTGAGGATTAAATCAGCTAATACATGTAAAGTACTTGGAATAGTGCCTGGCGCCTAGTAAGCTCTCAATAAATGTTACCCCCCCCCCTTTTTAAAAAAAGATTTTATTTATTTATTTGACAGAGAGAGATCACAAGTAGGCAGAGAGGCAGGCAGAGATAGAGGAAGAAGCAGGCTCCCTGCTGAGCAGAGAGCCCGATACGGGGCTGGATCCCAGGACCCTGGGATCATGACCTGAGCCGAAGGCAGAGGCTTTAACCCACTGAGCCACCCAGGAGCCCCTACCCTCCCTCTTAAAAACATTTTTAACTTAAATTCAAGTCAGCTAACATATAGTGTACTACTAGTTTCAGAGGTAAAAGTTAGTGATTTACCAGTTGCATATATATATATATATATATATATATATATATATATACACCCAGTGCCCACCATGTACATCACGTGCCCTCCTAAGTCCATCACCCAGTTACCCATTCCCCCCACCTTTCTCCCCTCCAGCAACTCTCAGTTGGTTCCCTGTAGTTAAGAATCTCTTATGAGAAGCATCTGGGTGACTCAGATGGTTAAGCCTCTGCCTTTGGCTTGGGTCATGATCCCAGAGTCCTGGGATCAAGTCCTGCATGGGGCTCCCCGCTCGGTGGGGAGCCTGCTTCTCCCTTTCCCTCTGCTGCTCCCCCTGCTTGTGCTCTCTCCCTGTCAAATAAATAAATAAATAGTAAAATCTTTAAAAAAGTCATCTCTTATGGTTTGCCTTCCTCTCTGTCTTTATCTCATTTTTCCTTCTCTTCCCCTATGTTCATTAGCTTTGTTTCTTAAATTCCACATATGAGTGAAGTCATATGGTATTTGTCTTTCTCTGACTGACTGACTTTATTTAGCGTAATAGCCTCTAGTTCCATCCACGTCATTGCAGATGACAAGGTTTTGTTTTTTCTTGGTGGCTGCAGAGTACTCCACTGTATATGTACACCACATCTTCTTTATCCATTCATCTGTTGATGGACATCTAGGCTTTTTCTATAGTTTGGATATTGTGGACATTGCTGCTATGAACATTGGGGTACAGGTGCCCCTTTGAATCAGTATTTTTGGAACCTTTGGATTAATGCCCAGTAGTGCAATTGTGGGGTTGTAGGGTAGCCCTATTTTCAACTTTTTGAGGAACCTCCCATGCTGTTTTCCAGAGTGGCTGAACCAGCTTGCATAACCACCAAGGTTATGTAGGAGGGTTCCCCTTTCTTCACATCCCTGTCAACATCTGTCATTTCCTGACTTGTTAATTTTAGCCATTCTGATTGGTGTGAGGTGGTATCTCATTGTGGTTTTGATTTCTATTTCCTTGATGCTGAGTGATGCGGGTCTGTTGGCCTTTTCATTATTGCTGTAAATGGTCCTCTATTAGCTCACATTCATTTGTTTTCCATTTTTCACTATTCCAAACAATGTCGTGATGAAAACTCTTAGGCTTTAATGCAGTCCAAGCAAGTATTTCTGTTGCACAAAATCAGAGAACTGTAATTTCTGGGTTGAAGGGTAAGCATGCTGTGAGGTGAGGTCCAACTCACTCACCTTCCAAAATGTGCGTGCCAACGTGGCAAATCGCGGATGAGAGAGTGTCTGCTCCCTGACAGCCTACACCTACACCAACACTGCGTGTCATCCAGGCTACCATTTTCAAATATGTGGGGGGACAGTCCGTAATTGGCATTTCTTGTTATTTTGAGGTTTTTCCAACTAGCTATACATTTAGTAGATATTTGTACTTATTCTTCTGTCCTTTGACTATTTTCTATTAGGTTTTTGACTTATCAATTTAAAGAACTTAATTATATACAGTGGATATTAACCATAATCTGCTATAAATCTGCTATAAAGTCTAGCTTGTTACCTATCCCTCCGATTTTGAGTATCCTGCTTCCTGGAGGATGGAACTGCAACCTCCTAAGTCTCCTAGCTGGCATTTCTCTAGGCCATTCCATTGCCCTATCAGATGAGCCCTGTCTCAGTGGTACAGATGTGATAGGACCAGTGGGTCGCGTGTCACACTCTCACCCCATTGTTGGAGCACAGATGCCTTTGCTTGGCTATAAACTGGTCTGAGGCAGTGTTACATGGGGACCTTACGAGGGTGCACTTAGCACCCCACAGGGCCCCTAGGTGGGGATGGCTCAGGCCATACAGGCAGACAAGGCAAACTTTTAACCAGAATGCGTGTCTGTTTCTGTTAAGATAACACACTGCTCCTTGCAGAGTGGAGTTGTCAGTGTGCCCCCAGGGGCTAACTGGTCTCCTGGAAGGATGGTGCTAACTTGGGGGGCCAGTTCTCGTTTGGGCTGGGGCAGGCTGGACGTTCAGCAGCTACGTGGAGGGATAACACCCAGCATTGTCATCATGACTCTTCCCACGCTGTATCAGGTATTGGGGGGGCCAATGGCAGAGATGGCTGAGATCACTGCCATTTTGAGTATGGACTTGGTGTTCAGTGTCTCTTTCACAGTAGGAGGTTACAACTGGAACTGGGATTTCTGGGTGGGATTGCTGAGAGGCCCAACTAACTCATTTCCCAAATTGTATGTACCAGTCCCATGAGTCATGCACAAGAGGGTCTGTTTCTCTACAGCCTTCACCAGCACGGTCTCAGTGGACACAGCAGCAAGTGCTTTCGGTGCAACTTCGTAACGTCCAGCTAGTTATTTCGGCACGATGGCTCATGCAGGGGAGTCAGATGAACTTGTTTTGTGAATGGAAGAAAGGTAAGTTTTCCCCATTATTTTTCCTAAATTTATGTAGCAAGCAGTTACCATTTCTGATGTGCAATATGAACATTTTGACACGTTGTGGCCCTCCCCATGTACCCATCATGAGCCTCTTGTCCCCCATCTTCCAGTTCCTGCCCAGCTGGCCAAACCATTTGCTGCTATGCATATATACCCTAACCTTGGGCCACTCTCCTTTCTACATAGAATGGATAACCAGGTGCAAAACTCAAAACACTGCCCATTGGGAAAATATCCCCTAACCACGTCTGAGTGGGTCTGCAGTGCAGTCACTGCCCGTATCTGGCTTGTGTGTACATACTGATTTGTGAATCAAGCTTGGACTTCCTCCAACCAACCCATTTGTGAGCCACGCTCAGACATTTTCCTTCTCCCTCAGCTTGTCCTAAGGGATCTCTCACACTACTGTGTAGCCATGGGTATAAACTGCAGGAGAGATGCTCACACAACAGCAGCGGGTACCTGGGTTCCTTCTGATCCCACTTGTGCTTGATTCTAGATGGACAACTTCCATCATACCTTCTTGCTTCTGGGATCACTTGATTACATTTTAGCAAAATCTTCAAGTTATTTGTGTGCATTTTAAAATTTAAGAAGCACGACATTGTTGCAGACAAAAGGAAGGATGGAAGTGACAGCACTTTTCAGGCCGATGACCAAGGTTCCAGAGTGAGAAACAGAAAGGGAAATTCTGATGCTAAAAATGGGGGTCATGAGACAACACTGGAGAGATGGTCTGGGGCCAGATCACAGAAGGAACATAGGCCGTCTTGGAGACTTGGGATACTTTCTGGTGGAATGACTAGGAAGCCATTGAAGGGTTTTCAGTAAGGATGAACATAATCTCATTGCGCGCGCGCGTGCGCGTGTGTGTGTGTATCTATAAACTTGTATCTTTCACTTTAATCTGAAGAATAGTTTGGAAGGGAAGCAAAATGAATGTAGGACAGTCATAAGGAGACTACCACATGGGTTAGAAATAATGTTGGCTTGGAACAACACTGTAGCCGTGGGAATAAAGAGAGGGAGGCACAGGTGTAGCTTTCTCTGAGGTGGACTGACAGGACTTCATACCTGAGCAGGTGTGTGCACCCAGAGGATGGAGCCTCTGGGACCAATCCCACACTTCCAGCTTAGCATCCCGGGGGTGGCTGTACTGACAAGTTTGAGAGGTCTTTGAGACACATCCACCAAAAGTTCTTGAATTGAGAGTGTGACAGGGAGAAGGTGCCATCCATTAGTCTCTAGTATTTAATACTTCAGTGTAAATATTTTTTTCTGCCATGAATGCAAATGGAATTTTTCAGGGACTTTTGTCCTGCTGCTCAGCCCTCTTTGAGGTATTGTCACTGAAGGCCACTGGGATTAATTTCTTAAGATTGTCACAACTTCTTAATCTTTCCCACATTTTCTGTTTCTCTCCACATATGCTTTTTAAAAAATATTGAGATGAAATACATGCTTTTAATGTGTGTAATTAAGTGGTTTTTAGTATTTTCACAGCTTGTACAACTATCACTACTCTCTAATTCCAGAACATTTTCATCACCCCAAAAAAGAAACCTTCTGTATCCATTAGCAATCACCTCCCTACCCCTGGAAACTACTAATTGACTTTCTGTTCCCATGAATTTGCCTATTCTCCAAGTTTCATGTAGAGGGAATAAATAATACAATATGTAGCCTTTGAAGTCTGGCTACTTTCACTGGCTACTTTCAACCATGTTGTAGAATATGTCAGTATTTCATTCTTTTGTATGGCTGAATAATATTCCTTTGTATGGATGTACCACCTATTGTGTAACATATTTTGTTATCAGTTGATACAGTTGGGTTGTTTCCACTTTTGGTTGTTAAGAGTAATGCTATGAACATTTGTGTAAAGTCTGTGTGTGTACATATGTTTTCAATTCTCTTGGGTATATACTTAGGAGTAGTCATTTGATAATTCCATGCTTAACTTTTTGAGGAACTGCCAATTTATTTTTCCAGTGTCTGTATCATTTCCAATCTTCCTGGCAATGGAAGGTTCCAATTTCTTCACATCCTTACCAACACTTAGTATTATCTGTCATTTTGATTATAGCCATCCTATTGGGAATGAAATGTTTTCCGTTGTGGTTTTCATTAGCATTTCCTTAATGACTATTGACTTCAGGCATCTTTTTATGTGCCTGTTGGCTATTTATATATCTTCTTTAGGGAAATATCTGTACAATTCCTTTGTCCATTTTTAAATTGTGTTATTTATCTTTTTATTGCTGAGTTGTGAGACTTTTTAAAATATATTCTGCATAATAAAAAATATATTCTGCATAATACATTTTTTATTAAATATATGATTTGCAAATATTTTCTACCATTCTGTGGGTTGTCTTTAAATTTCTTGTAGAATCTTTTGAAGCAGAAAGTTTTTAGCTTTGATGAAGTCTAATTTATCCATTTTTTTTCTTTAGTTCCACAGACGCTTGGATATAGTGCCTAGATCTATTTGGACAATAAAAGGAGGCTGATAGCAGATGGGGACATGTGAGAAAATGACAACTTTACAGTTCACACTACTAATAAAATTATTTAGAAAATTGCCTTTCACTAGACAGTGTAATTTCTGTTGGTAGATACAAGCCAAATATGAATCACATACAAATCATCATCTTCTATTCCATTCAGCTGGATGGATTTAAGAAACAGAGTAATGGAGAATATCATTCTAGAGGAAACCAGTTAGTATTTGTGCTACTTAAAATATGATTTCTAAATTGCTTAAGCATATCTATCAAAATCCAAATGGAACATTTAAAATCAGCCTCATATAAAAGCAGTACTCTGTGAAATGATTTCTAAACTGTGAGCATTTATCTTTCTGACCTAGCATCTTCAAGCATAAAGACTGGAGACATTGCTATGTTGGAAGAGGTGTCCCCTTTTCCCGGAAGTTCGTATTGGATTCATATGGGTACATTCCAAGGAACATAGGATCCAGGTTTGTCTCTCGGGATCTGGAACAAAAGAATAAACGTGGCTGTTTGCAATTTGGAAAACCTTTGTGATGGTGAAAAATAGCATAAAGCAAAACAGGATGAAAACCACCCAGAGGGTGACCAGGACAAGGCGAGGTCTCAGAGCGACAGCATGAGAAGCGTGGGAAACTCTGGGACAGGACCACGAGTCAGGACGAGGCAGCTACAAGAGTTGTCAGTTCACCCTTGAAGAGGGACAAATGAAAAGAGGAATTAGTCTCTGTGTTCCTCCGTAGTGGAGAGGTGGCTCCTGGGGCTTAGGACAAGCTGTAAGGGGGACCACACAGAGCCAGCAGTGAGAGGAGGAAGAGGAGGGAGCTCTCCCCTCAGTGTAAGGACAACCTTGCATATAGTCAGGGGGTCACTGTCAACAGCATGACTTTCGTCCACAGCTAAAATCTCATCACTGAAAGTGACCGAGGAGAGCAGAGATGTTTGCTCTGCAGGGGTGTTCACGCAGGACGAATTCTGCTCTTGGGCCTAGGCCGGAAAGGGTCCCCTCCCACTCTACAGCTGAAATCGGGAATTACACGTACTTTCTCAAGTATCTGATCCGCTAGAGTGGGACAGACTGATGGCGTGGCCCATATTCTTGGCCTGGGTGTCTCAGGTTCAGGGAAGAATTCCTGAGCTCCCGTTCCTGACCGATATGTCCTGGGAAGGGAACAGAACTAAGGAGGAACATGAAGCAGATGGAAGAGCAATCAACTTCTGTTTGTAAGTCGAGTGGAGCTGAGCCCCGCCGAAGGGAGGGCAGGACCAGGCCAAGGAAAACCTGCCTTCTCAGGGTCTGTGGGCTCTTCCCAGGCCCAAGTGCCCTCAGGATTCCTGCCACCTTCTCTTTCATGGAAAGTCACCACGGTGGGTTAATAAAACTTGACTCAAAGGACCGGGAACAAAAAGTCAGAATTTTCTGAGCAGATCATACCATTTTTGTGAACTTATCTTCACAGGCCATTCGAATCTTCTCTGGGGTCAGCGGACTGTTGAGCTTTAATGGTCCAAACAGGCCTCTCTCCCGTCGTGCTGCGTTCACCGCGTCATGAATGGCAAAAAACACTGAACAGCCCAGGAATAGCCCAGACTCTCCTAGACCCTTGAAGGGAAAAAAGTCAGCAAGATTTTGACTCTCTGTTTGTATCTGTATGTATATATATATATATGCATATATATATATGCATCTATAGGTAAACATGAGTAGAGATGCCTATATGAAATATTATTTTAGAGAGTATGTGTACCTGTGTGAGGGGGGAGGGGCAGAGAGAGAATCCTCAAGCGGTCTCTCCACTGAGGGCAGAGCCCCGTGGGGGGCTCAATCCCACAACCCAGGAGATCATGACCTAAGTCAGAAGCAAGTATTGGACTCCCATCCAAGTACTAGCCAGGCCCGACCCTGAGAACCAAGTATCGGATACCCAACCTACTGAGCCACCCAGGTGCCCTTATGAAATATTATTACATACGTAACGTTTTTCTTTTAAGAAAGTAATTTAATATTTTAACCTAGTATTCTCATTCTCAGGATTCCTGCCTAAGGAAATGATGCCAAAGGGAGAAAGGAGATACAGGTACGAGGTGATTACTGCGCAACGAAAAATCAGATACAACCTGATGGTAACAGGAGTCATGTTAGGCTCCCAAATTTGAAGTATTTAAAAAGAATTGCAACATTGTTAAATTAATTTATAATTAAAATGTTCAACAGGGCCTTTTCTTCTAGAAGTCTGGTAAAAACCCCAAACCACCAAGAAATGAGGGCACCTCCCCCGGCCGCCTGCACAGGTACCACAAACTCACATAAACTTGAACTTGTTTGCCAAGCACAGCTTACCTTGGAGGAATACAGGGTATCTGAGCTTTCAGACGGGGGCAAGAAAGAAATGTGCAGCTCCGTGGGGATGTCGCAGACGGCAGGGATTTTATACTGGTTTGGACCGCGAGTGTGCAGGACACCCTGAGGAGAATACTGTAGCTCCTCTATTGTATAAAGCCCCACGCCTTGAATAAACGCGCCTTCAATCTGGGAGCGAAGGAAAAGAATTTCCATTTATGAGAAAAAACAATCAACCGGAGCAATTCAACCTCATGCTGTTTATTCGAGTTTTTAAAATCCAGTGTAAGAGGGTTTTCGGCATGTTCTGGAAGATGTCTCTGAAGGTTTACTTAGAAGTTTACCTCAAAATATATCTAAGCATCTTATTCAGTGTGAAGTTCGACGTCAAAGAACTTGACTTTGAATCTCAGTCTGGCATGCAAGTACAACTCTGGAGGAGGCCTCAAACAGCCTGTGCCCAGAGGCCCTCCTTTTTTCTGTCCGTGAGCCAGAAAGAACCTTCTTGACCGCGCTGTCTGTAGCCCCCAGCACACCGAAAGGGCTCTGAGAGTCCCTCATCTCATGTCACCAGCCTCACTCATGAGTGGGTCTGGCTTCTCATTTCCGGACTCTGTTTCCTCGCTTGTTACGTGAACCGCGTGCGCCCAAAGCTTCATAGAGCTTTAGGATGCTCTCATCTTAGATGCCAGCATGTGGGCAAAACTGGCTCCCCACACGTCTGACTTCTGGGTCTCCTCTGTGTAGATTTCCTTGCTGTGGCCCTATTGTTTCCACCTCACCCACCGCCCTTCCTTGTGTCTATTTGTGGGGAGAACCTTGTCCATTGCCATGTTATATGAAATCTTCCTAAAAGCCTAGACTACACCCCAGGCCACGTCACCTCCACCCACTAAGGCAGGCGCCTGTCTCTGGGGCACCTCCTCCAAGTGGGCCCCTTTCCCGTCCCTGCCCATAGCTGCCCCTTCCACTCCACTGAGCCAGGCCACGCAGGCACTCGCCACCATTGTCAGCCCCTCCCCTGCCCTCCACTAGCCCTGAACACAAAGGTGGCTGGATCTCCTGTCTTGTCTTAGGTCCTCCACTCTTCTACCACCCAGAATGCCTTTTCCTGTTCATTCCTTGACGACCTCATCCTGAAGCCCGCTTTGATCTCTCCAACCCACACGTTCTTCCCATTCTCCAGGGACACAAGTCATGATGGGAGAGAACCTCAGATTATGTTCTGAACTGCGGGTAGTAAGCTGAGTTGCCCACAGGTAGGAGAAACGTAAAGAAAGTGAGTCAATCTTCCAGGTGAGTCCTGAGTCCGGGAATCCCAGAGTGTGTGCTTCTCTTAAAAAGGCAGCCATGACTTTTCCTCATGGAAATGCAGCGCCCGTGCTGGGAAATTTTCTGTTTCCAAGAAACACGAGCCGTTCGAATACTGATGTAAGGCAGCTGGTGATTCTTAATTTTGTCAATTATTTCAAATTTAAATAAAAGATGACAGTGGGCCAAACAGGCTACCTGTTATTAATAGCGAGTATTTGATGTCATCCCAACAGGACTTTAAACTCCTCAAAGGGGCAGTCCATTGTAGGCCCACGAGGTCACGCTTGGCCTCTGGTCTACTTCTGACTCAGGGGTACGGGGCGCATTCTGACCCCTCCAGGCTTGCTACTTCTGCCTCCCTCAAGTTCCTCAGTCACAGACCCCTTGTCTCTTCTAAAACTACTCACAACATCTTTGTTTCCTTCCCTTCTTTTAAACAAAAAGAGATTGGAATTTTGCGGCCGGCCTGGATAGACGGGTTCTGACCACAGGGGCAGAAAGCTAAGAGGACGGACAAGCTGGATGGCATGTTCTCCCCACAGACCCCCACGGCGGCTCTGGCTTTCACCAAGGGGTTGACGCGAAGCAGGTACACGTACCTGGCCTATGTCGAGGGCTGGATTTATGCTGTAGCCGATATCCATGACAATGTCTGTTCTGATGTTCTGGTAATAAAAAAGAGCAAAATTGTTTATTTTAATGAGAACAGCGTAGGAGAGAAGCCCGAGAAACAGTTCCTGCCAGGATGCCATTGGCATAGAACGTTTTGGGGGGCCACAATATATTTCAGGAGAAAGAATCAACAAAGATTTTATTGGGTCACAAAAGCTAGCATGTATAACTTTTAAAGTTACACACGTACTCAAGAAGCTTAAGCACGGAGTTTTTTGGTTTTTTTTTCCCTTCAGGAACAACAGGAGAGAAAAGTATTGATTTGACTGTTTGGGCTGAGTGACGTAACTGACTGAGTTCAATCCTGCACAACAGACATAATCCGCGACACAGAAAATGTTTACAGCCCTCACAATCCTTGTTGAAAAACCCTATGGCTACCACACAACACCCAGAGCCCAGCTGGCTGGGTGACACTGATGCATCAGCCAACAAAGTCTCCACTGTGACCTGCTGTTGTAGATGTTTCATTCTGAGAGCAGAGGAAAGATAGATCTAAAGCACAACCTGGTGACCAGAAGCTCCTGAGGAGCTACGAATGAGGGCTACAGCAGGCCCGGCCGGGTTCCTGGGAACCTCTCTGTTCTCCAGCAAGTCTGTACCTTCTTTGACGGGACGTCGTGACCTCTGTCATGACCAACACATGCTACTTCCAACTATTAATGGGACAACGGTAACCCAAGAGTTCTCTTATTTGATTCGGGACTTTCATCTAATATTTTTCTGAAGAAAATCAGAGAGGGATCCAGAACGTTTCACTATAATAAACTAAAACACCTCTGTTCTTTAAGGACATGATGAGATGTGAAGTTCTCTGTGACGGCACTTGGCAAGGCTGGCCTGCTGGCAGCCCCGTGGCCTCCCTTCCTGGCGAGGGGAGGTGCTCTCAAGTCTCAGCGTTAGCGAAGGCCTTGCTTCCTGAGCCATGAACTTCCTGCTCATCACTGTGTTCTGTTAGGGCTGAAGAACGGGGTCGTAGGTTGTGGCAGCCGGCCTCCAGGATGGCCTGTGACGACCCCCACATGCCGGGTTCACTTCCTGACGGATTCCCCCCCACGCTCTTCCAAGATTAGTTTGTCGCCGACAGGGTATATGGAAGTGCTGGTACCTCACCCCGAGCTGGGGCAGAAAGGGCTGCGGCTGCTGTCTGGTGTTCTCACGGGCTCATACTCTCCTGTTCCTTTGCATCAGTCCCTTTGGGTTTGGGGGGGCAGCTTGTGTGCCCTGAGGACGCCAAGACGTCCCATAGAGAGACCCTTGTCATAAGGAATGGAGACTTCTGACCAACAGCCAGTGAGGAACTGAGGCCTCCTGCCGACAAGCAGGTGATGGGACTTGGAATCAGATATTCCAGCCGCCATTGAGCTTTGGGATGACTGTGGCCCTCCTTAACAACTTGATGGCAACCTTGTGGAAAATCCTGAGCCTGAACCACCCAGAGAAGCCACTCCTGGATTTCTGGCCCTCAGAATGCTGTCGGTCAAAAAATATTTGTTATTTTCAGCTGCCAAATTTAAGGGAAATTTGTTACACAGCAATAGAGAAGTAATAAAGAGATGTAGGTTCAAAGTGAGGGAAATTTTGTAGGAATAAGAACAGTTCTAACAACACAAGGAGAATGACTGAGAAATAGGCCTCCACGGAGGGCCCCTGCTGTCATGTTGCATTAGAGCCCTTCGCCTAGGGGTATACCCAGCCTGAGCCACAGATGTAGCATTTTTTAATATGCCTGGTAAAAAGACTAGTATATCTCTTAAGATTGTTCAACCAAGTTATAAGAACACACCATAGAATTTCATACTGAAGCTAATTATTACCTTATTCTCTGCTCTTAACAAGGCCACGTCATATACAGATAAAGAAAACCCAAGTGATTAAGATTTCACCAAATTTTTCTTTGAGGGAGAAGGTGATGTAGAAATCGGTTAGCATAAGAGAACTTTCTAGTGACCTAAAAGAGGACAGCTACTCTAGCATGAAAACCATGCTTAGAATGATCACTGTTTTATCTCAGTCCAAGGTACCCAAAAAGTGATCTGGTCCGTGTTAGATTCTAGACAAACCAGATACTTTACCCGGCAGGTTCAATAAAGGTGTATACAATTTCAAAGATCTGGTTGATGCTAGTTTTAAAAACATAGACACTGGAGACCTACTAAATGAAAAGTTACATCTTACCATAATCCAAGATAATAGTCACAAAGTATGTTTGGAAATATCAAGACCTAGATCTTGCTTCTGGGTAAATTTTGGGACAGATTATCACGTGACAGTTGTGAGGGTATCACAGCCCCACTGAATGTATTAATGATCATTTATTATTATAAGCAGTGGCCAGTAAGTAGCTTCATTGACCCACAAGGACCCAGCTACAAGAGGAGAAACTCTCCTTGAAACACAAGTGTGTATGTCTGTGTGTGTGTGTGTGTGTGAGAGAGAGAAAGAGAGAGAGAGACAAACTGTGTGCATATCTCCTCACTGCATCCCTTGAAAGCATAAGGATGCCCTTAAACTGTCTAAAAAGCAGGATCCAGCTAGATAAAAGATATCAAAAGCTGGCCACTAACGTCCCCAGGACAGCCCTTGGTGCTTGTTAGCAGGTTATGGGCGCTCATGAAATCCTTCCAAAATGTCATATGTTGGTATTTCCCATGAGAGGTCAGGACTGCTGGTTAGACCCACAGTCTACATCAAAGCTTTCTTTAGGCTGTGTTTCCTCCTTGAAGTGGTTTCTTTCCTGATTCCATTTAAAGGAGCCAGGAAAAGAAAGAAGGGAGGCCACCACTTGTTTTCCATGGAAGGGACCACAATACCGAGGCAATGGCTGAGCTTCTATTTTTTTCTGGTAACAGAGAAACCATCCTTAGCCAGATGCACGGTGCTTCCGTGGTGCCCCGACACGGGTCATGCGTGCAGTTTAGGTCTATCTGACGTACAACCTGAAGACCTTCCCCACTGGTACTGACCTTATGAGCGCCCGTCAGGCAGTCTATTTCCACCTCGGAACAGGCAGCTCCGTAAACAAAATAGTGGAAAGGATGGCCTTCGCCTGTCTCCCAGTTCATGTCGGACTCATAGCCCCTGCAGGAAAGAGAATTCGTGGGGAGCGCTGTTAAGTGACTCAGCACCCTAACTACAGACCCCGGTGGTTAAACAGACCAACAGGAGGCTGGATTCAGTTTGCTCGTAGAGCAAACCAGGGGGACACACTTTTGCAATGATATGTCAGCATGGAACACATGCAATAAATCTGCTGAATAAATATATACTTCTTTCTCATTGAACTTTTTTGTCTGACGCCAAACCATTGTCACTCAGCTCATCTGGAAAATAATGATCAGTTTACTTTACTGGAAAATGAAAGCCATCAGGAAACATTCAATTGCTCTTCACCAATGAATGACGCTTTGTACCCAGAAGTCAGGTGCTCATTCTTTGGTTCCCCAACCTATTGCTTTTCGTTAATGCTGAATCAAATTTGGGGAATTTCACCTGCATTTTGGACCAAACACTATTTCGAAGGCACATATTTGCCTGTCTGTCTGCCTTTCCAGCTCCAGGATTCAGCCTTCTGTTTGTAGGAGCAGGTGCCTGGCTCTCAGTCTTTGCTACTTCTCTGGTCTCCATGCCTGCTCCGTTCTGACTCTTCCTTAAGGCCACCAGCTGGGTGTCATGGCAGAAGAGGAGCGCAGGCCAGCAGCTGGAGGGCACTTTCTCCCCTTCCCCACTCCGCTTCTCCCAGCCTGCAGGTGCCCGTTAAAAGTGCTTCTGATACTTATTCCTGGTAACCAGCCAGTGCCCCGGGACTCACAGGAGAACTAGCAACACAACAAAATCAGGCAAGACTTTCTGTATCGACCTGTTTCCTGATGGCTTTCATTTTCCAGTAAAGTAAACTGATAATTATTTTCCAAATGAGCTGAGCGACAATGGTTTGGCATCTTGACAGCATGTGCTTATTGTCACGTTCCTTCTTTTTTGCCAAGCTAGAAGGTGTGAAATGGTATTTATCTTATTATGGATTTAATTTGCATTCCCCTATCTTTGTCTCTTAACTTCAGGATACGTGAAGTTTTCAACGAAAAACTGGCCACTGCAGTGGGTTCCAAGCACTAAGCTCAGAGAACCCTCCAGTACCACTCAGAAGGACTCGAATCATCAGTTCCGCCGTATTTTATTTTATGTGACTATTTTTCCCAACAGAACCCTCTTTGGGCATTTGGATGAATTAGTAGCTAAATGTTGTGCATAACAGTGGGTTTAATAGAATGTTACGAAAATCAATTTTTTTTTTCAAAAAATTTTTGTTTCAAAACTCTTCTTCAAGTGACAGCTGTTAATATTCATAGCATGTGACTGAAAGGACTCTTTACCTGAAGTATCCAGTAGCTGAAAGGCTAATGCTTTCATCAAAAGCAGCTTGTGCCTAGGAAACAAGAGGGAAGACGATGCAATGATGATGTTTAAAGAAAGACTCACTGGCGGCTTCAGTCTTGGTTCCACTATAGGGGAAGGGCAGCTATCAGTACTAATAACCAGGGAGAAGCAAGATTTCCTGTTTCCCTTTCAGCATTCTCCAACTTCACAAGCACTCATGGTCGCTGCCGGGAGTAACCGCGCGTGTCTGGTGCCTGGGACTGTCTCCCGTGACAGCCAAGGTAGGTTACCCCCGTAGTCTGGGCTAGGGCGGCTAACAGGTGTTCTGCTGATGAAGAACCTCACTGGGTCTTCTGGAAAGACAGCCTATCCACAGGGGATGTACCAGGAAACAATGGGTGGTTGGGGGGTTAATTTTAATACCAGACATTCATTGGTCTTAGAAAAGTGGCCTAGGGGCACCTGAGTGGCTCAGTTGGTTAAGCGACTGCCTTCAGCTCAGATCATGATCCTGGAGTCCCAGGATTAAGTCCCACATCGGGCTCCCAGCTCCATGGGGAGTCTGTTTCTCCCTCTGACCTTCTCCCCTCTCATGCTCTCTCTCTCTCTCAAATAAATAAATAAAATCTAAAAAAAAAGAAAAAAAGAAAAGAAAGAGAAAAGTGGCCTAATTTTGGTAAAGTGTACCACTGACATCCAAAGTTCTTCTGACTCTTCAGGGCACACAGCTGACTAATATACAGAAAAGTGGGGGTTAGGTCCAAGTCCCCAAGTCTGAGAAAGAAAAAGGTGAGAAGTGCAGCCATTAGAGAAGAAAGTGTGCTAATGGCAGCATCTCCCAGGGAGGGCTGGCTGTTTGTCCCGTATCTCTCTTCAGTCAGGCTCTCTCTGCCTGTCTCTGGCTCAGGGAGCACAGGGCAGAGGGCAGAAATAAAGATACCCCAGAAGGATTGAGAGCCCCTGTAAATAAGAATTATAGAATGAGTCCTAACTCTGTAGAAGAGCAGGAACCATTTCTAAGGGGGATTTCTAAGCTGTTTCCCCGGACCGATGCTTTTAATGTGACATCCCAGAGCAGTCGGCATGACATATACTCTCAGCTTTTACTGACAGCCACTCCACACCATCTGGTACTTTATAACCTGTTACCTTAAAAGCGCACTAGCCGACTTCAGAGTGTGCGTTTTCTCTTTCAACTAGGTTGAAAGTTCCTAGTACATCTAAGGAAGCCACTGAAATTTCCACTGCATTTAGTGCCTACTACCGGTTGAATACATACCCAGTGGTTTGGTTTCCTATTTCTAAATGAATGCGTATATGATGTTTTACTTTCATAGAATGATTGTAGTGTTGTCTTTCCGTTTAGGAAGGGTGGAACCAAACAAACAGATTTACAGCTATTATCTAGAAAATACCTGGGATCCATCAGAAGAAACATTAATTACTTCTGGCTTAAAAATAAGGGTTTTAGGTAGTAAAATAGTCTTTTTCTCTAATGGAGGATTTTCCCAGATGCAAGAGTTGCTCCACCACATTATGATAACATTGCCACGTGCAGAGAGCCAAAAGACCTCTACTTATCATTACGGAACTATAGTACCCTTTCAAGTGCCATTTCAAGTGATATTTAATTCACACATTTCTCCTCTCTCCTTTTTTCCCCAACATAAAACACAAAAGTGACAGTGATTCTCACCCAATCCTTCCAAGTGCCTTGAGGATTCTTGCTGATGATGGGTTCAAGGCGTTTTAGTAGAGTCTGACAAGCATCCTAGGGATTATTTTTAAATAAAAATTATTATCATAACTTCAGACAAACACTAATTTCAAAACCACAAGACATGTGCCACTGCAGAGGTTTGTTTAGGAGGCCCACGGGACACAGAGAAGGTGGAGAACTGACCCTTTAAGAGGTGATGGGGAAGGTTTCCTGGGGGGGTGGGGGTGGTCAGGGTTGAAGTGGGAACCGGTCTTAAAGACAGACATTCTAGGATGGGGGTCTACAATCCCATGCTGAGGTCAGGATGTAAGAGACAGACTGCTGGCAAAGCCCCAACCGCTGTTTTTAAACACGGCAGATCTGATGTATTTTGTGGAAAGCTCGCTCTATCAACTTGAAGCCCTGAGTGAAAGGCAATGAAACTCAAGGACAGAGACAGAGGCTTGTAATGGTCCTGGCAAGAGGTTCATGTCCAAATCCAAGTAGCCATATTCCCGGAACGAGGACGTCCTACACCGGGGGAAGGCAGGTTTTCACCAGGAGGGTGTGAGAAGAAGGTGAGAACTGGATGAAAGCTCAGTGCCTTCGGAGCTCCTCCCGTGTGTCTGGCCTGGTGGGGCTGAAGGTCTGGGCGCCGCCGCAGTGACTTTTACCTTCACGGCCAGGCCGTTGACATCGGCCACCACGGACCCTCCAGAGGAGTTCGTGTTAGGGACGGTTTCTGTGCTCGTTCCGCGCAGGTGGATGTTAGACATCGGCATCCTTAGTTCACGACTGACCACCTGCATGTTGGAAGAGAGGTTCTTTGCAAATACTTCGGTTCGTCACAGACCCGTGCACACAGCCCCACGGGAGCCCATGTAGCTCACATCTGGGAGCTCCCCCATGTGCAACAGGGACAGGGGGAGAGAAGCATGAATTCCTCTAGCCACGGAAAGTTCTTTTCTGAAAACCCTGTAGCTAGTCTAGACCCCAAATCCCGAATACACCTTGTTGCTTTGACTTTCTTAGGTGCAAGAGCATCAGGAAGAGAAGGAAAAGCCCGAGCCAACACAGAAGGAGATGCTTCATGTCTTCATAATCATGAAATCTACACCTGGAGGCCTTTCCTACCACCTCACTCTGCAAAATTCTAGCAAAGTCTCTATAACCAGAAAAATGCAAATCAAGGCAATAATGAGATATTATCATTCACAACTTTTAAATTATCTAAGGTTTTTAAAAAAACCAGAACATAGTTGGTTATTGGTATAATGAAATGGATACTTTCTGGAAAACAATTTAGTAGTAAGTGTTGGTGATTGAAGATAGACTCTGTGGCCCGAAAATTTATTTCTGGAAATCTATTTTAAGAAAATAATCATTGATTTGACCACAGGCTTACGTACAAAAATGTTAATTGAAGTATTCAACAATTGGGGATGGTTAAATAAATTATACATACATCCACAAGCAGCCATTAAAATCGTGATTGCAAAGAATTCTTAGCCACAGGAGGAAGTGCTCAGTCTATAACAGGATAGGTGAAAAACAGAAACAAGCATGGGGAAAAAAAGAGAGAGAGAGAGAAAGAGAGAAACCAAGAAGCAGACTCTTTTTTTTTCTTCTTTTAAAATTTTATTTTATTTTCAGTGTTCCAAAATTCATTGTTTATGCACCATACCTAGTGCTCCATGCAACTCTTAACTATAGAGAACTGATGGTTATCAGAGGGGAGAGGGTGGGGGATGGGTTAAATAGGTGACAGGGATTAAGGAGGGCACTTGTTCTGATGGGCACCGGGTGATGTGTGGAATTGATGAATCACTGTATTCTACCCCTGAGGCTAATAGAACACTGTATGTTAAACTGATGTAACTGTATGTTAACTAACAGGAATTTAAATAAAAATTTAAAACACACATAGAAAAAGCCAGGATACGAGAAATTATATAAACAGCATGTTAGCAATTTATCAAAAAGAAAAAAGAAAAGATGGAAAGACCTCCAAACGGTGCTGATTGCTAACCGGGGGAATTGTTCAGAGGCTTTTTAAAACACTTTTTTGCGTCTTCCAAATGTTTTATAATCTTTAGTATTACTATTATTCACAACATAGAAACAGAACCTAAGAATTCAGCTAAAGTGAATGTGTCAGAAAACAGACTTTGATCAGAAATATCAAATGTGATTTATATAATCAATCATTCAAAGTCTTAAAAAGGGCAAGAAATCATGCAATACCTATCTTCGGATTGGCCAGCAAAGGTTCAAAAAAGATGGCTCACTTGCTAACACTGATGTCCCCCTCTCTGTGAACGTTTGTAAGTCTCTCGGCTTTCACAGAGCACCTACCTTTTACCTGTTTTCGCTGCCTAAAATCAATCTGAAGAGGATTTTCACTTTTATGAAAAAAGGGTAAAGAGCCAAAAAGCACTCAGTGTTTGCTTGGCAGTGAGCGTCGGTGGGGGCAGGGCTCACTGCAAGCAGGGAGAGCAGAGCCCCAAGTCCTTCCCCAGGACCACAGGGACCACACTCTGAATTGTATCTGTCAGCCAATGTGTCGTGTGCCCAGCAGCGAATCAGAAAATACTGAGAGAGGTCATTTTTGGGGGGGTCTGAAAAAATGCTCAAAAATATTTTCATCTAAATTCATGGTAATTACATCTCTGCTTTATGGCATTTTGGTTTGCAAAATGTTTTCAAGGAATGCTCTGCTTTCAGGTGGTGGGAGAGCCCCGTACACCTGAAGGAAAACAACAAAGACACAAACAGTCTCCTGTAGCAGTAAGACAATCTGAGACGCTTCTGCGCATTCTTTTAGGACGTTCAGTTATAAAACCGGCTAGTTTACCCAGCTGCTGTTAACAGCTTAACAGTTTAAGCTGTCAAAGCTAAAATCTCGTATCTTTTTCATTTTGGAACAGAAAACACACAAGCAGGGTTTCTCTCTCATACACTCAGCTACAAGCACACACCCAGCTTAATCCAACTAGCTGCAAACTCACCTGAATCATTTTAGTGTGGACCCCCTGACCCAATTCGATCCCACCGTGAGTCACCAGCACAGACCCGTCCAGGTAAATGTGAACCAAGGCAGCAGCCTAACCGGAAAAGATGACAAGAGTTCCCGTGAGCTTTTGGGCTGATATTATCACACGTCTCGTCAGTCACGACACTCTCCCTGGAGAGTAATGTACAGACGTGTTGGACACTATAGGGACACCCGAAGCTAACACAACACTGTGTGTTAACTATTACTGGAGTTAAAACGAAAAACATGTGCTCAACTGCTCTCAGTTCAAAGACATACAGAACATTCCAGGGCAGAACCCGACCCACTCTGTCCTTTGCCAAATTTAGTAGTTTAATGTTAAATGATAACCAGATGTCAGCATAAAAATTGTCCTCAAAAACCAAATATGTGCCTCATGTCAGTCTAGAAGGTGTTAAAAAGTACCATAAATAAACAGAATAAAACATTTTCCCTGGAAATGATCCCCTCCGTTCCATTTCCTGCTGAAATACGCACCCTTTCCCCACAGCCCTGAGACCACTGAGCAGAGCCCGGCCAGGGCTGCCTCAGGATCGCCCCATAAGACACCAGGCTGGCAGGGGCTGGCTTTGAGGCTGGGGCAGGACAATGCTCCTTAAGCTGCTATTGCTTCATGAGGACAATTGAGGATCTCCCTAATCCAAAGTAGAACAACAATCTAGGTTTGGGGTTTGTTTTTTGCGGGGGGTCAGTTGTAAAATGCCAAGTTAAGTGCAGATAGGTTGGGGCAGAGAGAATTGTTTCCATGAACACATATTCCCGTAGTTGTAGGTGTGATAGAAGCAAACACAAAAACCCAGATAAGATGGGACAGACAGAAACTGTTTGCTCCCAAACGGGCCAAGCCTACCCCAAATTATCCTGGCACAGAATTACAGGGCTTTTGTTAGAAGGGAACTTGGAAGTAATCTTATCTAACTGTACAGCTCCCCTTGGGGGCCCAGAAAGAACCAAACTGCTAACATAGAATTAAAGGCTGCTATCATCAGAAACATCAGGACTTTAGCTAAACATGCTTTATAATCAACATGAACGTGCCTTCTTGGAATTTTGTTCCCACTAGACTGAGGGGGATGGAGATAGCCCAAAAGGCCGCAGAAAACACGGATGGCCTTCTCGCTGTGCGTCTCTAGTGTACGAGCGTTAGTAACAGCATCTGGTCCCAGGGAAAATGCGTCCCGTGGTTCCACTGTGGTTGGGAAGCCCTGCAAGGCGCACCTCTGTAGCCGTTCTGCTGGGAGATGCCAACCTCATCGGTGAGATCTGGGCCACCAACGGGTGACTTAACACTGTGTCAGCTAGTTTCTTAGTATCTAAGCTTCTGGGCAGTGTGGCACAAAAATCCAGGATTTATGAAGGCAGGGTCTTCTTGTGGTTCTGCAGATTCCCAACATGTCTCCGCCAGGGCAGCACTGGTTTCTGCCTGGTGGCGGGCGCCGTGCTAAGGTACTGTGGACATGGAAGCTCGCCGGGTCCTAGCTGCTCCTGCATGTCCATAGGCTAGTCCTCAAGTCCACCGGACGGGAGGTAGGTGTGAGCCCCTCGGCTGTCGTGGCACAGGGCTGCCTCTGCTCAGGCGGATGGCCCGGGGTGATGAAGACACATGACCAGACCGTGTCCAGGCCCACTCCGCCTCCTGTCGCGCAACAGCTGGATGTCCTTGGGCCAGAGAGTGGACGCCTGCGGGCTTCGGTTTCTCATCCTATGACACAGAATCCCACCTACCCAGCGACGGTAGAGCGGGGCAGGACGGATCCCCCGGCCTTGGGCCTTATCATGTCCTTCCTCATTCCTTCCCTCCTCCATCGGATTTGCTTTGGGGTCGCCTTTCGGCACACGGCTTCCAGGAAGCAGCTTGCCCGATCTCGGACTCCTCCACGGGGCCCGACGCCGATGTTTCCAGCACGGCAGCGGGTCTCCGGGGGGAGATGGGTAGGGCTGGTGGTCTGAGAACGAAGTCGTACTGCTGGCTGTGGTCTGTTTGCTCCCGGCTGAGCTGAAGGCCACCTCGGTTCCCACCAGACGGTGCCAGGAAGAGGCAGCTGCTGGGGCTGAGAAAACACGGCTTCTGCGGCCTCTCAGACCCGAGTCTCCAGCCGCTCTCTCCAGATGTGGGGCTTCACACAAGTTATTTTAGCTCCTGAAGCCTCCGTTTCCTCACCGCTAAATGAGGCCTACAAATCTTACAGGTTGTCCTGAGGGTTGAATGGAATAAAATCTAAAAGGGGTACTGAGTAATTATCACTATTTCTTAGATAAAAAATTTCTGAGAAATCTCTGATCCGGGAAATGGGCCAGGTCTGGCCTGCTGTGGAGACCGGATGAGTAGCGACAGCCCACGTGTCCAGCACGGTTATGCCCCAGGGCTGCCGGCAGATCTGTAAACTACAGGGGCCGCTCTCCCCAGGGATGCTGGCAGGGCTGCTCGGAAACAGGTGGACCGCACTGATGGCTTCGTTAGCCGCACACTCATCGGTGTAACCCCAAACCGCGGACTGAGAGTCACCGTTCCCTAACCCTTTCCTGGTGGTGGTTTCGCCTCTCCCCTCCTTCTGAATAATCTTGGTTTTTTTTTTTTTTTTGCCTTTATTCCTCGACCACCGACTCCTGACTGTCTCCCTCATCTGGGGGCGTTGTGTACAGATGACTATGTGTTTCTGCCACCACCAACAGGGGAAGAACGGGACAGCCGCAGAGGACATCACTGCCTGTACTGTCCCAATGCTCCTCTGAGCTACCACCAGTCTAACCCACACGAGACACGCTCAAGATCACACCCGAGCTGAGCCAGGAGGGTTAGGTGAATGGACCGGCATGGGAATGAAGGCAGAACCTTCCTGCCTTTTTTTTTCTTTTTTTTTTTTTTTTTTGGCCTCCTTGGCTCCCTCTACACACCGCTGACTTACTAGTGCTCCTCACAGTTCCGCTCCCATTTATCCCCAACCTGTCCGTACTCAAAGCACCTGCCATTCCTTCTTCATGGCTCAGCCGAAGCCAGCTGTGCAGGTATGTTTCATTCAAGGATGAGGGGCCGGAAGCAGCGGACAAAAACAAGCAGGAAATTTACTTAATCAATTGAAGAAACTGTAAGAACAGATTTCTCATCCCTCCCTTCACATTTTTAACAGCTAAGAAGGGAGTAAACTTCTAAAATGCTTTTAAAAAATCATTTAAATGGTTTTACTCTTCTGGGTTTAGTGTATCCCACCCCCCAAAACCAAATGCCATGCAGCTTCCCGTTTCTATTTCATGGTCCAGCGACACAGCAGTACAGAGGAGCTGGAAGAGGAGTCTTGGCCGTCAACCATCCCACCATCTGGCCTTGTACTTGAGTGATCTGGGCCCAGAGCAAGTTGACTCAGTTGCTTAATGCAAGGGCCAAAAGCAAATGCCAGGTCTTCTGATTTCCCAGCAAGAATGCTTGCCGGGGATTCCTGCAAAGGAGCTCTTATCTCCTCTGGAGGAAAGCTAGCTTGACTGAGGACAACTTTGGGGAAGGTTTACAAACAGGCATTGCAACCCTATGGCTAATCCGCCTTCACAGAAAGTTTTCCCAACCCCCTCTGATTGGTCTGTTTGGAGAACTGACCTGACTAAGAGTGATTGAGCCAAGGCCAACAGGAAACTTCAGGGGGACCACAGCCAGCCCTTTTTTCTTCCAATAATTCTTTGAATTGAATTTTTCCACAGCCGCTTTCCTCAGGGTATAAGAAGACTTAGCCATACATTCTTTCCAACACTGAATCAGGTTCTTGGCATTAATCTCTTGTTTGTAGGGTGTTTGATCAATTTCCTTGTACATGTTTATTGTTCGGACCTATAAAAGAAAAGGAAATCAAAATGGAGAAGAGGCAACTGATGTAGTCTCTCCACTGTCCTCCTAGTTAAGTTCTGCTCTTCCCATCAGGCCCAAACTGAGTTCCACTTACTCCTTGTGGAAGCCCTTCCTGAAGCCTTCTCTACCTGAAGCCTCTATCAGATATGTTAGCACTTATATACTTTCTATGCTGCTCTGATTTAAGTTCAAATGAAAGTATCCTTTCCTTATATTTCTTATATGACTCAGTACAGTCCCAGGATACTGTAGATTCCTCTAATTCTAGCTGCATTTGTGAACATCTGTTGAGACATATTCCTGAATTTAACTTCCAGGCTACATGATCTATACAATTTGGATTGTTCAGATGTTGTGGAAAGATAAGACTACTCACCCTAGTTATTGGTTATATTTAAACAAGCTTATATATACATTTTAAAAAAAATATTTTTATTAACATATATGTATTATTAGTCCCAAGGGTACAGGTCTGTGAATTGTCAGGCTTACACACTTCACAGCATTCACCATAGCACATACCCTCCCCAACGTCCATAACCCAACCACCCTCTCCCTACCCACCTCCCCCTGGCAACCCTCAGTTTGTTTTGTGAGTTTAAGAATCTCTTATGGTTTGTCTCCCTCCCGATCCCATCTTGTTTCAATTTTTCTTTCAACAACTTTTTATATTTGTTAAAACATAACTGGTAACTAGGATGTAGAACAAATTAAGATTCTTTTTTTAAAATTTTATTTATTTATTTGAGAGAGAGACAGTGAGAGAGAGCATGAGTAAGGAGAAGGTCAAAGGGAGCAGCAGACTCCCCATGGAGCTGGGAGCCTGATGTGGGACTCGATCCCGGGACTCTGGGATCATGACCTGAGCCGAAGGCAGTCGTCCAACCAACTGAGCCACCCAGGCATCCCAAATTAAGATTCCTTTTTTTTTTTTTTTTTTAAGATTTACTTATTTATGAGACAGCAAGTGAGATAGGGGGATAGAGGGGAAGAGAGAATCTTAAGCAGACTCCATGCTGAGTGCAGAGCCTAACTTGAGGCTCAGTCTCTCAAACCTGAGGTCATCCCTAAGCTGAAACTGAGTGGGATGCTTAACCAACTGAGCCACCCAGGTAGCCTGGGGAAGGCAGCGTTTTCAAGGGTGGCTATTCTCTCCTCCGACTGCCGCGGTGGGGAGGGGGGTCATTATCCGATTTCCCCTATGCTACCAAATGCCACAGTACATCTGGGAAGGAGGCTGTGATGAGAAGGGAGGGGCGGGGACCCCCAGAAGTTCAAGAGACAAAAAGAAAATGACTTCTGCCTAGGGCTACCTGTTCTAGTATTGACCAGCAAGAAAGCAGGCAGATGAAGTGGGGAGCGGGGCTTTCTAAGGTTTGCTGCAGCAAAGAGAGAATGGGAAACACCGCCTGAGGTGCCCACCGAGGACAGCTGGAAATCTAACCCACCCTCAGAGGGGACCGTCCATTTCCAAAAGAGAATTAGCAGAAACGAGCCCACAGAAACATACTTGAAAAGTGGCTACATCTAAGCACGGAGGGGACAAGAGCTCGCTGGGCAAAGGCTGCTTCCTCAGGTCCTCCCTTCCCTCTCTGCCCCAACAGCACAGCAGGATGCCCAGAGTGGAGAAGTTGGGAAAGAATGGACGCCGGGTCTCCCCACCCTAACTCCGCTCCAGGATTCTGAGGGCAAGAGGCACAGGGAGGGGGACAGAGCTTATCATGGATGAAATTGCGACGGTGACTTCAAGAACAGAAAGGAAACTATTTTAGTAACTGAAATGACTGAAACTTTCTGACAGCTGCCTGAGATGTTCAAGGAGGAGAAAAAAGGGCTTGACAGGACTCGTTGGTGGGTAGCACTTACCTCACCAACCGACGGAGACTTCTCACTAAATGAGCTGGAGTCTGAAGCTCCCTTTTCAAGATCCTCTGTCTCCAGGAGGATTCTGGGCAAAGAGCCCAAGTGAGACAAGGCTCACTGAACTTTGGAGTCCTGGCTCTGTCTTCACTAGTGAGCTGGCTTACCGCGGGCACACCATTCAGCCCCTCTGGACCCAAATTCCTCAACCCGAATGATCCCCCAGGGGTCCTCCCTGCTCTGGAGCCTGATGTCTTGTGTGTGAGAGACTAGTTTAGCCTTACCTTCTCGGGGGCCAGACCACACCTGGCTGCCACTTCGGTGATACAGGACTCAGTGATGAGCCCCGCCTGAGGGAAGCCGAAGCCACGCAGAGCTGTGTTGGATGGCCCGTTGGTTTTGCACGCCCACGCCCGGCAGCGCAGGTTGGGAAACTTGTAAGCATTTTCCATTTTCAGAAGTCCCATTTCTATCACCTGCGGAGATCCAGAGTTGGTGTGATCAGATTCTCATCAGATTTTGCCCTCCTGAGACTGAAGACCAAAACTAAGCTGGAAATGACTAACCCTCTCTACGTCACATCAAACATGCTAAGACAGACCCGTGTCCTAAATTAAAAGAATGTCTGCTATAGTTTTTAAGGATTTGAATACTTTTTCTTTTTTTGAAATCATCATTTTTTATGTTCATATTTCAGGACGAATGCATTTCCCCCCAGGTTTCAGACAACTGCCAAAGACTTTGAAACATTCAGAGGCTCTAAACTTGGGGTCTACAGAATGTAATGAATAAAATATCCTGCAAAGTGTGGCAAAAAAAAAAAAAAAAGTTTTGGTATTTGGTCTAATGCACTGGTTCTCAACCAGGGGTGATTTTGTCCTCTGTCTTCCCTGGTAATGTCTGGAGACACTTTTGGTTGTTGAGACCAGAGGGTAGCTGGGCCATTGACATCCAGTCACTAGAGGCCAAGAATGTTGCCGGACATCCCGGACATCCCACCATGCACTGGGCAGCCCATAACCAAGGATGATCCAAGCCAGAATAGCAGCAGAGCTGTGAATGAGGTCGGATGCTTGCCCTTGGGAAAAGAAGTCTCAGTACGGGAAACATGGACACAATATATAGACACAGACTTAGCCAGTATGTCTGGGCTCACTCTGGGGGCACCAGTTAGCGACACATGGTTGTCCCTGCAGTGTGGGTCTTATTTATTAAAAAGTTATTTAGCTATTGAATATCCTCTGAATTTTATCATTTTATGTCATACTTCCCAGAATGTGAACTTGCTTCTTAAAGCACTTACAATTAATGACTCGTCCAGGGAGGCGCCCCCATTGCTATAATGCTCCATGTCTAGGGCCACGATTCTGCCGTCGTTCATGAACCCAGCCTAGGAAGAGAGAACCGATCTTCAATGCTGGGGCTGGTGACCATGTCTCTCTACATTTTACTTTGTTACTTGGAAGTCTTCCTCACAGAGATAATAGCTTCATGACATTGGTTTGGCAATGATTTCTTGGAGAGGATACCAAAAGCACAGGAACAAAAGAAAAAAAATAGAACAACTGGACTACATCAAAATTTAAAACTTCCATATACCAAAGGATACAATCAACAGAGTGAAAAGACAACCCAGAAGACAGAGAAAATTTTTCAAATCATGTATCTCCTAAGGGATTCATATCCAGTGTGTGTATGAACTCTTCTAACTCAACAACAACAACAAAACCCAACCTGACTAAAAACATGGATGAAGGATTTGAATAGACATTTCTCCAAAGACAAGATTCAAATGTCCAGTCACCACAGGGAGAGATGCTCAACATCTCTAGTCATTAGAGAGATGCAAATCAAAATCACAAGAGACCACCTCACATCCATCAGAATGGCTACTATAAGAAAACAACCACCAACCAACCAGTAACAGAAAATAGTGTAGGTGAGCATGTGGAGAAACTGGGCGCCCTGTGCACCGCTGGTGGAAATGTGAAATGGTGGAGCCGCTGAGGAAAACAGTATGGCGGTTCCTCAAAAAAATTAAAAATAGAAATATAATTTAGTAAGCCCATTTTGGGGTATTTATCTGAAAGCACTAAAAGCAGGGTCCTGAAAAGCTATCTGCACATGTATGTTCACAGCAGCATTATTCACAATAGCCAAGGGCTAGAAGCAACCCAAGTGTCTGTCAATGGACGAATGAATCGACAAAATGTGCTACATACAACAGAATACTATTCAGCCTTAAAAAGGCAGGAAATTCTGACACATACTATAACATGGATGGACTCTGAGGACATTATTTTCAGTGAAATAAACCAGTCACAAAAGGATAAATACTGTTTGATCCCATTTATATCAGGTATCTGGTGTAATCAGAGTCCTAGCAAGTAGAATGGTGGTTTCTGGGGGATTTTTGGGGTGGAAGAAATGGGGATATATTACTTAATGGGCCCCGAGTTTCAGTTCTACAGGATGAAAAGAATCCCAGAGATGGACAGTGATGATGGTTGTACAACAATGTGAATGTACTTAATGCCACCAAACCGTACAGTTGAACATGGCTGAGACAGCAAATGTTTTGTTGTGTGTAAAAAAGGGTAAAAGGGTAAGGAAAAAGTCAGGGTAGAGAAAGATATAATAGCAAAGCAAACAAAAACCCCTTCTGGAAAATTCATTACTACTGTTCAGCCCACCCCGCTCTTCCCTCCTCAAGAAAACCAACCCCATCATTCTCAACCTCCCTTTTTTGCCACAAGTCCTTGCATTCTGGCTCCACCTTTCCACCTGAACTCTCTCCCCTGAGGCCACCTCATCTTCCAAACTCCCAGTCTGGTGGCTGGCTCGCAATGGGCTCAGCACGTTTTTCTCAGCGGGCCCAGTTTGATGAAAACTCTCAGCACCATTGGGTGCTGCTAGAGGTCTTTTACAGAAATATCTTCCTGTGTTTCATATGTTTCCAATATCCCTGCTTCCCATCTGCACTCTGCTTCAGTATCTCTAAACTTACTAAAGTTCACTTTGTGATTTTTGCTGAACGGAACCAGATTCAAACCAAAGTCGTTGTCAAGGGCACGGCCTGTGAATTCCAGAAGTTTGAGTCCTGCCTCTGCCACTTAACTAGTTCTGTGATCTCAGGCAAGCTCTGTAACCTCTCTATCTGTGAAATGGCAATAAATAAGGTAATTGGTAGGAAATTTTGGTGGGTGACTGAAACACAGTAATGTTCTAAATATAAATTATTAATATTAGTATTACAAGTGTTATCAATATCATCTCTTGTCTTCACTCTACATCAGAAGACATCATTTTTCTTTCATAATTATAGTCATCACTGTGCTTAAGGCTTCTGTAACTGTAACAACCAGTAACAGGTTGTTATAAGGTTCCACACTGTTGAAGGACAAGAAACCCTATCGGTGAAGGAACAAGCTCATCACTGTTCTTCCATATTGGTTCCTCTGTCCAACTTGGTACTTTCTACTAGAAACCGCCAAGTCATGTTTGTGGTTTTATTCTCCCCTGGACTTTGCCAAGTTTGCCACTGGCTCCTATTTTATTTTATCCTACCACAGCTCTTGGACTCATTTCTTCAACATCCTACTATCACAGCTCAGACCCCAAATACTTCATGTCTGAATGCTCCCTCTCCCCTCCCCAGGCCATCCTGCCCTGTGCCATTGTATGACCTTCTCCAGTGCACCTGTGTTTGGTTATGATACTTGACTGATCAAGGACCTACTCAGTCCTATTCTTTCTTACAAGATCAAGTTTCAACCCCAATCCTGAAACTCTAGGCTTCATTCAATCTGGCATCACTTAACCTAACCAACCTTATTTCCCACCACCCCTCAGTAATTACTGTGTGTTCTAATTCCCCCCTCCTCTTACCACCACCCCATAAAACACTCCATGTTTATCCCTCCTCTGCGTTCCCACCACCCACACGCCTCCTTTCTGCTCATCTGTCCTTGAAGGCCGTTTATGTTTCACCATCTCTAAGATGTCTCATGTACGTACCACAACTCATAGTTTACCATGCGCATCTCATTTTTAACCTGACATTATGATGTTTTCATGATGACTTCATATGTGTGTTTTTTCCCCCTTAGTCCCTAAAATGTAATCTCTTTCAGAACAAAGTTCACTCTAATAAATCTTTGTTAAACTAAACCAAATTCTAAACATAGATCCAATTGAGTATGAGATGAAATAAACCCATCCCTTATCTCCTAAAAATACGGATGCAAGTACACCAGTTGTGATGGAGATGATGCCGTGTTCAACAAATGCTGTTGTCTTTCATCCTGGGCACGTGGAAGACTACGCTGCCCAGCCACCCTCAGAGTTAGATGGCAAAGTCCTGGCTTATTACACGTGAATAGAAGCAAGGCCCGCATTTAACACGCCTGGTACCTAAAACACTTCCCACATAACGCTCTTCCTTTGGTTCTGTCCTCTGCAGAAGACCCAGCAGAGGATTCAGAGTCCCTAAGGTGGTGCTCTGCAATAGAACTTTCTGAGGTGACGGCAATGTTCCATATCTACATGTCCAATATGGCAGCCACTGGCCACACGTAGTTACTGAGCACTTGAAATACAGCTAACGCAACTGTCAAACTGAATTTTCTGTTTTATTTATTTTTAAATTTTTTTAAAAAGATTTGTCAGAGAGAGAGAGAGAGAGCATGGGCAGGCAGGGGGAGTGGCAGGCAGAGGAAGAAACAGGCTTCCCGCTGAGCAAGGAGCCCAACATGGGGCTTGATCCCAGGACCCTTTGATCATGACCTGAGCAGAAGGCAGATGCTTAACCGACTGAGCCACCCAGGCACCCCTAAATTTTCTTATTTCATTTAGTTAATTTGAATGTACCCGTGAATAGCCGTCTGAGCCTTGTGACTTCCATACCACATGATGCAATCTCAGGGGATGATGGTGGCCCTACTGGGTGGAAAAAGTTTAAATCCCTGAATAATTTTTCAGAGCAGACTCCTCTCCTCTGCCCTTTCCCCTAACCCCTGCTGATTCTACTGAGCTGTTACTTGAGCAAGAAGTAACACAATACGGGTTTAAAGGCCCTGAGAGTTTTTAAGTTGTTTATCATGGCAGTTAATCTATTCTGACAAGTTAATCTATTTCTTATAAAAGCAAAAAATAATTATTTTCTGCTACAGAAATTTTTCTAGGAATTTCTGGGACAGAGTTTATAGAAATACCTTTGCTAATACTGAAAGATGAGGAAGCTGCTGGCAAATAATTATAATTTCACAGAACACTATTGGGTATTCTTCTATTTTTAGAAAACGTGGAAGTCGTCTGCTATCAGATCTCCTTTCACAGATGTGTGTATATCTACTCACAGGCTTTCCAATCATTCACTCTGGACCAGCCAAATCCAGTTCGTACTTTTCCACAAACGGACATGTTCAAGTAAAGCAGGTGTGAGCCGGCCAGTAGCCGGTGAGCACAAGGAACAGAGAGGTAAGTAGAAGCAGGGTTTGCTGATTTGCTCAGTGTTAGTTCCCAGGAAAGAGCCGCCCAGCGCCGCCTGCTGCCAGCACGCAATGTCATCTGGGTGACATAAAGCCTTTCCGACCCCGCTCTTCTTCTACTCACTTTGTACTTTCCAAGGTAAGGGTGGCGGCCGCCAGTGATCAACATGTCTTCTCCCCGCTCCAGAACACAGCGGACGGCGCGGCCGTGTCTAGAGCAGAGCGGTAAACCATCAACCGAGGAGCTGCCATCTGGGGAGGAGACTGTAGCTGCCCCCGGGGATGGTACTAACTCGCGGCCAGAGCTGGAGGGGCATCCTCACACATGGACGACGGAGCTACTGCTCCCGGGCCCTTCCGATCTCAGGCGTGCACCGTGGCCTCCCCTCGCCTTGGCTCAGAGCACAATGCCTGGCAGGTGCCACCTCTGCAAGGGTGGGTCTCGGGTGTCAGGGGCCCTAGAGTATTGCTTTGGGCACATTTCCCACTGTGATAACAACCTCTGCTACAGGGACATGGTCCCAGGACCACATCATAGACTGGTTCCGAATGGAGGAACTCAGGTGGTGTCTGATTTCCAAGTGCTCTCGGAAAGGACAGACCTAGAATCAAGGTCATTTGGCTTCATGGGATACAGGAACTGACTCATAATTCAGCAAAGAAATTAAGCCTTCTACATGTGGCTGCTTCAAAGACCATTTCCTATGGTAATGTTTTGGGATCCTTAAAGGAAAATGGTAATGTAAATATATAAATATTATATATAAAATGTAAATGCATATAATGTAAATAACTGTAGATATATATAATTATAATATTTATATATTATATATAAAATGTAAATATATATAATGTAAATAATTAAATAAATGTAAATAAAGGTAAGCATCACAAAAGCAAAAATCTCCATTTAAATCAAGAAAATATATGTAGGAACACATATATTTATTTATATATATTTAATATATATTATATAGCATATATAATATGTTATGTATAAATACACATAAAGGATTTTACATATATTTATCATATATATTATATATAAATAATATATATGGTCATATATATATGTTATATATATGGTTGAGCTTTTTTCAAATTGTTGAAGTGACCTATACACACACACAGGTGCTAAAACAAGGAGCCAGCATCCCTGTGGGACTTGTTTCTGTTTGCTCTTCAGGTATTTTTACTGTGGCTTTCACTCTTTTGGGTACTTGAGTCTCATTTTGGCTCTTAGTATCTGGTATGACAATATAAGATTAAAAAGTTGTAATAAAACGGCAGCTTTGTGTATTTGTATACCATATATGATTTTAAATAATCTTAACCCAAATTCTTCCTCCTGAACCTCAGTATTGAGAATGCACAGCATGACTTCATTTTATTTTTAATCTAATTGAGCAGATTTTCTCCACTTACTTGTTGGCGGCAAATGCGGTGATGGCTGCCAAGATGCCGGTTTTGAAAATCTTCCCCCCAAAAGCCCCACCAACACGCTTGACATGACACATGACCTTGTTAGCTGGGAGCTTCAGGGTCGAAGCAACGATGTCCTGTGAATGATAATAGTTCCCATTAATCCGATCCATCTGCAGCAAGGGAGTGGGGCAGGACTTACTCGTTTTTGATTCCAAAATGTTACACACAATACGAAAACTGTGCAGCTACACTAAATAACAGGACAGCTTCCAATAACCTAAGCACATCCACAACTGATGTCAGTGGCGTTTAGCTATTATGACATTGCAAGAACTATCATTAAGTAGTCCTTCCAGAATATTTTTGTGCTAATAATTTCTTTTGAGAGAGAGAAAGCATGGCAGGGGGTGGGCGGAGACTCGGGGTATGAGGAGCAGACGGAGAGCGAGAATCTTAAGCAGGCTCCAAGCCCAGCATGGAGCCCAGGGCAAGACTCAATCCCATGACCCTGAGATCATGACCTGACCTGAAACTGAGAGTTGGATGCTCAGCTGACAGAGCCACTCAGATGCCCCTATGCTAATAAATTTTTGAAAAAGTTCCCCCATGAACCATATCCAAAGTGTCCTTTCCGTACTAATCCCTTGGGATAGGTTTCCTGAAGCAGTGAGATTCTGAGGCCTTGCAAAGCTCTCTCAGCCTGACTTTTCCCCACATTCTGCTATCTCTACCAGACACATTTCTCGCCTACCATCTGGATTATTACTGAGTTGGTCTGTGGGTCCCTCCCCGGATGCAGGTTTTGCTCTTCCTTGCCGTCCTAGTGTTTGGAGGTCATTTAGTCTTAACAACTCAAGTCTGTAGATGTGGAGCCCAAGAGGGATGAAGTGATGGCATCACACAGGGAATGAGGAGCAAACCGGACTGAAACAGCACTCGCCTGGCCCTTCTCAATGTTCCCGCTTCTGAAAGGCTTCAGTCCGCACATTCCCACACTCCTGCCTGCTCTGGTAATCACACCGGCTTGTATGACCTACTGAGTCAACCCCTTAGCTTTGTCCCTCTTGCTTTCACCCTGATGCTTCAGCTAGCCTCTCCTAAATGCGTCCCGGATGCCTGCCTGGGCAGCCTCTGTGTCATTCCCCCTTTCTTACATGCATGCTGCCTGGTATACAGGACAGAGGCGATACATGTTTGCAGAAGGAATGAGTGGATGAATGAATGAATGAATGAATGGCATTGGATCTTGGTGTGGAATTGCTTAGAAATGGCCTCTCCTCTCACCATCGAGACAAACTTCACTCTCACTACAAATACAAACTGAAGACTTCATCTTCATGGACTTTCTGGATGATTCTAGCCCTCAGCAAACCCTTCTTTCTCTTAATTCTTCCGTCTGTGTAAATGCTGACTTAGCTGATTAAGTATTTGGTTCCATTCTGTCCAACACCATTTCCTAACTGCTTCATGTGAGTTAGGTACTTAAAAGCTTTGGAGGGCAGGCTTTCCTCTTTTTTCTTTCACATTCTTAATAAAGCCAAGAGTACAGCAAAAGAGACCTGCTGACTCCATAACTGGTTCTGAAGTTATAAATCCACAAACAAAAGGTGCCCAATTTCATAACATTCTCTTAAAAGTTTTTAACTATTAATACCCAAACAGATAGAGCTGTTAGTACTCCAAATTCCTTCAGTTCCCATGGTGAATTTTTGTCTTTAATTGCTCTTGGTGTGTTTTGCCAGCAGAAACCACTTAACTTAGCCACCTCCCCTCTGCAACAGCCCCACAGTTACCTGTACGTATTTGGGATACTGGGTAGAAACATAGACATCGATTTCTTGGTCCTCTCCTTTGGGAACAACAAGCATGCTCTGGGTTTCCATATAAAAATGTTCCTGACCTCCCATATGTATTTCACCTGTTAGACGAAAGTATCAGAGTCAAGGAGGCTTTTGGAAAGAACAGGTAGCATCCCCTAGCTGTTCTCCCATTACGGAGAAATTCCACCAACTGTGATATTGCTAGGACAGCAGGCTACACAGTTAAGGGCCATGAACATGTAGATTTCATTATATCTGCAGATTTGAAGACCAGTCCGGTATGGGTGTCTGTCGAGTGTCTGTCAGGTCTCCTGATATGGTAGGTCACAGAGTCTAGGGAAAGGTGTGTGATGTTCTAGAGTCTGTCAAAACACTATGGCAAGGAGATTTCTGGTCCAAGATGAGATGGAGTAAATGCACTTCTCTTGGTTCCTTCTACTAAGTACAGCAAACAACTTTATTTATTTATATGCAAAAGAAATATAAGAAGACTCTGAAAGGTAGAGAGAAGGCAGACCAATTAGGCACTTTGGGATTTAAGGAAAGACACATGGTGAGTTCAGTGAGTTAAGTTCTTTTGTTGCTGCTGTTTGCTTCATATATCCCAGACTTGGTACCAGAGAAGCCAGCAATCCCAAAATACCAACAGGAAAACACAGAAAGAAAATCCCCAAGTAAAGCCCACTTTTTCCATCCAAGGGACAAAGAGATGGGAAGCCTAGCAAGAAAACTTTTATACAATGACCACTCTACTCCAGTGAAAACACTGTGGCCCCATTCCTATCTGCAAACGTTAGGTAGAAAAATCTAGACTTCCACTCTTGTCAGGCTGTAATGAGATGCCCCAAACCCTGTGTTGTGGTGGTATCACTGGAAACCACATGAGGAATCTGGACTTCTACCCTTCACCCAGCAATAACAAGGTAGCAACACCTGTTTCCCCACCAGCATGGGGTCAGAGTAGTTCTGGTAAAATAGATAATGTAAATAAGATCCAGAGTCTTACAACATAATAGTCCAATGACCAGGATACAATTGAAAATCAGTCATTATGCCAAGAACTCAACTTGAATGAGAAATGACAATCGACATGCCAACACTGAGATGACACAGATGTTGGAGTTATCTAATAAGGATTTTAAAGCAACCATCACAAAAATGCTTCAGCGAGCATTTACATAAACACTTAAAACACATGGAAAAATGCAAAATTTCAGCAAAGAAACAGAAGATACAAAAAGAGCCAAATGGAAGTTTTAGAACTAAGAAATACAACCACCAAAATTTAAGAGGCTCACTGGAAAAGCGCAACAAGAGAATGGATGCAACAGAGGAAATCACTAGTCATCAAGAACACAGAACAACAGAGCTGCCTAACCTGAACATCAGAAAGAAGAGACTGAAAAGACAATGACCAGAGCTTCGATTAAATAAAAAGACTGACCATCTGGGTCACTGACATCAAACACTTGAAGGAATAATGGCTGAAAATTTCCTAAACCTGGCAAAAGACACGAACCTACAGATTTGAGAAGCTGAGTGAGTATTTGAAAATATGATAAATCCATAGAAATCCATGCCAAGACACATCAGAGTCAAACTTCTGAAAAGTAAAAATAAGAAAATATCTTGGAAGCAGACAGAGAAAAACACTACCTCGCCTATAGGGGAAGGATACTTCACAAGGCAGGTTCTCATCAGAAACCGTGGAGACCAGAGGAAAGTTTCAATGTCTTTCTTCAACTTCTGAAGGACCTGGAAACTCAAAAATCTATATCCAGCAAAAATACTCTTCAAGAATGAAAAAGAAATCAAGACAGTCTTAGATGAAGGAAACTAAGAATTTGTCTTAAACAGACCTATCCTAAAATAATCATTAAAGACAGTCGTGAAGCAGAGAAAAAACGATTTTTTTTTTTTTTTAAAGAATGGAATCTCGGAACATTTGGAAGGAGAGAGAACAACAGAAAGACTACAAATACAGGTAAACGTGATAGACTTTCCTTCTCCTCTTGAATTTTACAAATTGTATTGAAAGCAAAATTATAACATTGATTCATGAAGTACTCAGAGTATAAAGAGGGAATTTTTTAGGACTATAATAAATGAGAGAGAGTAAAAGGATGTGAAGAAAGGTAAGATGTCTATGTGCAAACTGAGAAAATGTTGCTACGAGATATATTGTAATATGTATGTTACATGTATTGTATGTTCTAGGTGTAAAATTCACACATAGAACTACCACCAAAAAACAGAACAAAACAAAACCAGACAGAGATACACTGAGAAACACTACAGATTCATCAAAATGGAGTCCTGAAAAATCTTCCACTAAGCCATTGAAAGATGGGGGCAGGGGAGAGTAAACAGAGAGAAAAAAACAGAATACAATTATGACCAACAATCATGTTAGGTGAAAGGGAGAACTTTAAAAAATTAAAAATGTGGGGCGCCTGGGTGGCTCATTGGGTTAAAGCTCTGCCTTCAGCTCAGGTCATGATCTCAGGGTGCTGGGATGGAGCTCTGCATGGGGCTCTCTGCTCAGCAGGGAGTCTGCTTCCCCCCACGCCCCACCTGCTTCTCTGCCTACTTGTGATTTCTGTCTGTAAAATAAATAAATAAAATCTTTTAAAAAAAATTAAAAATGTATCCAATAACAGGGATTTGCAGATGGTTTAAGGGAGATTCCCAAGGAAATCTTTTGTATTGATGTCTGGATTTCCTATCTTATCCAAACTCTGAATAAAGAAAAAAATACAGAAAAACGAGATTGTTTCATTAATAAAATACAAAAATTAAAATGTCAAAACTCAAATCTCAATTTTATTTTTTTTCCAAGATTTTATTTATTCGAGAGAGGGAAAGAGTGAGATTGAGCGAGAGCGTGAGTGGGTGAGGGGCAGAAAGAGAGAGGACAGTCTCCCCACAGAGCAGGAAGCCGGACGTGGGACTCGGTTCCAGGACCCTGGGATCATCACCTGGGCTGAAGGCAGATGCTTAACAGACTGAGCCACCCAGGCGCCCCTCAAATCTCAATTTTAATGTAAGGTTTTATCAAAGACTGCACATTAAAAATCCACCTGACAGTGGGCTCAAATTCATGGTTTACCATATTAGTACCCCCACAATCCAATCGGAATTTACTTTGTTAAACACCTACTTCACTTAAAACATGAAAAGCTACCAACCATTAGAGCTGCTTCTGCTCACACCTGCAAAGCACGCGAGGAGCCCTGTTCCATGGTACCATCCGCCCTGCCGCCCTCTGCCGCCCTCAGCCCACGGCGCCCTCCTGCTCTTCCTCCCCGCTGTCCGCTGTCGCTGTCAACTAATTTGATCAACTAATTTGATCAGCTAATCCCTGAGATAAAAATCTTATTTCACTGTGGGTTTAGGAGTGATTCCTCCGGGCACATTTCCATTTTAATAAGAAGCCCTTCAAGACTGAAAAGCCATCAGGCTACCCAGGAGGCTACCTGTATTGTGCCCAGCAGGAGGGGATAAGGGCAAGATAATCTCCGTTTCAGGGCTCCTAGATCTCTTGCAAATCCTGCTGTACAGACTGCCTTCTGTGCTCTCCAGCCATTTTTTTTTTAAGATTTTATTTATTTATCAGAGAGAGAGAGGGGGGGAGAGAGTGAGCACAGGCAGACAGAATGGCAGGCAGAGGCAGAGGGAGAAGCAGGCTCCCTGCTGAGCAAGGAGCCCGATGTGGGACTCGATCCCAGGACACTGGGATCATGACCTGAGCCGAAGGCAGCTGCTTAACCAACTGCCACCCAGGCGCCCCTCTCCAGCCATTTTTAAGGAGAGAAATGAGAAGTGGTTTCACGTAGAGAAAGATGTTCACCTCAGGGCCTCGGCTGGGGGGTTTCTAAGGCCCTCCCAGTGCTATGACATCAGGGCTAGGAAGGGGCCGAATGTATTTTCAGAGGATAAAAACTCAGTCCCTTCAAGAACACAGTCTAAGACTTGATGTCGTTAGTGTTCTACATCATTTATCTTTTAAATATTTGATTTTCTTAGGGCAGCTATATTCCTAAGGGACAGAGTGTTCTTATGACGATCATTACTTCCAGTTACCTCTCACTGAAAGGTAACCAAAAATGGCCAAAAATTCTTAATTCAAATGATAATTTGCATTGTAAGAAAAAAAAAAATTACCTCACACTAGTGAGTCAAGAAGGTGGAAATTTAAAATCAATACAAGTGTCCTTGGAAAGCACCTTGTGCCACTTTCATATTTATCAGTAGGGTAAGGGGCAGGATACAAACTAAAACTCAAGTCAGAGACAGCCTGAATCAATGCCTTAATTAAATGATAAAATAAGATGTCAAGGGAAAGAACAACAACTGAATTCACACAAAAACACAGACGGCAAGAACATACAATGGTCCAAGTGGAAGGACCCCCTTGAAAATGGGCATTTCCAAGAGGCTCACACCATCATCTCTTCATGCTGAAACGCTCCCTCCTCCTCTCCCAGAAAACAGACCCAGTCTTCAAGTGTTTGCCACATTTCACTAGTCCTAAGAATCGTCTGGAACACTGTGAACGTTTGTCAAAAGCACATTCCTGCCCTATCCTGGATCCTCCAATTCCAGAATCCCAGAAAGGGGGCATGGCCGTCTCCAGGCAGGTCTCATAAGTGGCTCCCACTGGGAGGCACCGGGAAACACTGGGGGTGCTAAATGAGCACCCGCCAGTGTGTTAGCTCGGGACATGGTGAAATAGTGTCTTGAGGACAACAGAAACATCGAAGCCTGGCAGTAATTACCGCTTGTCGTTACGGATGGGCCAAGCACACTTCTGTTATCTCTTAGAACCTTCACAACAGATCTCTGAGATCAGGATTATTTTATTGATATAACTTTAAAGCAGGGAGATGGGTCCTGCCAAGTCCCACCGCTGATAAGACGGCGTGCCAGGGAATGCTGGAAGGGTGATGGTAAAAGGTGTCTTTGCTACGTTTTCCAGATGACGTCATGCAGGCAGCGTGTGACCACGTCCTGGTCTAACACAGCAGTGGAGTTAAGAAACACAATGGGCTTTGAGCTCAAGTGGCTGCACTCGAGGAGGGTAGGCCTTAGGCCCCTTCTGAGCTTGGGCTTGGGGCTGGAGAGAAAAATTAGGGTGATGGTGGTTTCAAATACGCACTAGATGCCAATACCCTGGAAAATCACTTAAAGACAGACAATGCCAAATGAGAAATTCTCTGCCCTGAGATGTGGTTCAGAAAACCCGCGCCCACCCAGCCACACACCTGGGGCAATCAGCTCTTGCACAGCAAGGGTTAAGGACGGCTCTCTAGCAGGGACCATGGCAGGGCAGAGCGGGGAAAGTCTGTGTTCTCTAAGACCCCTGGTTTTTTTTTTTCCTGAGACAAGTGGCAAAATCTGAATAAGGTCTGTTGTTAACGAACAGTATTGTGTCAACGTGCACATTCTGATTTTCACAACTGTTTAAGGAAGAGGATGTTCTTGCTCTAAGGAAACACACACCAGTATTTAGAGGTAAACGAGCATGTAACTTACTCTCAAATGGCTCAGAAAAAAATGTGTGTGTGGGTGTACAGGAAGAGAGAATGATTAAGTTGGTGTAGTGAAGTGTTAATAATCAGGGCATCTGGATAAAGAATAACTGGGAGTTTCTTTAATGTTATTGCAACTTTTCTGTAAATTTAAATAAAATTTAAATTTATTTCAAAATAAAAAGTTATAAAAATTTTATTGGAAAATTGTAATCAACTTTTCTAAGAGAGAAATTCCATTTTAATGACACATATACACAACGGAAGGAAGTCTGGAAGGAAGGGAGGGAGAAGTCAGAGAAAGGATGGAAGAGAAACGGGGGCTTAGGAAATCCCAAGAAAAGCTGTCAATTCGATTAACCGGCTTTGTCACTTAGTAGCTGTTTTATGACTGTGTTCATACACTCCGAGCCTCAGTTTCCTGATCTGCAGGGTGGTATGAGCAGGAAAAGAGACGACATCGGATAAATCTGCGGCCGTGATGGGGCAGTGGTCAGCACACCATAAGGGGTTGGGCCTCCCTCTTCACCTCCCTGCTGTACTCTAGACACACACACACACACACACACCGGAGACAAAGGGAAATGCCCGTGTGAATGAAGTGACGGCTCTCAGCTGACTTCTAGATGATTTCTGAAAGGCAAAGGTAGCATTAAACTAGACATGCTCACAAGCCTTCTGGGCTGCTTCCCTTCTCCTCACGTTTTTCAGAGAGCTTTACCTTCTAGAATCTGATCAACCCCTTTAAATGCTTCATCAACATTTCCATATTCCAGTTTCCTCTCTGGTTCGAAGAAGGAGCTGTGTTGTATGGCTTCCTGGAAAGGAGAGAGAAGTGAGGCTCTGGGCCAGAGATCCAGCCCCCTGGCAGCCGCCACCCTGACTGTGGTATCATCTGAGTCGGGGCAGCCTGTCTCCCGCTCTGGAACACCCTACTCCTTCACTCAGCACAGTCCCAGTGACGAGCTAAGAACCAGCCTTCAGAGAGACCCTTCACGGAGCCAGGACAAACGTGCCCATCGAGTCAAAATGAGGACGCTCAGGGAGAACCCCAGCATGGAAGGTGGTCCCAGAATGGAACTAATATTTTCCAGGAAGACTGGACTATTCGCTCCACAGCCAACTGTACAAAGCCAAGGCCACACAGCACATGGGTTTAGCGCGCAGGACTCTGGACCCAGTCAGAATCATGTCCATTTTCTCCACTGACTACCTGTTTGACTGTGGGCCTATGATCTCTTCTCGCTGAGCCTCGTCTGTACAATGGAGACACAGGTGGGCACATAGCTCTGATGGAGTTGTGCAGATAAAATGAAATGAGACGGGCAAAGAGCTTACATGGCATACGATAAATGCTCAGTAAATGCTAGCTAAGTGCATTCCAGTGACAAGGATCATGGTGGGCCCTCCTCTTTTGGGAGGACGAGCACGGCATTTGCACAGGGCAATAGAGCATCTGGGACTCTGGCCCCGGAAGCGAGATTCCAGTACAAGCCCAGTCTGGGTACCACAAAGCCACTTACGTGCTGGGTCCCACTGGCTTCTCCTGGGTGCCCAGTGAAGGGGGAGACAACAAGGTACACATCATCAGGGATACAGCTACAATCACCTAGGCTGGCTTTCTTAGCTTTTCTGGGAAATTCTCTCGCTGTGATCCTTGTGTCCCCTGGCAAATGTGACATGCCAGATCCTATCAGCATTACGTGCCGGGGGATTACTGGTCGTCCATGAAATCCCAGCCCCAGGCAGTTAGGAATGATCCCAACTCTGGTTTCCTCCAGCCACTAGTAGACGTTTAGACCTCTCAGGGTACCTTCCAGAGCTGTTGTATCGTGACCCTGCCATTGCCTCCGCTCAGAAAGGGGGTTCCTTTGTTTTTAACCACCACAGGAGCCCGGTTCCTTGACAGACGGTTTGTTCATTGTTTCGATTTCTGACTAGCTGTGTGACTGTGTGAGCTGTCTTCCTGTTTCTTCAGCAGAAAAAAGATAATAACGGTTTTTCTTCACAGGACTGTTGTGAGCTTTTAAGGAGTTAATGCATAAAACCTGCTTTGACCTAAGTGTTAGCTGCGGTCATGTTGTTGACCATGACGACTGATAGATTCTGGTGGGGAGTATGTTTTTCTCACCATAGGTCATCAGCCTGATCCTTTGAGCCAAGAGTTTTGAAAGAGTTTCACCATTCACACTATTAAACACTCTAGAAAGCATTAGCTTAGTTAAACCTCGGTGCTAGTAGCAGAGATACATTTATTTTTTTATGTTATTTAAATTGATAATACAGTTCCTTCCAGAATGAATTTTTTTTTTCTTTCTTATTAATCTACAATTCAGATATTCCAGGTTGAAAACAGAAGTTTTATAAATCCTATTTTTAAAAAGTGTAATCTTTTTCCACTTTACTTGCTGCTTGCTTTTTAAGTAACTTTGAGACAATTTCCCAAATAATCCGTGGTCCAAAAAAGTGATTTAAAAAAAAAAAAAACTGTAATGTGTGTGGAGCTGGGCATATTTTCCTGCTAAAAATTTTGATTAAATTCACTCTGATCCAGTTGGTTGACCTTGGAGAGCTTGAACTCTGATAAAAATGTGAGTCAGTTCTCCTCCCCATGTCAAAGTTTGGGGTTTGATGCTGGTATTCTCTGCAAACAACGGGGGATCTGCCAGATGGAGTGACGGAGAGCACGGAGAGTGTGGCCTCTGTTGGCTTGTTTAGAAATTTAGTTGACTGGAAGGTGGGGGTGGGGAAGGGAAGACATTCAGCCACCAGGACTGGGCAAAGGACTGTCAACAAAATTTTGATGAAGTAGCATGTAAATAATTTCTTATGGAGAAGTAATTAAGGAATCATTTCTTATTTAGAAGAACCTTGATAACAAAATGCTGGGGAATGACCGCATAAAGTAGCCAAGTGCAGAGGCAACATCTGACTAGGAAGGGAAGAGAACGTTTGAATCTGAAACCGGCTGGGAAATTCTGGGGAAACTGCCACTCCTTGACTCCGGCTTAACTTCTGTATGTTTGTCTTCTTCTTTTTTTTTTTTTTTAAGATTTTATTTATTTATTTGACAGAGAGAGATCACAAGCAGGCAGAGAGGCAGGGAGAGAGAGAGAGAGAGAGAGAGGGAAGCAGGCACCCTGCTGAGCAGAGATCCCAGGACCCTGAGACCATGACCTGAGCTGAAGGCAGCGGCTTAACCCACTGAGCCACCCAGGCGCCCCTGTATGTTTGTCTTCTTGACGTGATTTTAATTTCATGTTTAAAACACTGATGACACTGTCCATAAACAAACGCGATGCTCCTAGGAATAAGGCAGCACGATAAGAAACACATCAAGGCCAAGTTCTTCTGGAGACACGAATCTGAGCCAAGTCAGTTTCTCATTCTCCGCCACAGGGCACACTAGTCACCTAGAGAACAAGTCATTCATTTCGATTTGAAGATAATGTATTCCCAGAGTCCGTGGAGCCTGTCTGTGCCGCATCTAATCTATTCCTGCTGCTTTCCCAACTTGCACGCTTTCATTATTCAGTAAATTACAGGAACCAACGAAATGGATACAGAACACCCTATCATTTCATGGAGATGAGTCTTGTATCTTTGTAAATCTCTAACTCCTTTCTAAAAAACAGGATAGAAAATGCAACATTCCAGTTGGTTTAAGTGGCCAAAATAGCGACAGGCATCACAGGATTCCATTCCTCATACTCATCAGATATGCTCTAATGAATCTAAACACAGTGTCTCCAATATTTGCTTCACGGAGCGTCTCGCTGGTTCCTGCACAGCCCCGAGAGAGTCAGGGGCCGGTGAACTCAGGGTCCTGGACACCGCTGGCCGCCCACACAGCCCTCCTCTCACCGGCCCCCCTCAGCGACCAGATTTCTGCTCACATCTCCATCCCCCTCCCACCCCCTGAAGCCCACACACTTCAAAGAAACCTAACTCCTCAGCAGTAACCAACAGGTCCGCCTGCCTCTGGCTAATCATTTGTTCAGAGATGGGTGTGTGGCCCAAGTGGCCTGATAAGGCTGGACCTCAGGGCTCACGCTTGGAATCCTGGGAATCCCGGGACAACGCTGCTCTCTCCCCGCCTGGACACAGACGGGAAACCCCTGCGGCCATCCTGTGACTCCAGGGGAGGGGCTAAGGGCCTGGGCTGTGGGCAGCAGAGAGGAGAGGCACAGAACCAGGTTCTTTGCTGATGCCCAGTCTAGGGCCAACAAAGCCCCTCTGTGTGGGACGCCACTTGGGGTCCGAGTTTCTTTCCTGTCACTGTAACCAAAAGCATTTTAATGGATCCATCGGTGCTCGTTACCTCGATTGTCAGGATCAGTGGCTGCAAATCTTCGTAGACAACCTTCACTCGCTTGGCTGCTCGCTTTGCCTGAACCTCGGACTCCGCGATCACAGCACAGACAAGCTGGCCCACACAGGACACCTGTGACACAGAGAGACTTCTGTCCCCAGGGAGCGCAGGTCCCAGGCCCTCTCCTTTCACTCCTTTTCCTTGAACCCCAGCACAGAGCTAGACACATAGTAGCGAACCCCTTCACATGTGCAGCGCGGCTGTTAGCAAGGGCTCTGGTGAGAAAGCGCCTTCGTAGAGTTGGGCTGGCGACCCCACTGTTGGAGGAGGTCACTGATGGGACCGGATCCCGGTGGACCCTTGAGCTTGACCCAGGCAAATGGAGGCTCCTCACTCCTTCCCTGTCTTTAGAATGTACGGTTTCCCCAGTAGGAACTGGGGCCTGAGAGAGTGAGGTGTGGTGTAGACCATCTGGATGGCACACAGGACTGAACCCAGTTAAGGCCCGTACACGTGTGCACTTTTAAGCTTCTGGCAGATGGGTGCAGATGTCTCTCAGTCTCGTGACTGCCCAAGATAAGACTCCAAAGTTCCCTTTCTTTCTTTTTCTTTCTTTCTTTCTTTTTTTTAAAAAAGATTTTATTTATTTAGTTTACCGAAAGAGAGACACAGCAAAAGAGGGAACCCAAGCAGGGGGAGTGGGAGAGGGAGAAGCAGGCTTCCTGCTAAGCAGGGAGCCTGATGCGGAGCTCAACCCCAGGACCCTGTGATCATGACCTAAGCCAAAGACAGACGCTTAACGACTGAGCCACCCAGGTGCCCCAGAAGTTCCCTCTCGTATTAAAACCACTACCTACCAATCTGGAGGGCTCTGCCTCTTTCAGTGGTTTCTTTTTGCCCTGTGTGTAGAGGAACCAACACCCAGGGACTAGGGGAGTTCGGGTCTTTGTGTGGCACCACTGGCAGAAGTGGCTGAGGAAGGACGGGAGTGACTGTCACATAAAAACTCCAGGTCAGCGCACTGGGGCTCTGGAGGGTTCGAGGAGAGGCAGTCACATGGCTTGACCCGTGTCTGCCACCATGATCAGGGCCATTCTGAGGGGAAGCTTCTAGAAAGGGAGGACCAGAAGGTCATAGCCCATCTCATCAGAGACGATAGAGGAAGGAAATGAAAGCACAGCCTGCTAGTGAGCAAATGTGTGTCCCAAACACTGGTGGAGCACAGACGTTTCATGCAGAGATTGAACCTGTACTAGCCAAGACACAGGCAAGCACAGAGCGTCCCCACCATGGTTCTGCCTGCAGGTGGGGCAGGTGGTCCAAGGGAAACACACAGGGATCAGAGCAGAAAGTTGATGGGGATAAAACTAAGGCTCCAGGAAGGTAAAATAAGACTGGAAGAAGTCACCGTGACTGCTCCGTTCTCTCTCACCTTATACCGTGATCACAAATCAAAGGTAATCACTCATTTAAAAATTGACTTTAAACTATGAAGTCTTTTCTACAACAAGCACATAGTTGTGTTGTCATCAGAAAAAAAAAAAAAAAACGATAATAAAAAAGATCTAGCAGGCGTGCGTGCACACACCCCCAAAGCCACACCCAGAAGTGTGTCTGCCAGGTGCGGGCGGGCGGGGACAGCCGGCAGTTATATGGTGATGGTGAAAGGCTGGCAACTGTTGGCGCCACGGTCGATGGGGATTCATTGCACTATTCTGTTTTTATACATGCTTAGAAGTTCTACAGTGAAAAGACCGTTGTAAAGGGATAACTTACAAAAGGGATTAAAGTAACAAAGGTGCTCATGATGGCTCCCCTCTCTGCTCTGCCTGGGTGCCTGGGTTTGCCCCGGGACCCGGCACACCCACGTGCCCCCTGAGATGCTGGACATCAACGTCCGCACCCCTCCCAGAAGAAGGACTATCCTGCAGCTCCAAAGGGCTTTGCTTGTTTCCTTAACAGTCGGCAAAGGCCACGATCCTCACTGTCTTCTGCCAGCCCCGCACAGCCCTGCCTTGGGACAGTTGTAACCTCCACTTAACACTCGGGTCATCAAGCTTTCATTCGTAGCCACTAAACCAGCCAGCGAGAGCTGAAAGTCAGGACTCTGGAAGGAGGAAGCGCTTTGGGGTCGACACTGAACTCAGAAGTCCGCCTTAGACAGAAAACCTGCCGAAAGGCGCTCGTGTTGCATTTTCTGAAAACTTAAGATGCAACAGGCAGATCAGTCTGAATCGTCTGAAACCATTAAGGGGCAATAGCCGCTGTCATGTTCCTCCACCTGCTGCGTGGGAAGCAGTGCGCGGAGCACGCCAATGACTCAGACTCAGGGTCTCACTCAATGGCTTTTACTAGGGTACAAAGTAGCAAGTAAGTAAGCTTAATACGAAGTCAGAAGTGCATTAAAGGTCCACTTCACCTTCTCCTCTGGACTTTACGCTCTGTGAGGGTAAGGACCACTTGGGTCTTACTCGGCTATGTGGCCAGCCACATTAGGTGCTCACTTAAAGACCCTGGTGGAACACAGAGCTGTATACATGACTGAGTTGGACTGAGGTCAGAGAGGGGGACAGAATTCTCATATTAAAAGCTAAGAAAAGGGGCACTTGGGTGGCCCAGTCAGTTAAGCGTCTGACTCTTGATTTTGGCTCAGGTCATGAGTTCAGGGTCTTGAGGTCTAGTCCCACAACCAGCTCCATGCTGGGTGTGGAGTCTGCCTAGGACTCCTCTCTTTTCTCTCTCCCTCTGCTCCTCCCCTTCTAGTAGTAAGATTATGACTAGAAAATAGGAAAATCACCAATATCTTTTATAGAACTAGTCAACTTCTTATGTGGAAAATGAGTATATTTGAATTCATTCACCATTAGAATAATGGCGTTTTAAGGAATTACTGGAATCCTTTATGATGTGCCAAATGTGATGCCATCTTTAAGAACATTAACCGAGGAAATTATTTTTGAAACAGAAAACAAAAATGCCATACCTCCTCTGTCCTCAGAAGTTCCTCCGGACTGGTGAAAATGGAGAAGGAATTTACACCACGAAGATGTTCCTCAGTCACAATGTCCACCACGCCAGGCAGGCTGAGAGCTTCTGACAGATCGATAGACCTAGATCAGAGGACACAGAGCAGGTCCTCAGAGAAGCCCTAGCCCGAAGACCAAGATGAACAAGCTTAACTGGAGAAGAAGACGTCTGAGTGGTAAGGTACATCTAGCTCTAATAGTTCTCAGACGACTGGGAACAAATTTGCCGGACAATGAAGCTATTACTTGAACTTGAATGAATTCAAGTTCAATGCAGGGGTTGGGGGTACTGATCCCCTACACAGCTGAAAAATCTCCATATAAACTTTATTCCTCCAAAACTTAAGTACTAATAGTCTACTGTTGACCAGAAGCCTCATTAATAACATGAACAGTGAAAGAACCCATATTTGCTCTTTATATGTATTATATGCCATATTTTTACAATAAAGCTAGCTAGAGAAAAGAAAATGTTTTCATAGTATTAGCATTTTTTAAAAAAACCCACATATAAGTGGACCCGCACAGTTCAAACCTATGTTGTTGAAGGGGCAACAGTACATGGAGGGACAAATTGTATTAAGTCCTACATTTTGATCTAATTTCCCTCCCAATCACATTGAATATTGCCAATAAATAGCCTATCTTCTCTGTACCATTACTTACCACTTAAGTGACTTAGATGAAAAGGCAATCATAATGTCTAATTAGGACTTTATCACTTACACAATCTTAGCATGAGCTCTTGAACTTGTTACAAAAGACAAGAAAAGCTCCTGGTCCACGGTAGGCATGTCATCACAGTAGATGGCTTCACCCGTGGCATGCTTAATACCAGACAGGTGCATGATGGGATGGCCAATTGGGTCTTGAGGAAGTTGCTTGGGGTCTACACTCTGTTTAATCAAAAACCAACATATCATTTTTTAATTATTTTTATAATATTATACACATCTCCCATAAGAGGATAGCTATATAATTTACATCCAAACCAGAACAATTTTGACGCTGAAAGTTGTCATTGTTAATAATAACATGAGGACAAGAAGCCTGTTTCAGTAATACAGTAGGCAAAACTGGGATGCATGGTCATGAAATTGTTCTAATTTTTTCCCTACTTTTTCTGAATATAGAACACAAGTATCTCTAATGCAACTTCCATTTATGTGAGTAAATGAATATTTCTTTCTTTAAAATGTAAAATTATATCATCTTATTCATGCTCCCATATTTCTTTCAATTTTATTACCAAAATTATTTTACTGTTGTATCTAAGCGATGGCATACATAATGTTTTTCAGAAGGGCAGGATGGTATTTTGACTGTTTCATAAAATACTGAGGGCATGCTGTCCACAAGAAGAGCCCTTCTTTTCCTATTCCAAATGAGAAAGTTAAGAAATAATTGTTAAAATTTGTAACTTAGACAATCTTGATAAAGAATGAAGACAAAGGGACCTGCACTTTGAAGAATGATTTACTAATGTTACTCTTTCTTGGAGATCCATGGAATAAAATGTCTTGGTACTGGTTCTCTAAGTACCTTAAATATGTTTCATGAACCAAACAGACATTAAGAAACATGATGTCTTGGGGTGCCTGGGTGGCTCAGTGGGTTGAACCGCTGCCTTCGACTCAGGTCATGATCTCAGGGTCCTGGGATCGAGCCCCGCATTGGGCTCTCTGCTCGGCAGGAAGCCTGCTTCCCCCTCTCTCTGCCTGCCTCTCTGCCTACTTGTGATCTCTCTCTGTCAAATAAATAAATTAAAAAAAAAAAAGAAAAGAAACATGATGTGTTCCCCAGTATTTCAAGTAGGAGGGAGTTGTTAGCTTTCCTGGTTGGTTGGTCATTGGGAGAAGGAGAACTGGACATATGAAGAGAGAGGGGTTAAGGGACAGGACAGAGACCAAGCTCAGAGCCCCACATGAAGGCTATGGCTGCTGGGGGGTCTGGTGATGGGGGTGCATGTGGTGGAGATTCCAGGACAAAGATACTGAAATGGACACTTGTCCGATGCTCTCTGCTGTTCATGGGACTCACGAAGTATGGTCCTGGTTCACTGTCGACCTACTTGAGGGACCCAAAAAATACACCTTTGGCCTGAGATAGATCAGAGGCTGTCCAGGCAAGGGACAGGCCTAGAATAACAAGAGGGTAAAGGAGAGTAGCACGTGTAATCTGAAAACATGTTCAACATTTCTATTGGTTATATGGAAAAAATAAAAACTTACTCTCTTCATAATATCAAAGACAGTAAAATGTCAGCCAAATGTTGACTGACAATTACATGCAGAAAGTAGAGTGATTTCTAAAATTGACTTGGCACACGACACATGTGTGGGATGCTATGAACTTACTTCTAGCTCGCACAAAATTTACTGTTTTACAGTAAAATGTACACTTACCGATAGGCATTTTTTTTTTTGTTTTCGTGTCCATATTTGTTTCATTTAAATGTAAACTTCAATTTTGTAGTTACTAGAACATAATGCACAACTAGAAAGCAGAAGATTATGAAGAAAGACAATTTAGGACTTGACCCAGGCACCATTAAATAAAGATAGACATTAGGCCATGAATGTAGACAAAGAGGGAAACTGAGAGGAAATTTTACATGTGGGCGTTCAGGCATGGAGGGGGTCTGAGGCAGCTCCCACACACCAGCCCCAGAGTCACGGCTCATTGCTCTGTCCTCGGGATCAAGTGCTCTCGTCAGACCATTGGTCTCTCTCTTTTGAGAAGCTGAGAAGGTGATCAAGAGAAAAATAAATGTTCTGAGGGCTCTCCCTCAAGTATGGTTTTTTGTGTTCTAGATCATAAGGGTCAACTCGCTCTGTAAATACCCCAACCTGCTGTACTAGGATTCGGGGGGGGGGGGTGCTTGCAACCTGAACATTTGAGTGAAAACTCACCCACTTTTAAAAAATCCTAACAGATTTTTTTCCATTATGAAGAGCAAAATTCCAGGTAATTCGTAAGCTTAAATATTAAGGAAGCATATCCTCAAGTACCTGTGGAGGCTCTGGGAGTTTTCTATTTTCTATGACATAATACTTTTTCTTGTCAATAATGAAACACATGATAGCACTGGGGGAAAAAACAACAACAACAAAACCTTTTGAAACCCGGCTGTGTGAGCCGGCAAAAAGACTGAAGAAAAATCCTAAAATACATCTTTTTTCTAGTCTATAATAAAAAATGCAGTCGATTGTCTTAGCTGAAGATACGACACTCTTTTTTTTTTTTTTTTTTTTTTGGTAGTTCGTTGGGGTGAGTCTACCAGTGAAAGAGGCTGTACCCGACTCATTATTTCTGCTGGTTATGTGGCTGAAGGAACCACCGAGGAACGAATTTGTCTCTTCAAACTGGTGATCTCCTGAAGCGCAAATGAACCGATTTGGGGAAAGATGTTTGTCACAAGTGCTAGAGATGCTCGAACAAGGCAAATATCTGTGTGTATTTAAAAAAAACACAGGAAAACAAAAAGAAAACTCATCTGTGTGGGAGATGAACTACTTCCAAAACTTGGCCTTACAATCTATAATAACAAGGTCCCTTGACCATCCGCTCTGTGAGGACTGTCACTTCTCTTTGGCTGGTTTGAATGCCCGTTAATGTGCTGTTGTTCCTTTCTGAGGTTTATTCCACTGTCAAGGTAACATTATGATATTTATAAGCTGAAGGTTGCAGCTTCCATATTTTGCAGAATATTAGGAAAGATGACAGCTTTTTAAAACTTTCAATATCACTGCTTTCAATGGGTTTTGGTGTCCTTGAATTTTTTGACCCTCCTGAACCTAAAACCTTCAGAGAGAGGGAGCAACGGCACATTCCTATGACGTTCTGTCGGCTTCTACAGCTAGATCCAACACTAGAGTCAATGAACGGATGCTTTCAAAAGCCTCGTCATGTTCTTGACTTAATGAAACTCTCAAGGTAAAACTTCTTGATAATAATTTCAAGGAAAACCACCTCCAATCTTACCCAGTTTACCAACAGGGCAACTTTGAGCGGTATTTTTATGATGTTGTGGTGGAAAACTCCATTTGAAAGTCGTGAGGAATTCTGTTCTAACAGTCAGCTTGCATTAGGAGAGCTTGAATAGCTCTTAGAATTTAGTTTGATTCAACTCTAAATGTAACTCACAGAAAAGATATCTGAAGAATAGAGACTGGGGGAGCAAACATTTTTTTAAATTTAAATTCAATTAGTACATGTAGTACATCATTAGTCTCAGATGTCATGTTCAACAATGTATCTGTTGTGTATAGAACTGCTTATTCAAAAACAAAGTAAATCAGTAACTTTGTAAAAAAAAAAAAAAAAAAACAAACCATGACTGCATTTTCACCAACCTCCAAGGGCTGTGTTTTCTGTTCTTCTGTAAACACAGAATTTGACTTTGGTTGCGCTCTGGCTTCCACAACGCCAAAGGCAGAAAGTGTGTGGCAAGCTAGCCACAGCTCATGCCTGTCAGTGGTTCAAGGCCACAGAGCAAAACACATGAACTTCAAGACCAAAACAGGCATTTTTAGAAAACGGCCATGTGGGTATTATATAGGGCACGGATTGCATGGAGCACTGGGTGTGGTGAAAAAATAATGAATATTGTTAAGCTGAAAAGAAATAAATTTAATTAAAAAAAGAAAGAAAGAAAGAAAACGGCCATGGCTAGTTCTATCTTTTGTCAAAATTTGTCACTGAATTTGAAATTGTAATTAACATTGGAGAAGCCTGAGTTTACCAGAAGGGGAGCTAGAGCTTAGAAAGCTTGAGAATCATTGTGAGGAGAGTCGGGTGTCCAGGTGATGGAATTACAGGCCAGGCCTTTGATAAAAAAAAAAAAAAAAAAAAAAAAAGCCACCCACCTGGTACTTTAAGGTACTGGAGTGATGTCTGGAATGAAGGTCTTCTAAGGCACTCGCATCCTTGTCCGCAAGGCTAGGATAGTGAACAGGGTCCTGAAGGGCAGAACCATAGCAGAGATTTAAAATAGGCCGGAACAGTCTTGGAAGGGAGGTTACCATGGTTCTTGACAAGCAGCTCAACTGGGAAGTCTACCCTTCAGCAAGTGCTTGCTCTGCGCAGAACCCTGGGGGTAGCTGCAGCTCCCTCACCGCCGGGACACATGTTCTGGAAGGCCCATACATACTACTACACATCATGAAGCGCCAACTGAATACAGACGACTGACCTCCAACGTCTTTAGGTTTCTTAGGATCCTCTCACACGCTTGCCTAAATAATCTGAGGCCTTACAAACTAATAAAACAGGAAGATAGGAGATAAGTAAATAAAATGGAAAGGAAGGGAATACTCAAGCTGGGAAAAGGGGAGAGCCAAAGCGAAGGAACGTCAGCTCTGTGCCGCACCACCTCTCCAGTGGGAGAGGAAAGAAACTGCAGACGGCTCTCTGCCTGCCACAGTCCCTCAGGAGCAAGGGGCCCAGAGCCCTAGGAGGAACACCTCTGAGAACTGAGAAGAACAGATCACTGCATCCTTATACGAGACTTTAAACAGTACACCTGATGGTGAGTTTTTTACAATTAAAATTTTTTAAATGTAAAATTAAAGCCAACAAAGGCCACTATTTTTAATAATAGAGCAATCTTGATAGAGGAGGTTGAATGGAAGGCATGAACGTCAAGGGGGACGCTTTAAGGGATATCATTGGATTTACCCAAGAAATTGTATTTGTTTGCTATTAACTGGAAGAGTCTACGGTTGGCTGTATTTTTCCTCTTTTGTTTGCCTGGTGAGTGTCTCACTTGGACACTCTCAGTCTTCCATTCTCAGAAACTGGATATAACCCTCTGGTTCTTAGTTGACTCCTTCTAAAATGAAAAAATACTCTCAGAAGCAGTATTAAGAGAAAATTTTGTGAGTCTTATTAAAGTGATCATACTAAGTTCTACAACACATGAAGAATGTTCTTGGCTTCTAGTCTAGTTTGATCAGCTGGTTGTAGCATGGGATTAATGCGGCCAGTATGCTTCAAGTTCCATTTGGGTCTAGAAAATTTATTCAGAGAAATCCTTTAGTTGTGTCCTCCCGAATCGACAACCTTGTAACTGTTCGGCACAAGGGAGACCAGGCAAAAGAATGCCTGGGTGATACTACTATCACCAAGACGACTACAAGGCAGTCTTCCCATGCTCCTCAGAAGCACTAGGGACCCACTGAGCCCTTTTCCTGTGAGGACCCATTTCACCATAACCTCGTGGAGTGGCCGCTATCATCGTCTTAAAGGTGAGAGAAATGAAGCTGAATCCAGAAAAGAGAGTCGAATGCATGAAGGTGACCCTTAACTAGTGGGAGAGATGCTCTGCTGAGGGGAAAATATATTTGAATCATGAATGAGCTTTCTGCACACCTCCTAGACAAACAACAGTCAGAAACACGAAGGCCGAGTAGTGTTAAACACAGTCCTGCCCAACTCTGCTCTCCTTGCAAATCTTCTTCAAGTGCACCAGCCATGAATGGCCAGGGCAGAGGATGCCCAGCAAGGCCAAGTGTTTTAATTTGGGCTGTGTCCGCCTATACCATAGCTGTTCCCCATGGGGTTGTTGCCTCTCCTTTGGGTATCACAGCAGCCCTCAGTGCTGGGAAAGCTAACACGGGATCAGTTCCATTTACCATCCTCTTCAGAAACTGCGACACTTCCAGGTAGAACTTGAAGAGGAAGCTGATGATGAGGGTCCTCTTGAACTCCACCCTCCCGCCCGGAGCTGAGCCTGGAAGGGTAACTTCGTCGAGAACCAGCCTGCAAGCCACATCCAACATCTCTTCATTCCAGGGCCTATGGGAACCAAAGAGAAGACACCTAGCTGACAACACTCATTACCTCACAGGCTCAGCTCGTGTGTGAGACAAATAATGACGGTGGGATGCAGGGAATGAGAGGACAAGCTCCACAGCTAGCCAACCCACGTTCAAATCACAGTCCTTCACTCTCAAGGTGTCTGGCCCAGGCCCACCCCTTCCTCATCAGTAAAAGGAGAATGAGAGTAGAACTCACCTCCTGGAATGGTCATGAGGAAGAAATGACAACTTGTGGTAAGTCCTTAGTCCAGCAGTAACTGACCCCTATATCACTAGAATGTTCACTGCATGCCTGGTCCTGTTGTAAGCACCTTGTTTGTAGTCACTCATTTAATCCTCTGAGGTAGGGATCTTTACCGCCTTTTGACGGATAAGGAAAGACACTGAGGTTCAATAAGCTGACTGAGATCACAGAGTTCATTGGGGTTGACTGAGTTCATACTTTTAATCATTCTTCTTTATTGGTAACCATTCTACTTTGAAATGGTCACTGATAACCTAACAAATGCTCCAGAAATATCAGCTATCAATATTATCTAGAGAAACAAAAGTCACGTAAGCAAATGCCTTTAGCCGTTTATTATAAAACAAACTCCAAAGAGCCTATTTTTTTTTTATCATGATGAATTATTCTCTCATGGTAGAAAATGAGTATTTTCTTATTTTGCTTCCTGGTCTTAGTCCTGGGAGATGGGTTCTCTCTTTCTTTCCTTCTCTCTCTCCCTGCCCCCGTCTGTCTGTCTGTCTCTCTCTCACACACACCCCCACACATACATGCACACACGCACACAGACTCCATGATGCCCACTTCAGAAGTCACTATAATCAAAACCACCTGAAATAATCATGAAATCTTACTGGAATTCCCTGCCATTAAATAGGAAAGTCACAAGCCTTTTTCTTCTCATAACCATGTGTCGCCACGCAAAGACCTGGAATATAAGGACAGGATGCCATACCTTCCGAGGAGTTTCTGGCAGGAATTCTTTGCACAGACAGTGGTTGGACCGACACCTCCATACAAGATGCATAACTCTCGGATGATGCCACCTCCTTCTCCAAAAAAGACTCTCATTCCGGAATTGACTATGGCGAGCGCATTCTGTTGCCGCTGGGCTTGTCGGAAGCCTGACACAAATTCCCACTGAAGGCAAAAGGTAAGCAGCACGTGTAGAACTACCCTGAGTGATAACAATGCACTAAACAGTTTATGTGCACCGCCTCGCAGGCCCTTGTCACACTCCGTTGTGGGCCACGCTGTGTCCCCAAAACTGATATATTAAAGTCCTAACTCCCCAGGACTTCCGAATATGACAGTATTTGGAGATACGGTCTTTAAAGAGGTATTCAGAGTAAAATGAGTTAATTAGCGTGGGCTCTCAGCTAACATGGCGGTGTCCTCATAAGAGTTAATTTGGACATAAACAGAGGGAAAACCACGGGAAACCACAGGGAGAAGATGGTCATCTATGAGCCAAGGAGAGAAGCCTTTGAAGAAACCAATCTTGCTGACATCTTGATATCAGGATTCTAGCCTTCAGAATTGTGAGAAAATAAAGTTCTATTGATTAAGCCACTCAGCCTGTGGTTCCTTATGATGGCAGCCCTAGCAAACTAGGACGCCCTTCAAGGCAAGCGTGATTATTCCCATTTTACAGATGACAGATCTAAGCCTCAGCCTGATTCGGTGGTAAGTTCAGGTCACAGGTCCTGAAACCAGGATTCAGTCTTGAGTCTGAATTCACTTAGAGTCCAAAGTCCCTCTTTCGGCTAAGTTCTGTTGGCAATGTATTTTTTTTCAGCCTCTTTTAAACCCCAAGATATAGGTAGAGCGTATTTTCAAGTCTTCTTTAGGGAAAAGCCTTATGGGTCAAAGAACTGATAAAGATTTATAGGGAGTAACTTTAGAGTTTGGGTTAGGTGAAGAAAGACAGAGAGAGAATGATAGAGACAGGGTCTCAGGAGACAAAGGTCTCCTGATTCTGGGTATGATGGGAGGGTATATAACACAAGTAAAAGGTGACTACTCACGAGTACTGTAATCTCCCCTGTAAATAGTCAACACCTTTTCTTAACTCACCTATGTCGGAATTAACAAGCTGCAGACTCATGGTAAAAGCAGGAGACTGAAAGAAGGTTCTCACCTTCCTTGAGTGGGGTATGTTCACTGAGATCAGGATCTCTTCAGGCTTCAGATCTGCACTGGGGCACCTTCTAAGAAACTCCTCGTTTAAAGGAACCTGTCGTTTTCCTTCTGTGGAAAGAAATGACACTTTCCCTGGAATCTGTTCTGTTAAACAATAAAACTTTGGAAATAGTTCTACCAAATAATCTGATGAAACTGGCTGTTTGGGAAAGGAAGTGTTCTTTCTATGCTTGGCAAATCTTTTCCCTACAAAGGCACCTTGTGGTGTTTCTTCCAGACTAGGTCCCACCTGTTTTGTTGTTGTTATTTTTGTTTGCTTGTTTGCTTGCTTATAAATGAAAATATCTAGCAAAGTGGCCCAGAGGCCACACAGAACAGCACATGAGCAGTCCTCTTCCCAGACAGCAAAATTCATTTTGAGTTTTGTAAGCAGAATGTAGATATTAATACCCCTCTTGGTATTCTGATCAAGTCACTCAACAAACACGTATTGTTTATAACCAGGAAACTGTAAGATTCAGGAGCGAATAAATAAATTGCTTTTAATGAATATATACTAGTGAGGTGCTGCCTTATTTTTTTTTAATCTCTTTTGCCAGCACCCAGGGAATTTCTGTTCTTCAATCTATACACTGGGAGAGGAACCACTTAAAGCTATATGTAATAGGACTTTCGGATGGAAGCTAAGAAGCTTTTGATATTTACACTCACATCACAAGATGTGTTTCTCATCATATGATTGTTTTAAAGGAATGTTACTTAAACATACAACTCTGAATACTAACCTTCCTCCTCAAGATAGTTTTGGCGGTATTTTATAAGGTAATTTTGAAGGTATTTTGTAGGTATTTTTAAGATCGTAGGTACCTTAAGATAATTTTGTAGTTATTGTAGGTAATAATGCAGGTAATAGAAAGCTAGTCCATTTTTAAAATGAAAATAAAAACAGACTTCTAAGGGACCAATTAGCAATAACTATTAACCAAATTGAAATAAGAGAAATCTACTAAAAGCCCTGGACTTTGTTTCAAAAACAAAACTCACATAGAATAGAATGGAGTCCCACCATTTTCAACAAAAAAAGGTCTTTAGGCTTCCATCAATGAGCAACGAAGTTCAAGCACACAAGATGACAGGGCTGCCATAACCCCCCTGTAACACCTAGAGAAAGTCTTCGACAAAGGGGCTCAGTAATTCTCAGCCACTATAGTTCTCTCTACTACTCAGGTCACAGTGGGACATTAACCAACACAAGCATGGTCAATGTCGGGTGACCAGTACAGGAAAAGACCTAGCACACGGCCTCAAAAAGAAAGTGATGAGGGGGCGCCTGGGTGGCTCAGTGGGTTGAGCCTCTGCCTTCGGCTCAGGTCGTGATCCCAGGGTCCTGGGATCGAGCCCCACATCGGGCTCTCTGCTCTGCAGGGAGCCTGCTTCCTCCTCTCTCTCTGCCTGCCTCTCTGCCTACTTGTGATCTCTGTCAGATAAATAAAGAAAAAATCTTAAAAACAAAGAAAGAAAGAAAGAAAGTGATGAGGACAGCGGAAGTGTAGGGGATTAGGAATAGACCGGCCAAATTTCCAGCATTCAGAAAGGTGGGGAGAATTATTAATATTACAAAGAATAGTCATTTTCAAAACTGGACCTCCTGCCTCCCCAGAAAGAAAAGCGGATAAGAGGAGCAGGATTAATAATTTCCAAGAAGGAGCTGTCACTTACTTTTTGATAGCAAGTTGAGAGTACAGTTGCCCACGGCCAGGAGGGGATTCAGATCTGAATCTAGGTGCCTGCTCACGATATGGCCCCCTAAAGACTTTTAAAAATAATGGAATTATTTTCAATACCTGTTACAGAATTATAAAAACACAGGTGATAAAGTAAGGAGTAAGCAAGGTTTGGGAGAATTACTATATTTTGTCTGTTTAAATGAACAAAAAGTGTCATGATTTGTCAGAGACAGTCACCCAAGACATGTATGCCAGAGTTTACCATCATCAAATACATACGGCCATGTTCCTGATCTGAGATCCAGCCAGAGTTCGCAAATGCTTCAAGAGAGCTTGGTACATCTGTGTCTTCTCCTCTGGGAGGTTCTGGATTACTTCACCCAAGATGTACTTCATCTGAGTCAGGCTGAGGCCAGCACCTAAGGTCAGCTCTGAAATGAAATCATTTATAAATAATGCGATGTGATCACTGCTGACCTGGAAATGTCATTCAACCAAAGTTGCAGACAGGGGATCTTTTTCCCAATACTTGCTGCCCTGCTTATTGATGGTAGTGGTGGTGGTGGTGAAGGAGGTGATGGTGGAGAGCAGGGAGATGGTGGTGGTGGTGGAGGTGATGGAGATGGTAATGGAGGTGATGGGGGTGGTGATGGTGACGGAGGTGGAAGTAGTGGTGGTGGTGGTAGAGGTGATGGTTGTGATGGAGCCTGCGTGTTAATGGAGGTGATGGTGGGGGTGATGATGGAGGTGGTGAGGAAGGTGTAGTGGTGATGGTGGCAGTGGGAGTGCTAATGGTGGTGATGGTGGTGGCAAAGGTAGAGGTGGTAGTAGTGATGAAGGTGATGTAGGCTAAATGTTTCTACTACACTAAATGCTTCATAGAGTCTCCTTGACTCCTAAGAAATTTTTAAGAGAATAACCTCATTTCACTGATGAAGAAACTGAGATTCAGAACTTGACTACATTCTCAGAGCTAATAGGCGAAATGGTCAAGAATTAGACTCCAGGGCTAGGCTCCAAACCCACATTTACATTACCTCTCATCATTGTCATTAAGTCAATTTCCAGATTGTGGGATCAGATGAGCCAGGCTGTAAGCTGCTCAATACATAAACTTACTCTCCTTCCTACTGTGCTTCTGGAAAGCAGAGACTGGGTTCTACTCATATTTTTCTTCTATCCAGCACTAAGCACAACATTCTTCATTGAATAGTTGTTACATGTCTCTGATATGGCAGAAGGAAGTTTTTCAGTAGACTCTGCAGACAATTAGTATTTCTTTTAACTATAGAGAATTCTTTCCTGGGTCTCCTCCAGAATGTTATCATTTTTATAAGGAGAGAATCTCTGTATATTATAATTAGGAATAATTCTTTTTCTGCTTGTCCACTGGATAAAGGACAAAAATCGATTACCAAATGCAAACTAAGAAAAGAGGGACCATAAGAACTCACCATTATGTGAACAGGTTGCAAAATTTAGTTCTTCAATTCTATCGGGAGAAATTATAACTGGGTGAAAGACACCCTTAAATTTCATTTCAGGCCCTGAAGGATTAGAAAAAAACAAATTTTGAAACTGTGATTAAAAGTGATTATCATATGGTTTCACTTATTTGTGGAGCATAACAAATAGCATGGAGGACAAGGAGAGATGGAGAGGAGAAGGGAGTTGAGGGAAATTGGAAGGGGAGGTGAACCATGAGAGACTATGGACTCTGAAAAACAATCTGAGGGTTTTGAAGGGGTGCGGGGGTGGGGGGGTGGGAGGTTGGGGGAACCAGGTGGTGGGTATTAGAGAGGACACTGATTGCATGGAGCACTGGGTGCGGTGCAAAAATAATGAATACTATTACGCTGAAAAGAAATAAAACATTTTTTTAAAAGTGATTATCTTTGGGTACCTGGGTGCCTCGGTCAGTTAAGTGCCTAACTCTTGGCTTTGGCTCAGGTCACAATCTCAGGGCGGTGCGATCGAGCCCCATGTGGGACTCTGCGCTGGGCATGGAGCCTGTTAAGATTCTCTTCTCTCCCTCTCCCTCTGCCCCTCCTCCCCTGCTCACACACTATCACTCTCTCTCTCAATAGAAAAAAAAAAAAAGTGATTATCTTTAAATATGTAAAAGTTACATTATCTTTCCATTGGTCTGTTCATTGCCAAATCACCCAGAGACAGGCCAGATGGACTTCCACTGGACTTGGAGGCCTCCTTGAACTCGTCAGCTTGAAGTGTTGGCTGATTAGTTTGAGAAGACTTGTGGCATGCTCAAAATTCTCTTTGGGAGGACTCTGGCAGTCTCCTCAGAGAAGAAGGAAGTCAAACTGAGTTCACAACAGACCCAATAGAAAGACCCTGTAACTGCAGTGTAAGAAAATCATTTCATATCTATCAGGATACCACCAAAAGAGGAAACAAAGAGTGACTTCAAATATGAGCCCAAGATCAGTCGCCACATGGAAGGAAAGAACAGCTGTCACCGGAACTGCTACTTCTGTGCTGTTATGAAGCAGATCTTCTGGGTGTAACTCTATGCACTGCTCTGATTCCGGGCAATAGGAATTTCCTTACATAATGGAAGTTGTGAAAGTCTCTTAAGCAATCCCAAGAGTCAAGTCTAAACTATTAAAAGTGCTTTTTTGGACTGTTTTTCCTGAGAACATGAACATGAGGTTCTTTCCTCCAAAGTCCTTTTCCTCACTTCCCTCAGAAGAGGTCCCTGGGGTTCTACATACCTACAGAGGTGTTCCCCATGACAACAGGGGCCTGAGGGTAGTTGAATTTCGCTTCTAGAAGTTCTGTCAGGGTCATTGGAGAAATCCATGTCATTCTATCACCAACAAAAATCCTGGTCCTTTGTGGTTGTTTCTCAGCCATTATCTGTTAAAACAGCAAGAGGGATTCGAGATCATCACATGAAAACATTTCCACCTGTTTCTACCCCATTTTGGTAGGAAACAGAAAAAGGAAATAAGAGATCTTTTTTAAAAAAGAAAATAAAAGTGACCTAAAAGTAAAGCTTTACTAAGCATTCAGAGTTCAGATTAAACATATAAAAGTATTTTATTCCTTCTGGAGACTGTTCTCCTATATCTAACTTTGCTGCTTGTGTATCTTCAAGGAATTCATTTCAATGTTTAAAAATATTTTAATATGCTTAATTATGTCAAACCTTCATTCTACAGAAGAATAAACTTCAACAAAGCTAGAAGTAGAAAACATGTCTACATTTATAGAAGTTGTGATGACATATTCTTATAGATACAATCTGCTACTTTTAACCATCAACTATCTTTAGAGCTTGGGTTAAGAATGGCAGATGGATGTTATTTGCCAATCAGCTTCCAAGAGGATCCATCATCAAACACGCTTCCTAAATATCTCACCATGAATTCCTCTAGAATGAGCTCAACTTTGCCTTACCATTAGTTCTGGAGGAAATATCAATTCTTGAGTTGGATCCAATGGCAGAAACTCCTTTTCTGAGAAGAGTTTTGTACTTGTCTTAAAAAAAGAAAAGAAAGTAACAGGAGTTATTGTCATCAGGCAACTCTAACTACTTTAAATCCTTTGTGGAATGAGCTGAGAAGAAGACATACAGCAGACAGAAATAAAACCAACTGGCCAGCCACAGTCTCTGGGTTCTAAGTCAAGGGCTCTAACAAAGACCTAGTTATTAGCAACTCAATGCAGATGCCAATGGTCCTCAAAGCTCAACTTCCTGCGTGTTCTCTTTGAGGTCTAGGAAAGCAGAGGAGGCACGAGCAGCTGAGAACAAGAGTGTTTCTCCAAATTCCCTTCCATCACTTCTCCCTCTGCCAGTTCTTTCATTTCCCTAATGTCTTCACTTTGCTTGGCTAGTCCTTGAAAAAGGTTTTTAAAAAACTAAGAGACATTAAGGGATCAAAACATTTTTTCTCCTATGGATAGTTGTTCTTGGACCAGAATAATATCTGGAAAGAAGAATGAAGTTTAGGACAGATTTTTTTTTTTTTTTGGATGAAGATGGAGAATGAAGGTGGGGGCCATGTTGAAATCCCTCAAATGAGTCAACTGAGGCAGCCATTTATTCTTCCTAAAAGTAAGTGGGTTTCTGTTCATGCCCTGAGAAAACTTTAACAAAAAAATTACAACTCACTGACCTTATTTCCTTCTTCAAATTCTGTTAATTCATTTATTCCTTGATCCAGACAGCAAACCCCATTTTCTTTACTTTGACAGCAGCCAGAAGTCTAGAGGGTAAAAAAACAAATAATCAAGAATTTATTGCTGATTCTACTAAGTATTTTTTCAACTTTCTTGAGATAAAACTGACAAATAAAATTGTATCTTTAAAGTGCACAATATGGGGATGCCTCGGTGGCTCAGCTGGTTAAGCATCTGCCTTTGGCTCAGGTCATGACCCCCAGGTCCTGGAATCAACTCCTGTGTCAGGATCCCTGCTCGGTGTGGAGCCTGCTTCTCCCTCTCCTGCCACTCCCCCTGCTTGTGCTCTCTTTCTGATAAATACATAAATAAAATCTCTAAAAAAATAAAGCACACAATGTGATTGCTTTACATATGCATACTTTGTTAAATGATTACCACAATCAGTTTGATAAACACACCCATCATCTCACATAGTTACCATCTTGCATGCATGTATTGTGAGAATACTTAAGGTCAACTCTCTTAGCAAATTTCAAGTGCACAACACAATTTTATTAACTATAGTCACTGTGCTGCAAATTAGATTCCCAGAGCTTACTTGTCTTATAACTGAAGGCTTGTGCCCTTTAACTAGCATCTCTCATTCTCCCAGTCCCTGACCCTGGCAACCACAATTGTGCTCTGTTGCTCTGAGTTCAACTTTTTTTTTTTTTAAATTTCTGCATTTATGTGAGATCATACAGTATTGTCTTCCTCTATCTGGCTAATTTCACATAGTGTAATGTCCTCTAGATTCACCCATGTTCTTGCAAATGGCAGGATTTCCCACTTTCTCATGGCTGAATAATAATTGTGTGTGTATACATTAATCTGTTGATGGGCACTTAGGTTATTTCCTTTTAGTGAATAATGCTGCAATGAATATGGGAGTTCAGAATCTCTTTGAGGTACTAATTTCATTTCCTTCAGTTATATACCCAGAAGTGGGATTGTTGGATCCTATGGTGGTTCTATATTTAACTTTTTGAGGAAATTCCACCTTGTTTTCCACAGTGCCTATACCAATTTACTTTCCCATGAACAGTGAACAAGGATACCCTTTTCTTCGTATCCTTGCCAACATTTAACTTTTGACGTTTTGATAGCAGCCATCCTAACATGTGTGAGGTATCTCACTGTGGTTTTGATTAGCATTTTCCTGCTGACTAGTGATGTTGGGTACTTTTCAGGTACCTGTTGACCATATGTATGTCTTTTTTAAAAAAATTTCTATTCAGATCTTTTGCCCATTTTTTAATCAAATTACTTTTATTTTTTGCTACTGAATGCATTAGTTCCTTATATAATTGGATATTAACTCCCTATGGTTAATGGTTTGCAAATATCTTCTCTCATTGTATAGGCTGCTTTTGCATTTAATTGCTTCCTTCAATGTGCAGAAGACTTTCAGTTTGAGAGAATAACACTTGCTTATTTTTCCTTTTGTTGCCTGTGCTTTTGGTTTCATACCAAAAAAAATCATTGCCAAGCTCAATGTCAAGGAGTTTTTTCCCCTGTTTTATTCTAGGAGTTTTATGGTTTCAGGTCTTACAGTTAAGTCTTTAATACATTTTGAGTTCATACGTGAGTGGTAAAAAGTAGAGGTGCAATTCATTCAGGTTTCCCTAAGCCATTTATTGAAGAGACTATCCTTTCATCATTGTGTTCCTGGCTTCACTGTCAAAGATTATTTGACTGTGTAGGCATGAGTTTATACCTGAGATTTCAATTCTGTTCCACTGGTCTGTGGGTCTGTTTTATGCCAGTGCCATATTGTTTCAATTGTTATAGCTTTGTGAAATAGTTTAAAAACAGGATCTGTGATGCAACCAGTTTTGTTTTTTCTCAAAATTGCCTTGCCAATTTAGGATCTTTTTTGGTTACATGCAAATACTAGGATTTTTTTTCTATTTCTGTGAAAAATGCTAATGGAATTTTCTTAGGGATTGCATCGACTCTGTAGATTGCTTTGGTAGTATGGACATTTTAACAGTATTAATTCTTCCAATCCATGAACATGGGATATCTTTCCATTTATATCTGTCTTCCTCAATTTCTTTCAACATTGTCTTATAGTTTTCAGTGTATAGATCTTTCACTCCCTTGGCTAAATTTATTCTTGAGTATTTTATTGTTATCGATGCTATTATAAATAGGATTGTTTTCTTAATCTTTCTGATAGCTTGTTAGTATATAGCAACATAACTGCGTTTTGTATGTTGATTTTATATCCTGCAACTCTACTTAATTCATTGATTAGTTCTAACAATTTTTTTGGTGGAGTCTTCAGGGTTCTATATATAAAGTCATGTGCACAGAAAATTTTACTCCTTTCTTCCCAATTTGGATGACTTTTATTTCTTTTTCTCGCCTAATTGTTTGGCTAGGACTTCTGGTACTATGTTGAACTGAAGTGGCAAGAGTGGGCATCCTTGTCTTGTTCTTGATTCCATTCATTGTATTCTTCAGCTCCAGAATTTCTGCTTGCCTGTAATTATTTCTATCTCTCTGTCAAACTTCTCATTTAGTTCATGTGTTGTTTTCCTGATCTTGCTGAATTATCTTTCTGTGTTTTCTTGTTGCTCATGGTTAGTTGGATCCATGTTCTACTGATGCCCTCTCAGAGCCCTGGCTTCTCTCCGCCCACCCTTTCCTGCCCCCAGATTGTGCATCACTCCTCAGTATTCTGGATGAGGTGAGAAATAAGTGGGCCTCTTTGGCAGTGTCCACACAGCTGGGGAAGCCAGATACCCGCTCACATGAGAACGTGAGAATGTTCCCTCATGGGGTAAATCAGGAGCCAAGAAGGTCTGACTTGGCACTGAACTATGCCACGTTGTGGGAAGGATGATGCAGATAGAGTGAAACAGTTTCTTTCACTCTCTTCAATGTATATAGCCTTGGATTTATTGTTGTTGTTGTTCCACTGGTGTGATGGGATTTCTCCACTGGACTCCTGGACTTATCCTTAAATCACTCTTATCCTAGAGTGAGTGTCAAAATTGGTGTTTTTTGGGAACAAGAGAGTAGAAAACTCCCGTTTCACCATGTTGCTGATGTTACTCCTCTATTGCCTAAATCTTGATTCAAGCTTGGTACCTGGTCCTCACTTAGATGGAAAAGCAGCTGATCCAGCCTCAGGTGGAGCTGGTCTTCTGGGGTGAGTTGCTAAAGCTGGAGATGAAATGCAAACACTAGGCTGGAAGCAAAGTCCCCTCTACTAACAATTAAATAAAACAGGTGACTACCAGCTGAAACATAATACAGAATCAATACTGCTAAATGCTATGAAAAAAGAACCATGTGTATGTAAACATATCCATACCAACTTCTAATTTAAAAAAGTCTAAGGTTTTGAGAAAATTTGAATAGTAGTGATTATTCAATAAGCTAAAATATGTAAAATTCTTATAACAACGTCTGGCACTCAGCAATAAATATTAACAATATTAATATTTAATATTTTATTAATGATAGATATTAACAATTACTATGGCTATCACTCGGTTCTTATTTATGACATATTGATTTTATAGTTGAGTACAAAGGGCAATCTTCTGTCCCTCATTTCCAGATTGTTTGTTCACTTATTCATGCAGCAGATAGTGAACAAGTGGCTATTCAATAAGTGCATGGGGCCCAGCCCTACAGACACACAGACCCTGCTGTCAAGCAGCCCATTGTCTGATGGGAGAGATGGGAGAGCAAACGGGAGTGAAACCACGGTGTGACCACTGCTGTGCCAGGAGTATGTACAGAGGGCTGCAGGAGCAACAGGGGTGTGGGGGTGGGCAGGGCACCTGACACAAACAGATAAGGGAAAACTCCTCAAAACAATGACCCATAGCCAGTATCAAAGTGCTTAGGCGCTCATTATGGGACTCTCCAGGCTAGCTCAATGGATGAGAGAAAACACCTGCCCAAGAATCAAATAACAAAGAGCAATTACAGAGCCTGAGATAAGAAGGGGCCTTGTATTAGTAACAATGGCTGTTCCCCTAGTCACTTCTGGTAACCCCTCTGAAGGGCTCCACACTCAGTAGGAAGTCTGCTTAAGATTCTCTCTAAGAAGAAGAAAGGGAGAGAGGGGAAGAAGGTATGCTGGAGCAACTTATAGCAGAGAATTTCCCTAATTTGGCAAAGGGAGCAAGCATCAAAATTCAGGAGGCACAGAGAACCCCCCTCAAAATCAATAAAAATAGGTCAACACCCCATCATCTAATAAAGTCTAAGTGACAAAGAGAAAATTCTGAAAGCAGCTTGGGACAAGAGGTCTGTAACCTACAACAGCAGAAATATTAGACTGGCAGCAGACCTATCCACAGAGACCTGGCAGGACAGAAAGGACTGGCATGTTATATTCAAAGCACTAAATGAGAAAAATATGCAGCCAAGAATACTATATCCAGCTAGGCTGTCACTGAAAATAGGAGAGATAAAAAGATTCCAGAACAAACAAAAATGAAAGGAATTGGCAAATACCAAACCAGCCCTATAGGAAATATTGAAAGGGGTTCTCTAAGCAAAGAGAGAGCCTAAAAGTAACAGACCAGAAAGGAACAGAGACAATATACAGTAACAGTCACCTTACAGACAATGGCACTAAATTCATATCTTTCAATAGTTACCCTGAATGTAAAGTTCTTTAATTTCCTGGTTGGCCAATTGCCCCAGGGCTAAGTGCCCCAATCAAAAGACACAGCTGTATCACAATGGGTAAAAAAAACAAGACCCGGGGCTCCTGGGTGGCTCAGTGAGCCTTTGGCTGAGCCTTCCGCTCAGGTCATGATCCCAGGGTCCTGGGATCAAGCCCCGCATCAGGCTCTCTGCTCAGCGGGGAGCCTGCTCCTTCCTCTCTCTCTGCCTGCCTCTCTGCCTACTTGTGATCTCTGCCTGTCAAATAAATAAATAAAATCTTTAAAAAAAAAAAAAAAAACAAGATCCACTGATATGCAAGAGACACCTCTAGATTTAAAGTGACAGGGTGAATAACAATTTACCATGCTAATAGACATCAAAAGAAAGCTGGGCGGCAATCCTTATATCAGATAAATTAGATTTTAAGCCAAAGACTATAATAAGAGATGAGAAAGGACATTATATCATACTTAAAGAGTCTGTCCAACAAGAAGATCTAACAATTTTAAATATCTATGCCCCTAATGTGGGAACAGCCAATTATATAAACCAGTTAATAACAAAATCAAAAAATCACATTGACAGTAATACAATAATAGTAGGGGACTTTAACAGCCCTCCCTCCCCCACTGAGATGGACAGACCACCTAAGCAAAAGATCAGCAAGGAAATAAAGGCTTTAAATGACACACTGGACCAGAAGGACATCACAGATATATTCAGAACTTTCCAACCCAAAGCAACAGAATACACATTTTTCTCTTGTGCACATGCAGCATTCTCTGGAATAGATCACATCCTGGTCACAAATCAGGTCTCAACTGGTACCAAAAGATTGGGATCATTCCCTGCATATTTTCAGACCACAGTGATCTGAAACTAAAACTCAACCACAAGAGGAAAGTTGGAAAGAACTCAAATGCATGGAGGCTAAAGGGCATCCTACTAAAGAATGAATGGGCCAACCAGGAAATTAAAGAACTTTAAAAATTCATGGAAACAAATGAAAATGAAAACACAACTGTTCAAAATCTTTGGGATGCAGCAAAGGTGGTCCTGAGACAAAAGTACATAACAATATAAGCCTTTCTCAAGAAACAAGAAAGGTCTCAAGTACATATCCTAACCCTATACCTAAAGAAGCTGAAAAAAGAACAGCAAAGAAAGCCTAAACTCAGCAGGAGAAGAGAAATTGTAAATATCAAAGCAGAAATCAATTAAACAGAATCCAAAAGAACAGCAGAACAAATCAACGAAACTAGGAGCTGGTTCTTTGAAAGAATTAATAAGAATGATAAACCCCTGGCCAGAATTATCAAAAAGAAAAGGGAAAGGACCCAAATAAATAAAATCATGAATGAAAGAGGAGAGATCACAACTAACACCAAAGAAATATAAACAATTATAAGAATATATTATGAGCAAATATACACCAGAAAATCTGACATTCTGGAAGAAATAGGTGCATTACTAGAGACATATAAACTACCAAAACTGAGCCAGGAAGAAACAGAAAACCAGAACAGACCCATAATTAGTAAGGAGATTGAAGCAGTCATCAAAAATCTCCCAACAAACAAGAGCTCAGGGCCTGACAGCTTCACAGGGGAATTCTACCAAACATTTAAAGAAGAATTAATACCCATTCTCCTGAAACTGTTTGAAAAAATAGAAATGGAAGGAAAAGTTCCAAACTCATTTTATGAGGCCAGCAATACCTTGATCCCCAAACCAGACAAAGGCCCCATCAGAAAGGAGAATTAAAGACCAATATCCTTGATGAACATGGATGCAAAAATTCTCATCAAAATACTTTGGGAGAAATTGGAGGGGGAGACAAACCATGAGAGACTGTGGACTCTGAAAAACAATCTGAGGTTTTGGAGGGGTTGGGGGGTGGGAGGTTGGGTAAGCCTGGTGGTGGGTATTATGGAGGCACGTATTGCATAGAGCACTGGGTGTGGTGCATAAACAATGAATTCTGTAACACTGCAAATAAATTTAAAAAATAGGGGTGTCTGAGTGGCTCAGTGGGTTAAAGCCTCTGCCTTCAGCTCAGGTCACGATCCCAGGGTCCTGGGATCAAGACCTGCATCGGGCTCTCTGCTCAGTGGGGAGCTTGCTTCCCTTCCTCTCTCTCTGCCTGCCTTTCTGCCTACTTGTGATCTCTGTCTGTCAAACAAATAAATAAAATCTTTAAAAATAAATAAATAAATAAGAATTTTTTTTAAACCTTAAAAAAACACAACTAGTCAATAGGATTAAACAGTATATTAAAAGGATTATTCACCATGACCAAGTGGGATTTATTCCTAGGCTGCAACGTTGGTTCAACATCTGCAAATCAATCAATGTGATACAATTCATTAATAAAAGAAGGAACAAGAACCATATGATACTCTCAATAGATACTGAAAAGGTATTTGACAAAGTACAACATCCTTTCTTGATCAAAACTCTTCACAGTGTAGGGACAGAGGATACATACCTCAATATCACAAAAGCTATCTATGAAAAACCCACAGCAAATATCATTCTCGATGGGGAAAAACTGAGAAATTTTCCCCTAAGGTCAGGAAAATGGCAAGGCTATTCACTATCATCACTGTTATTCAACATAGTACTGAAGTCCTAGCCTCAGCAATCAGACAACAAAAAGAAATAAAAGGCATCCGAATCAGCAAAGAAGAAGTAAAAATTTCACTCTTTGCAGATGATATGATACTTTGTATGGAAAACCCAAAAGACTCCACTCCAAAATTGCTAGAACTCATATAGGAATTCAGTAAAGTATCAGGACATAAAATCAGTGCACAGAAAAGTGTTGCACTTCTTTTCTTTTCTTTTTAAATTTTTAAAAAATATTTTATTTATTTGACAGAGAGATCACAAGTAGATAGAGAGCCAGGTGGGGGGGGGGGAGCAGGCTCCCCGCTGAGGAGAAAGTCCGATGTGGGGCTTGATCTCAGGACCCGGAGATCATGACCTGAGCTGAAGGCAGAGGCTTAACCCACTGAGCCACCTAGGTGCCCCCAGTTGCATTTCTATACACCAAGAGCAAGACAGAAGAAAGAGAAATTAAGGAGTTGATCCCATTTATAATTGTACCCCAAACAGTAAGATACCTAGGAATAAACCTAACCAAAGAGGCAAAGAATCAGAAAACTATAAAGTACTCATGAAAGAAATTGAGGAAGACACAATGAATGTAAAAATGTTCCATGCTCATGGATTGCAAGAACAAATATTGTAAAGATGTCTATACTACCTAAAGCAATCTATACATTTAATGCAATCCCTATCAAAATACCATCAATTTTTTTCACAGAAGTGGAACAAATAATCCTAAAATTTATATGGAACCAGAAAAGACCCTGAATAACCAGAGAACATTGAAAAAGAAAACCAAAGTTGGTGGCATCACAAGTCCAGACTTCAAGCTCTATTACAAAGCTGTAATCATCAAGACAGTATGGCACTGGCACAAAAACAGACACGTAGATCAATGGAACAGAATAGAGAGGCCATAAATGGACCCTCAACTCTATGGTCAACTAATTTTTGACAAAGTAGGAAAGACAGTCTCTTCAACAAATGGTGTTGGGAAAATTGGACAGCCACATGCAGAATAATGAAATTGGACCATTTCCTCACACCACACACAAAAATTGACTCAAAATGGATGAAGGACCTCAATGTGAGGAAAGAATCCATCAAAATCCTTGAGGAGAACACAGGCAGGAACCTCTTTGACCTCAGCCGCAGCAGCAACATCTTCCTAGGAACATCACCAAAGGCAAGGGAGGCAAGGGCAAAAATGAACTATTGGGACTTCATCAAGATCAAAAGCTTTTGCACAGCAAAGGAAACAGTCAACAAAACCAAAAGACAACTGACAGAATGGGAGAAGATATTTGAAAATGACATATCAGATAAAGGGCTCATATCCAAAATTTATAAAGAACTTCTTTTTTTTTTTTTTTAAAGATTTTATTTACTTATTTGACACAGGGAGAGATCACAAGTAGTCAGAGAGGCAGGCAGAGAGAGAAGAGGAAGTAGACTCCCTGCTGAGCAATGCAGGGCTCGATCCCAGTACCCTGAGATCATGACCTGAGCTGAAGACAGAGGCTTTAACCCACTGAGCCACCCAGGCGCCCCTATAAAGAACTTCTCAAACTCAACACCCAAAAACAAATAATCCAATCAAGAAATGGACAGAAGACATGAACAGACATTTCTGCAAAGAAGATATCCAAATGGCCAACAGACTCATGAAAAAGTGCTCCACATCATTCAGCATCAGGGAAATACAAATCAAAACTTCAATGAGATACCACCTCACACTAGTCAGAATGACTAAAATTAACAAATCAGGAAATGACAGATGTTGGAGGGTGTGGAGAAAGGAGAACCCTCCTGCACTGTTGGTAGGAATACAATCTGGTGCAGCTACTCTGGAAAACAGTATGGAGGTTCCTCAAAAAGCTGAAAATAGAGCTACCCTATGACCCAGCAATCACACTACTGGATACTTACCCTAAAGATACAATTCTAGTGATCTGAAGGGGCACGTGCACCCAAATGTTTATAGCAGCAAGTCCACAATAGCCAAACTATGGAAAGAGCCTAGATGTCCATTGACAGATGAATGGATAAAGAAGATGTGGTGTGTACACACACACACACACACACACACAATGGAATACTATGCAGCCATCAAAAATTGAAATCTTGCCATTTGCAATGACATGGAAAGAACTAGATGGTATTATGCTAAGCAAAATAAGTCAATCAGAGAGAGACAATTATCATATTATCTCTTTGATATGAGGAAGTTAAGAGGCAGGGCGAGGTGTTGTGGGAGGTAGAGAGGGGAAAAAAATGAAACAAGATAGGACTGGGGAGGGAGCAAACCATAAGAGACTCTTAATCTCAGGAAACAAACTGAGGGTTGGTGGGGGGTGGGGGTGGGGAGGGATAAGGTGCCTGGGTTATGGGCACTGGGGAGGGTATGTGCTATGGTGAGTGCTGTGAAATGTGTAAGCTTGATGATTCACAGACCTGTACCCCTGGGGGAAATAATACATTATATGTTCATAATAAATAAATAAATAAATAAATAGAGTCTCTCTGCCTTTCCCTTTGTCCCTCCTCCTGCCACACTCAATCTCTCTCTCTCCCTCTCTCAAATAAATAAATAAATAAATAAATAAATAAATAAAATCTTTTTTTAAAAAAATTCCCTTCTACTTACTTTACAGAAAGTCTTGCATGCATCAATTATGGGCCTATATCCGGTGCAACGGCATAGGTTACCTGAAGGAGAAAAACTCAACTGTATTACTCAACTAACCTAGAGAGAGGCACAGTCTGCCAAGTGCATGATGAAAGTCAGAACCCCCATCCAAGAAGAAGGCCCCATTGGACATTCAGTCTATTTTTCATCAGCAACTTGGGATATTAAGTTGAGGGTTCTGAAGTAGAGCTGAACAACCCAGTTATTTGTGTTTTCTCTCTGTAAACAGTTTCGTATCTTCTGCTTGTGATAGGTGATCAAAGAACACATTGATTTCAAGCTAAAAACTTGGTCTATAGGCACATTCAAGAGCTAAGCTTCAGCTGATTGATCAAAGACTTTTTGTAGTAACAAAGGCAATTATTAAACTTCAGAAACAACCAGGCACACACTTATAACAAATCATTAGGGCAGCATTTCTCTCAAAGTGGTCCATAGCCCACATTCATCCCACACCCACAAATCTGAAGTGTTATTAAAAAAATAAAGCCAATCTGAAGCAAGCTATCTGGGGTTTCATCCCAGGAACTTCCATTCTACAAATTCCACCATGAAAGTCTTAAGCACTCTAAAATCTGAAAACCCCTTGTTCACATTATAAATAGTCACGAGATCCAAGGCGTAATGGGATCTAAAGGAAATCAGGCAAGAGACAGTTCCCGTGCTGCATCTCTCCTTCCTACTTCCATTTGCTCTGGTCCTCAGGTGTGCGGAAGAGCGAGACTCACGGGCTCTACCCTCGTGTTCTCTGGCAGGGAAACAGGGTCCTTGGGAGGCAGGAGATGGACAGATAGACCCACGGACAGTTTCACTGGGATCTGGGAAGCTATTATTTTAAAAATTTGTTTAGAATCTTGTAAATGAAGACTTCCTGCATCCACACACACACTGAGCCGCTGAACTTGGTAAAATCACTCTAGCCTGGATAAAGACAGTTATTTGAAATAAGTATCACCAGAAGATCTCAATGTCTTTGATCTCATGGTGTATTCATCGGAGTCCTCTGATCGCTAACGGGATCCTGAGAGCACCCCTCCCTGGGAGAGAGTGGCATGTGGAGACAGCTGGACCCTTTCCAAGAGTAAATGAATAAATGGACTTTGTCATGTTTGTAAAAATAAGCAAATAGGGGCACCTGGGTGGCTCAGTGGGTTGAGCATCTGCCTTCAGCTCAGGTCATGACCTCAGGGTCCCAGGATTGAGCCCCGAGTCGGGCTCTCTGCTCAGCGGGGTGTCTCCCTTCTCCCTCTGCCTGCTTCTCCCTCTCCTTCTGCCACTCCCCCTGCTTGTGCTCTCTCTCTCTCTTTCTCAAATAAATAAATAAAATCTTAAAAAAATAAGAGAACAGTAAAAAGGGGAGGGAGGACTGGGTGGCTCAGTTGGTTAAGCGGCTGCCTTCGGCTCAGGTCATGATCCCAGCGTTCTGGGATCGAGTCCCCCATCAGGCTCCTTGCTCGGCAGGGAGCCTGCTTCTCCTTCTGCCTCTCCCTGCCATTCTGTCTGCCTGTGCCCTTTCTCTCTAAAGGGGGAAAAAAAAAAAGGAGGGAGGAGACTTAAAAAAAAAAGATTTTATTTATTTATTTGAAAGAAAGAGAGAGACAGTCAGAGAGAGCATGAGCAGGGGGACAGGAAAGATGGACTGAGCCACCCAGGCAGGAAGGAGACTTTCATAAATCAAGAGAGACAAGGAATGTATCAGCCAAGGGAAATGTGCGGATCTTGTGTGAATCCTGATTTGGACAAAGTAATTCTTCCACTTATTGGTGGTACAACTTTAAATAAATTCTCTCTAAACCTCAGTTTCTCCATGTACGATGTGGAGATAGTAACAATGCCTACCTTGCACTGGTATCATGAAGGGTAAATGAGACAATCTTTGTACAACATGAATACCGCACGTGGCACACGGTGAGTGTCTACCGTCACCTCTGACCATCGCCATTATTAAAACAAAAGCACATGTATATATAACCTACCACCAAGGGCTTCCATTATCTGCTCCAGAGAAGGCTCTGGATGGTTCCTCAGCAGTGTGTAGATGGACATCACCATTCCAGGGGTGCAGAACCCACACTGCGTGCCATGACACTTGGCTATCCTTTCCTGGAAGCACAGCAAGATTAGAAATGCAGAATCTTGGGCCCTATCCCAGACCTACCGGATCAGAATCTGTACTCTGACAAGATCCCCGGGCAGCCCATTTGCACAATAAAACTGGAGAAGAGGTCCTGGAAAATTCTTCTCATCCTAGGTGTCTCCTTTTCTCAGACTGGGTGGCTGTGATTACTGGTCCTTGACTTTCATTAAAGGCTCTCAGCCTTTGGACTCACCAGGGGAATTTAAAATTTCCAAGGGCCAGGAAGCAGCCCAGGCCAAGAGCACAGACCTGTATTTTTTAGATTCCGCGGTGGTTTCAATACATAATCCAGAATGGGAATCACAGAAATAAGGCTCACCCCCTTTAAGTCCCTCAGAGAAGTGAAGCAAATTGTGCGCATGTTGAGAAAACCGAACCAAGCCAAACCCCCGAGTGCCTGTAGCTGCCCACGATCACCCTATCACTTCAGCACACAGGAGTTGGCAAAGTGCAGCCGTTAATCCACAAAACGGTCAAGAGAGAAGCACTGCCTCTTTCTCGACCAAACCTTTTCCCTCCCAGCATTTTCTCTTCGGAGTCTAACTTCAAAGGCACTGCCCCATTATGGAAGCGGTCTTCTGGCTCCGTTGCAACCCCAGGAGCTCAGCAGCAGCTACTAAATGAAATGCTGTCTCACAGCCGTGAACTGCCTCTTCTCACAGGAGCACCCAGGCAGGATTTGCTCCCTGTAGGTAATGAGGTTTCACAGGACATAGACAGGACCCGACATTGCTCAAGCCCAGGGAACGGGAAGTGTGTTATTCTCTATGTTGCCCCTATCTTTTCCCTCTTTGGTCCTCTCCTCATAAGTGACCTTCAGTAACCTAGATGAAAACAAGTAGCAACAGCTACTTTTTACGGGCAACATATAAATAATTTAAAGGGCCAGGTGTCTTTCCTTTGAAAGGTGTCTTTCCAACAAGGTGCTGCCTTAGGAGAAAAGCCTCCAAATTTATTAAAACTCCTATCATCTGTCTTTTGAACAAGACCTACATTTTAAAAATCCTTTTTGGAGATGAGATTTTCATCCAGCTTTAAAATAAGGTTATTTTCCATTTTGTGTGTGGGGGGAAAAGGATGAAATCATAACCCTCAATACATACAGCCCTCATTTCTTTGAACTTGGAAGATGTAACATGGAGAGGTCCTATCCAGTTAGAACATGAAAACTAAACACAGCAATGTTGGGCTTTTCTTCCCAAAGAAAAAGGCCTCTATTCTTGAAGAAGCATTTTTCTAAGAAATCAGTTGTAAAACACACACAGCAGGTGTCACTCCTGGCCTCAAGCTCAGTTCCATGTATAGGCAGTGACCAAACTGCAGGGCTCAGACTATCCTACCATGTTAACCACTGGGCCTTGCTGCACTTTCTGAAGCACAAAAACCCTCTGAGAAAGAAGCCCAGCCTTACCTGAACAGGATGAATCCTGGTCTTGGTGCTTCCTATGCCTTCTATCGTGGTGACAGAAGCCCCGTACAGGGAGCAGATGGGGATCAGACAGGCATTGGCGGCATGATGGCTTCAGAATGCAAAAGGGAAACACAAAGTAAATTATACCCAGTGGGAAACAATTTGCTGGGTGAGCGTTCACCCAGCACCTCCAATATGGCAGGTTTTGTACAATGCTTCAGACATTGCAAATACCTTCTATCCTCAGTTCATGCCCAGGTTTTAGAACCAAAATATACAGGTTTTTATACAGAACTGCATCCATATATATACCCACACAAAAGAAAGATTGGAAGAATATTATTCATTTATAATTAAATGGAAAGATTTATTGAGTGTCTACTATGTGCCACGCAAAGTTTGAGGCACTTTGGATCCATTGGTCAATAAGACATATAAAGTTCCTGCCCTTGTAGAGTATATATCCTAATTAGGGGAAGATAGACAATACATATATATGTAGACCACACATACACACATAAACTGAGAGAGTAAGAAGTCCTATGAATAAAGTGATACAGGTAAAGGGAATAAGGAGTTGCAGAGGTGAGGTGGGCATTGCTATTTATAAGCTGATCAAAGAGGGTTGACTGCATAACATTTTTGCTGGAACCTGAGTGATTTGAAGGAGGCAGACATGAAGGTTTGGGAGCAAACATTCCAGGTAGAGGGACAACATGTGCAAAGGCCCTGAGACAGGAATGGGCTTGGGATGCTTGGGAACAGAAAGAAGGCCAGTGAGGTTGGAGCACAATGAATACAGGAGAAATGGTGGGATTCCTGGTTGAGAGACATACAAATTAGGTAATTGTAAGGCTTCATTTAGAAACTTGTAAGAGACCTTCACTCTCATTCTAAAAACATGCTATAAAACTATATAATTATAGTTTTTTAAAAACTCATCAGACGCTGGGTATGTAAAGAAACTTAAAGGACCTAAACTCCATTAAGTACAATCCCTTTGTAAGACAGATGAGATACAGCTGTCCCCATCTCTGACATGGATGGAGGGAACAGAATCTGCCTTAAACAGGAGTAAGGAGAAATCATGCCAATTTTCAACATATATTTAATGTGGGCTGATGCAACAAATTAAAATACAAAGCTGGACTATACTGTCCCCAATCTCTTCCCCACCAAACTGCACTGAGTGCTGAGGGTAATACTCTAAAACTAGGCATAGGGAAGGAGTGCTACAAAACAAAAACAAAAACAATAAAACTGCTCCATGCACACGGACACCTATCTGAGGAAGCTGGGGGAAGCAGGAGAACCGACAGAAAACTGTAAGCACTCAGGCTTCGCAGAGTGTAGGGCAGTTGCCACCCTCCAGAGGCTGAAGACAGTGAGGCCTGGCTGTAAGATATCTCCCAAAGCATGGAAGTGAGATGGTAGAGCAAGAGAACTTCTTGGTGAATCAAAAAATGGGCAGCCAGGCTGTAAAGCAGAGAGGGATCACCCAGAGTTCAGGAAGAAAGTGACCTGGCTGTGGAAAACAGGCAGATCTCCAAAATCTTACCGCTGCTCAGATCCTTAGCCCTCATCTGAGCTCTGCAGAATGATGTAAAATTGTTTAAGATATGCATGGCTGGAGTCCAAAAGAGAGAAGTGGGGAGAGAGAAGAGGAAAGTGAAAGGAAGGGGGAGGAAAAAGGAAAGGAGAAGGAGGGAAAGTGAGGGAGGGAGGAAGGAAGAGAAAGAAAGAGAGTAAATATTTGAAGAGATGATGGTTTGAGAAGTTTACAAAGCTGATAGAAGACATCAATCCACAAATCCAAGAAACTTGGCAAACCTAAGGAAGGATAAGTTTCAAACACAAAGAGAAGATGTTAAATGTAATGGGAAATCACTGGTGATTTTTAAAGTAGGAGAGTGCGATGATCTGATTTATGCTGAAAGTGATCTCTCTGACTGATGTATGGAATCACCATGGCAGGGGCAAGGGTGGGAGCAGGGACATCAGTCAGTAGGCTGTCATAGTCATATAAGAGTGTGATGATGCCATTATTCTTCACTGAAATTTCAGTCCTTCCTTCCCAGACAGCCCAGGGAGTCAGAGAGCCTTTCCATTTTCAACAGGGGATTCTTTGACCATATGTTATCCTCATTGATGGTACATTTTTCCCCTAACCCATTCACATTCTGGGGACCATGTCTCTCTTGTGCATCACTGTGTCCCCAGTGCTGACCACAGTTCTTGTTGCATAGTAAGTGCTCCTACATATTCATCAGGTGAAGGAACAAAACAAAGGTCAAGACTTCAAAAATACAACCATGTCTGGACTTTGCTGCAAGGTACCTTATCCTCTTGGTAGTGGGGGTGTATCGTGATATCATCACTGTGCAGGCACCACAGCCACCTGTTCCACAGCCGTACTTAGTTCCTGTGAGTCGAACTGGAAAAAGCATGGTTAAAGATAATGTGTTTTCCAAAATTCTCTTCCTAGAATAGCTCTGACCTTAGAGGACAACATCATCAAAAATCTCTTGAACATATAGTTAAGTTCAAATGATGTCCTAGCTGCTATTTTTTAGAATCTTGTAGAGTCCTGATTTCCATTTGTGTATTATATTTAGTATCCTCCCTTTCAAAACAATGGGACATCATATTACCAAAACAGGGCCAAACTAAAAAAAAAAGTTTCTACATATAAAGGCCTGAATATTTGGAAGTATGAGTACATTGCACATTTATCTATATCCTTATCTGTATCTTTGATGACATACAGAGTAAAATGTCAAACTGTATATCATTCTTGGAATATTTGTGTGTTATTATCCATGTTCACTGTATTTCTCTGCTTCCCAGTGGCAGAAACTGCTACTTCTGTACTCATATCTGTTCTCTCATTCTTTTCTGGTAAAAGAAACCCCAGTTTTTAGCCACACACATGGTTGCCCAGAATAAAAAGTACATTTTCTCAGCCTCTTCAGCAGCTGGGTGGGGTTAATGACAATGCTGTCCAATGGGATGTAAGTGTAGTGCTGTGTATGACTTCCAGAACAAAATGTCCTCAAAAGGAAAGGGATGCCACCTTTTTCATTGCTTACTGCTTCTTATTTTCTGGAGTTCAGATATGGTGGCTACACTTGAGTTAGTTGTCTCTGCCCATGAGGAGAAAGTTGCCTGCTGAGGAGGGTAGGGCAGCAAGACACAGGGAGCTTGGCCCCCTCATGAGGTTGGGACACTACTTTACTAGCCCTAATCCACCTACCTCTGGGATTCCTTTACGTGAGCGCAACAGCCATGAGAACATGTTTCACAGACCTCCTTCAACATGGAGGGTAAATGACCAAATGACCCAACTGCTGCATTTTGCTTTCTCTTACCCCAGTTTTCATTGACTCCCATGACTCCCATGGGTTTCAATGACTCCCATGACAACCATGACTCCCATGGTTGCTTCCCACCAATGGCTCAGTGCTATGGAGAGACAGGGGAATTCTTGTCAGCCACGCCTCAATGTCTTTGATGTACACCCCTTAGACTGCCCAGCAGCCTTAGACCCTCCCACTCAGCCTCCTCGTCCCCTCTTCTTTACAGGTAGCACTTCCATTGTGGTCTAATGTCTCCCTGAGCCTTCTTTAGCTCCCTATTTCCTTATACTCAGGTGTTTTCCTAATACAACCCTTGCACATTTAATCCTAAGATTAATGTCTGCTTCTAAGAGAACTCAAACTAACACACTGAGAAAGGAATAAACTTTTAACTTCTATCTTATTTACTGCAATTTGGGATTTTCTGTAACTCACAAGTGAACCAGATCTTAAATAATACACATTAGTACCATGGATAACCAGGAAATAAATGTTCATTGTTTTTCTGTCCAAAGATCTTGAATGACTTCCAGAACATTGTTATTGATGTTTTTTTGAGTTGTGTACTCTTTGGGGAGTCTCTCTCTCTCTCTCGAAGGAATAAAAATGTACAAATTCCCATTTTCACGTAATTCTGCATAAAATTTAGTGGGGGTCTATAGACATCAGGAAGCCCACTGGAGTTCATGCATTGCAGGCTAAGAATCCAATCCTTACATGATTTTATTTAGAAAGCTTTTCTTTTTTTTCTTAATATTTTATTTATTTATTTGACAGAGATCACAAGTAGGCAGAGAGGCAGGTAGAGAGAGAAAGGGAGGCAGGCTCCCTGCTGAGCAGAAAGCCCAATGCAAGGCTCAATCCCAGGACCCTGGGATCATGACCTGAGTTGAAGGCAGAGGCTTTAACACACTGAGCCACCCAGGCGTCCCTAGAAAGCTTTTCTAAGGTAACATTTTTAGGTTTAATTTCTCCATGGTTCTTTTATCTTCATTTCAGCAGATTTCTGTGCTCTTTTTTCCTAATGGGCACGATGATTAGATAGAATGTCAATATTGTGACTCTTAATTCTAAAGGATGCTTAATTAAGCCCTTTTAAGATTTGCTTTAATTCCCACGGTTAGTTTCTCCATTTTATACTATGTATTTAGTGCCAAAACAGAGATTAGAAAGAATTTTGTTCCCCTGACAGCCACAACTGTGCACTACCTACAAAACTGAAATGTGGGAATTTCTTTAAAAAGAACATAAAACCATAATGGTAGGGAATATGACTCACTGTGCCTCTAAAAAGATATTTGAAATATCACCTGATGAGGATATCAGCACTATATACACACATGCACACACTCAAAGCAAAGCAAAGGATACGCTTCTTCCTCAGATATGGTAACAGCATTGTTTCAGGATCAACATTTTTTTCTATTACCTGTACCAAAAGGAAACGTACACAAAGTTGAGAGAGCTGGTGTGATATTTCTGATGGCAAACTCATGCTAATTTGATGGCAATGCACATTCATTAAATCTTCTACTCATATCTTCAATTTGATTAATGTTTATGGAATACCTGTTATATACAAATCATCTCTCCAAAGTGTAAAGTCCAAATCTTGAACCCCAACACCTGTTTGCTGCTGTCCTTGGTCCTGAATCATCGCTGTTTTCCACTGCCGTGGTTGTTTCTACCAGTAGCAACACTAGGGACTCCCGCCCAGCTTCTCCTAGAAAGTCTGATACAGGTCACTGAAAAAATACTAGCAGAACAGCATATGGAAGAAAGAATAGTGGGTGACTGCCAGATCAAAGAAGTAAAAGAGAAAAGTTATATGCCAAATAATACAAAGACATGCAAGAAAGGATAAACGCAAGAAGCAAGTTTGTGTGGGCAGCCTGGAAGCACAGAAATAGCAACCAACTGAAGGCATGACTGAAATGTCATGAATAGTTGTGTTTCCAAAGTGATCATGTTTTCTCTCTTTTTTTTTAAATATTTTATTTATTTGACAGAGATCACATGTAGGCAGAGAGAGAGGAAGGGAAGCCGGCTCCCCACTGAGCAGAGTCTGACTTGGGGCTCCATCCCAGGACCCTGAGATCATGAACTGAGCCGAAGGCAGAGGCTTAACCCACTGAGCCACCCAGGTGCCCCATGTTTTCTCTTTTTTGATTAAAACTTTGGATTTCTTTTAGAGTCACAGAACAAAGAGAACTATGGTTTGCTCACAGTCTCAGAAGTAGAGTTCATCTTTCACCGTGTTATACTGCTACCCTTTTGGGAAGTAGGTGAGGAGGAGACATATGCTTACTCTATGGATGCCTCCTCACCCTCAGTTCTCAGTGGCCATATGCCAGGGAAAGTGAACCATATGCCAATTACCAAGGTCAGATCTGTATCCTAGAGGAATCTGCAATATAGTGAGAGCTGTGATTGTTTGTGTGTGTCAGGGGGGTATGCGTACCCATACTGTAATGCCAAAAAAAAAAATTGAAGCACCCCTCCAGGCATCCCAAATTTAATATGCCCTCAAATGAAACTTACTCTTTCCCTTCTTTTCACTGACTTGTTTAATAGCCTCACCATCTGCTAAGTCATCCCAGCTTAAAAACTTGAGCTACTTCAACTTTTTATTTCTTTCAATCCACCACAATCAGTGTCACCAAGACCTGTCACTCATACTTCCAAAATGATTCTCTAAACAACCTTCACTTCTCCTGTCACTCCTCAGGATCAACACTTACTCCCTCTTGCCAGGATAATGATCAGAGTTGCCTAACGTGTCTCCTGCCTCCATTCTTGGCACCCACAACACCACTCTTCACACTACTGCCGGAATGACCTCTCTAAAATCCAAGTCTGATCATCATCTGCATCTGCTTTAATTTAACACTGCTCCTGGCTGCCAAGTCACCATGCTGGGAATTCCCAAATCATTCAGGGTACCTGTTAATTGACATTCTTCTGGAATCTGAATTTCTGGGAGAAAGAACAAGGAAAGGTGCATCATGAATGAGCACACTGAATGAGTCTTTGGGAAATTTATATTCTAGGTTCCTGGAATACAAGAAGGAATTCAAACTCCATGGCAGAACCTACAAGGCCTTTTTGAAAGACTGCCCATCTTCTCCTGCCATCAACCCATGCGTCTTGAACACTGGTCAGGTGGGAGCACTGGCTAGACCAGCAGGTCTTTCACCATTCACTACATTTGGATATAGGATTCCTTCAGAAAGTCCTCCCTATCTTCTTTACTTGGCAGAATTTTGGACATCATTCAAAGCCCTGCTCAAGTGTTCTCTTCTGTGGGGGCGCTGCCATTGAATATACCTTTCCTCTGCTCCAGGTAACTGGCTTCCCCTGCGCTCCCATGACCAATGTCCACACATCTGTCATAGAACTTTGGACTCCATGTGACATTGTGACTTATAATTAGGAATACATATTTTGTTTTCAGTCACTGTTCCTGGCATATAGCTCCTAAAATCCCTGGAATTTTGTGTATTGAGTGTGATCAAGGGGCCTGTGTTATGTTAATGGTGTACCTCTTGGAATTAACCTAATGGGAGCTTGTTGCCAGAAAAAACCAACCATGGAACTCTCAGTCCAGTCCCCCGATCTCCAGATAGGGGAGAAGGACAGGCTGAAAGTTAAATCAGTTGCCAATGGCCAATGATTTAATCAGTCATGCCTGTGTAAAACAAAAGCCCCTAAAAGCCCAAAAGGATGGGCTTAGAGCTTCCCAGTTGGTGAACCAGAACACATCCATATGCTACCTGTGCCAGACCCCAATTCCATGGGGTCAGAAGCTCCTTTGTTCTGACCCATCCCATACCTTCACCTGGCTGTTGATTCATATCCTGTAATACCCTTTGTAATAAACCAGTAATCAAGTGAGTAAACCTATTACCTGAGTTCTGTGAGCCCCTCTAGCAAATTAATCACACCTCAGGAGGGGATTGTGGGATCTGATTTGTAGTCAGTCAGTGAGAAGTATAGGTAACAACCCAGACTTGTGATTGGCATTTGAGGGCAGGGAGGGGCATTCCTGTGGGACTGAGCCCTTAATGGAACCTGATGCTATCTCTGGGGAGACAGTGTAAAAATTGAGTTGAATTGTAAAACATTCAGGGGTCAGGGAATTGCTTGGTGGTGTGGGGAAAAACCACCCCACACGTTGGAACTGAGTGACAGCACTGTACCATGCATCACAATTATTTGTGTGTGTCTAAGCCTCTCTTGATCCTGGAAGACACCACCTTCTGTTATTCTTCTTTGTGTCAAACACTGAGCCAGGTGCTGGGGATATATCATAGGGACATAATAAATATTAACTGATTTTAATAAGTGATCATGATGTATATAATTTGCTATGAGAGCACTGAGGAGAGAAGAAGGATTTCTCACAGTCTTGGGGCATCTGAACAGAAGAAAAGAAAGAAAAACAGAAAAGTGCCAGGAATGATGGCAGAAACTCTTGTTGTGTATCTCAGCACACACTCTCCCTTTCCTTGTTCCTGCTGCCTGGAAAAGGGATGAAATGGCTAGAACTCCAGCAGCTATCTTAGACCAGAAGGCACTATATTAACAACAGGAGAGGAAAAAGAGAAGAAATCTGGGTCTCAGATGACATCATGAAGCTTCCACACCAAGTAAAAATGATTTGTGTCTAGTCTGAACCACTGTTAGTTTTGAGTCTGTGCAATTCACAGCTGAAAGTAATCCTAGTTAATACATACGATGGCAAATTTTACAGAAGCCCACGTTTAAAGACAAAACAGGATCTGAGTAGCTTAGATAACAAAAGAAGAGCATTTAAGCTTGAAGGATATTTGTATATTTTTGGAAGGAATTAATGGAAGAAGCAGGCCTTGTTTGTTTGGGTACTTGTTCTATCTAAGAGATGTCTCAAGAGACTGGAGTCTGGTTCAAAGTGCCACTGGCTTGAAATGTGTTTATTTTTCTTGATTTGGAGGATGGCCTATTGGAGGGGAGGCGGGAGGGAGAAGGGATAGGGCATGTACCCTGTCCTGGCAGATCTTGGAGTGGACCAGTGAGATCAGGGCCAAAGCTGGTGGCTGGGGGTGGAGGGAATGCGGAACAGAGTTACTGTCACTGACTCCGGGGTTGGGAGATGATGCCAGTTCTTGAGTCAGGGTCATGACATGTTCCTGGCTCAGTACAGCCTTGAGTGTTGTAAGGACAGAGTCTGTCCTTTCTGTATCTCCACCAGCTCTCTGTGAGATTTCAAGTTCATACTGCACAAGACTGAGAAATCCCTTTCCTCTGTGTCGGGTCGGTGACGAATTCCTGAGTCGTCTTCACCACCTCCAAGACAAAGGCAGAAAGAAAAGGGAGATGAAGGGGCCTGAGAAAGTGGTGAAACAATGGAAACTAAGAAAGGGGAAGAGATACGTGTGAAAGCACAAGGCTGAGAAGTACAAGGAGAGGGAAGAAGAGATGTATTTGTGGGACCCAGTGGGGAAGAGTGATAATCCGCCAGCATCCTTACAACAGAGAACGCGGCCAAGGGGACAGGCGGTGAGGACACTTCTGCCTGAGCTTCTGGTGGCTTTAAAATTCATTTTAATTGTTGGATCTCCCTGCCCAAGCCACATCTATTCCCCTCCACTTTTCTCTGAATCATTAGAACCATTCCAGAAATGTCCTCTCTCACCTCTGCAGACCAGGGACCCAAAGAAAGACTCACGAATGGACAGCTCTTTCCAGATTCCTATAGTGATCTCAAGACCTTACGTTTTGTCGAGCAAATAACGCTCAATGACTACTTTTCAGCCCCCGCCGGCACTTCCAGGCAGGTCTGGCTCTGCACATGAAGCAGATTATTTTCTAGTGCAAGTATTCATAATCACTTCTATATACTGACTACTTGCTGTGTGTCAAGTACCTTGCTAACCACTCTCCGTGGAATTTAATCTTTACCTCAGTTCCATGAGAGATGTCACTGTTAGTAGCCCCATTTTGCAGAGGCGAAAGCTGAGGCTCAGAGATATGAAGCAACTTGCTTGAGGCCACAGAGCGGCCAAGTGGCAGAGCAGAGAGCATAGAGTTCAAACCCATGACTAACCAGTTCCAAAAGCTCACACCTTCACTCACTATGCCTCGCTGCCCTGTAGAATAACAGGCTTCAGTTCCTTAGTTGTATTAAAGAATTGCGTCTCAGGTATGACTTATTTATGGCTGCTTCTCCCCTCAAACTCTAGGCTAAGTCGATCACATGTTCTGGGGGTCCCTTGTGGAGCATTTAATAATTCAGAAATCTCTCTGCAACTGCATGTCTGACCCATATGCAGTGGCCTCCCCTCTCGATAGCCTCAGACCCTGCCTGATGACAACTTTTGGTGATCTGAGGGGATTTTGCAAAAAAGCACAGATTGGAGGCTAATCATATAACCTAGAGTCTCCTAACCGGCTTCTATACAATTCTATACATTGCTCAGGGCTCACCAAATAAGTGTGGTCATCATCTGTCCCCATATAATGTTATTACAGTATTACTGACCATATTGCCTATGCTGTACTTTTCATCTCTGTAACTTACTTATTAACTGTAAGTTTATACTTAATTTTCTTCACCCATTTTGCCAGTCCCTTCAACCACCTCCCCTCTGGCTACCCCCAGTTTGTTCTCTATTTTATGATTCTGTTTGTGTTGCTGTTTGCTTTCTTTCTTTCTTTCTTTTTTTTTTTTTTAAGATTCCACATGGTATTTGTCTTTCTCTATATGACTTATTTCAAAAGAGCCAAAGCAATCTTGAGAAGAAAAAAACAAAGCTGGAGGTATCACCATCCGAGGTTTCAAGAGATTCCACAAAGGTAGAGTAATAAAAATATCAGGTACTGGCACTAAACAGGCACACAGATCAGCAGAACAGAATAGAGAGCCCAGAAATAAGCTCATGCTTAGATGTCAGTGGAGCTAGGAGAAAGTGGGCAAGAATACGCAATGGGGGAAAGAGAGTCTTTTCATCAAATGGGGGTGGGGAAACTGGGCCACTTGTTACACCATACACAAACATAAATTCAAAACGGATAAAAGACCTAAATGCAAAACCTGAAACCATAAAACTCCTAGAAGAAAACATAGGCAGTAATCTCTTGGACAGCTGTCTCAGCAGCATTTTTCTAGCTGTGTCTCCTCAAGTAAGGAAAAGAAAAGCAAAAATAAACTGCTGAGACCACACCAAAATTAAAAAAAAAAAAAAAAAAGCTTTTGTACAGCAAAGGAAACCATCAACAAAACAGGAAGACAGCCGAGGGAATGAGAGAAGATATTTGTAAATGGTATATCTGATAAGGGATCGATATCCAAAATATATAAAGAACTTCATACAACTCAACACCAAAAGAAATAAAATTCAACTAAGAAGCCCTCGGAGGCAAGTTTTTAACCCCAGAGGTCGTGTTTGACCTTAGACCCCTCTTTGCTGGTGATTTCTCTCTCTCCCTTTTCTCAACAGTTCCTCATCCTCTGAACCAGAAACTTTAATCTATGTCTGGGGCGATCAGGATTACGTGCCAGGAATGAAATGCACCCTAACAATTTGGAAGGGAGGAGGAGGAAAGCGGAAGGGCAGCATGATGACTTCTGAAAGAAAAACGTACTCCAGATCTTCAGCGTGTACTCTGCAAATGATCACAGGACATTTGGCCCATAGATAAAAATGAGCCCCTAGATAAGAACCAGCTTATCTATTTTTAAAAATCAATAGAGCACAAACTGTTTAGTCATTACGTTAAAAATCCCACTAGAGTTTGTTTGGGGGCAGGGAAGGGCGGATGAGGAAGAAGCTAGACTCAAAAACCAGTTTCCTCATTCACCCAGAACCCTCACCACCACGCACAAAGCCCCGGCAATCCGGCCCCTGGCCACATCCCCAGCCCTGCCGCCCGCCTCGCCACCCCTTAGCATGCGGAAACCCCCATGCCCAAGATCTCCGCAGCCCCATTCCCTGCATCTGGGATACGTCTCCCAGATGCTCCCTCACTTCACACCTGCCACTGCTCAAGTGTCACTCTTTCGGAGAGACCTAAACATCCATCCCACTTAAAATATCAGCCCTGTTTACTCTGTCCCTTCACTTTGCTCTAGGTTCTGTCCTGACACCTTTCCACTTTCTAATGTGCTTGTCGCCAGCCGCCTCAGCACTCTGGAAACTCCGTGCAAGCAGGGACTTCGTCATTTCTGTGTTCTGTTGCCTCCCCTGAGAACACCGGAACCCTGCCTTCTAGAGCAGACCCTTAACAAACAGATTAAACACAGATTATCACTCTTATCTCAGTAGTAGTATCCCCTTTTGAAAGAGGACCTGGGGCTCTAAAAGTTTAGAGCATCCCAGTAAGAGAGCTGGAACTGAATCCTTGCTTGTTGAAAGGGCAGAGTTTCCTTTGCTCTGCCCTTCAGTCATGCAAAGAAAGATGTAATGCGAACCCTTCATCCCGCTGCCAATTTTTACCCTCAGAGTAGTCCTCTGAGGGGATCCCAAGAGCCCCATTACAGATCAGAAATAAAAAGCCCATGTTATCTAGTGTGGAACTCCGGCAACAGGGTCAGAGGAAGGTTTTATGGAACCTAGAACTTGTACAATTTGAGGAGGGGGTCTTCTTTTAAGAAAATCACTACAAAACCACAAATATAAAAATAGGATCAGGCCCTCAGAAGAGGCTTCCAGTAGGAGGCCCTGATGCCTGACCTCAGCCTCTTGGTGTGTCCCTCACGCCGGTAGGGAAAACGGGTTTGGCTACTCTGGACCCAGGGGCAGGGATCCCCTTGGCTCTGAAGGGGCTGGCACTGTGGAAAGGCGGGTAGCAAGGCCCTCGCTTGCTTGGTCATCTCTTAAGGAAGCCCCTTTTACTTTCCTGCCTCAGTTTCCCCCTTGCAAAGTAGTGCCAATATGCTGGGACAGCGTTGAGTGAACGGGGTTCACGGCCCCGTCGGGGGAGAGGGGTGTTTTCAGGGATGCCCAGGGGCTTTGCTGCCCCGCCGGTCGAGCCCTGCCGGGACCTCTCGCCGAGGCTCTGCAGAGCCAGCCCGGTTTCCCAGAGCAGAGGTGCCGCGTCACCGCGGACGGCGGGAGGACCTTCAAGACCCCAGAACCCGGTTCTGGCTTCAGCTCTGCCAGGAACTTGCTGTGACTTGAGGAGGTCACAACCGCCTCATCCGAGAAGCGATCGGGGCCCATCGATCCGGTGTGACCCGCCCTCTGCTCCAGTCGCTCCCGAGCCCCGACTAGAGCTTGCTCCGCGTCCACGCGGACGTTCCGTTATCCGCGCGTTTGGGGGGAAGGTGGGCAGCGCTGACCCCGAGGAGGAAGAAAAGCCATTTCTCCTCCTGTTTGCCGGGCGGGGGGTGTCGGGGGTCAGTCGGGGCGACTCGGAAGAAGAAGGAAAGGAACCCCGGCGAGTGGTCCCCGAGCTCCGGGGCGGTCGGGGAAGCACGGCCGCACCTGCCGGGTGGGGGCGGAGCTGCGCGCGGGGGCAAAGGCGCCCCCAGCCCAGGAGCGGCCCCGAGCGCTCACCTTGCGGCGGTTCACGTAGAAGAGCAGCTCCGCCGCCCGCTCCATGGTGGGGGTGGGGGGAGCACGGCCCGGCACCGCGCCCCGGGTCGCCGACTGCGCTGCCCGCCGAGCCTCCCGGCAGCCAAGCGCCAAGACAGACAGTCCCGCTGCGGACCCAAAACTCCGCGCGCCAGGCGGGGGGAACTTGCCGGGATCCCAGCACGTCACGCGAGCGCTCCGGCCGTTCCGAGATCATTGGCCGGGCCCCTCCCCCGCGCCTCCGCGCCGCCTCTCCGCCCCCCTGCAGGTGCGGCAGGTCCCGGGGTCCCTTTGGTAGTCTTGCCTTGGTGCATATATATATATATATATATATATTTTTTTTTTTTTTTGACAGACAGAGATCACAAGGAGGCAGAGAGAGAGAGGGAAGCAGGCTCCCCGCTGAGCAGAGAGGCCCGTGCGGGGCTTGATCCCAAGACCCTGAGATCATGACCTGAGCTGAAGGCAGAGGCTTAACCCACTGAGCCACCCAGGTGCCCCTCTTTGGTGCGTATTTTAAGTGGCTTTCCAGCCAGAAGCGCAGCTCCAAACCAAGTCGGTTTTGGCGCCGCTGCTCCCACCTCGTTCCCACCACACCCGGCGCAGAACAAACAGTCCCCTTCGTTCCAGCTGGGCAGGAAAGTAACTTAAGAACAACCAGCGGTTTTACAGCTTGATCTTAACAGTTTCAGAAATAACTATCCAAGTTTATTTTTTCAATCAAGAGCTATCTTGATCTAAACTTTTTTTCAAAGCTTTATCACTATTCACAGTTTATCAGGTATGTTTATCCGGTAAATATGAACAGAGATAACAAACATCCTGGAATTTTTTTTTTAAGCAACTTGGAAAATACTGAAAGGCATTAATATAAAAATTATCTGTAAGCCTGCGACTTAAATTTACCAGTATTAATTTTGGCGTTTATTCTTTACATTTTTGAAATCTGCCTTTAACTCCTTTTAAAAACTCAGAACCGAACTAGCTATTTTCCACATTTGTTTTCACTTAACATATCCAGAACACAGGGGTGCCTGGGCGGCTCATTTAGTCAAGCCTCCAGATCTTAATTTCGGCTCTCCTCATGATCTCGGGCTGGCCTTCAGCACAGTCGGCTTGTCCCTCTCTGTCTGCTCCTCGCCCCACTTGCTCTTGCTCTCTCTCTCAAAAATAATTTTAAAGATCTTTAAAATACATATTTCTAGGGGCGCCTGGGTGGCTCAGTGGGTTAAAACCTCTGCCTTCAGCTCAGGTCATGATCTCAGGGTCCTGGGATCAAGCCCCACATCGGGCTCTCTGCTCAGCAAGGAGCCTGCTTCCCCCCTCTCTCTCTGCCTGCCTCTCTGCCTACTTGTGATCTCAATCTGTCAAGTAAATGAATAAAATCTTTTAAAAATAAATAAATAAATAAAAATAGAAAGCAATATTTCGAAGACACTTCCCCATGTCATTTTGTTTATGTGAACACAAAATTTTGTGAAAATTTCCAAAGTGTGTTCATAAAAGTGAGGGTAACCAACTACCATCGCCATATACTTCATTGAGCTGTGAGAATGGTCAATATTTTGCCACATTCACTTAAGTTTTTCTAGAGTATTTTGAAGCCAATCTCATAAACATTAATTTACTCTTAGGTACTTTAGTATACATTTTTCAAAAAGACATTTCCTTAAGTAAAGTGCCACTTTTACACCTCACAAAAAATTTTAATATCCTCAAATTTCCCAGAATCCAAAAATGTCCTTTTACACTTGATTTCTTTGAATCAAACAAATGTTATTCAATGTATTTGTTAGTTTTCTCCTCAAGTCTGTTTAATCTAGAACAGTCCCCTCACCCAATCCTCCTTTTAATGCTATTAACATGCCCAGTCAGTTGTTCTCCAGAATACACTACATTTTATTTATTTATATATTTTTTAAAAGATTTTATTTATTTGCCAGAAAGAGAGAGAGAGAGAACAAGTGAATACACACAAGCAGGCAGAGAGGCAGGCAGAGGCAGTGAGAGAAGCAGGTTCCCTGCCGAGCAAGGAGCCTGATGCGGGACTCGATCCCATGACCCTGGGATCATGACCTGAGCCGAAGGCAGTGGCTTAACCCACGGAGCCACCCAGGCATCCCCACACTACATCTTATAATAGCTGATTGCTTCTTTTGGTGTGCTTTGTTCTTCCATCCTACTTACTACCTACATTGCGCCTGATGAGGAAAACAAAGGCAAGAGAAATGTAGCCTAAATTAACTCTCCTTACAGTTTGCGGCACACTGATATGTACCTAAAAACTCTCAGACCTGACTTTCCTCAAGAAATCATGGCAGCCTCAATGTCTCAGTATTTGTTTTATTAAAGACTAAAAGCAACTTTACCCTGAAGGTAGCTAAATCTTCAATGTTCTGTAGGACCTTGCTTTTAGCCTACAGAAATTCCTTAAAAACTTAATGTTACCTCACCTCCCTCCACAAACATAAAATATATATAGCCAGTTCCTCCTCACACTCAGAGGTCCAGCTCTCTCTGTCCATGGGTCCTGTCCCCGTGCTATAATAAAATCACCTTAAACCCCATGCTATAATAAAATCACCTTAAAAACATCTCAAGAATTATTTCCTGGTCATTTGCTATTGGACCCAAGCTTCAAATCACAGCATTCTGGCACCCGGTGTGAGGCTCACATCTTCTCATCTGGATTCCAAGCAAGAGGAGAGACTGGGTAGGGGAGAAGAAACCATATGATCAACTTGATTAATAGAAGGAATTCAAAAAAGGATTCTCTAAACCTGTAAAGTTTGATCAAATTCAGGAGGTGATTCAAGGAGCTGGTGAGAACCCAGCTCTATTTCAGGGTCATTTACTAGAAGCCATCCATAACTACACGAATCAGGACCCTGAGGGAACAACTATATTAAACATACAGTTGATAAGTCAGTCAGTACCTGGCACCTGCTGAAAACTGACTAGAATGGCTTTAGACCCTCAAACTCGTGCCCAGCGCTTACTAGTGGTAGCTACCGGCATCTTTATTAATAGAGATGGGGCCTTAGAGCAAGAAAAGGACCAGAGAGCTATACTGCAGGGTAAGATGCAGGCCCAAATATTGGCTGGTGCTTTTGCAGATCCCCTACAACACCAGAGGAACCAGGGGTCAAAGGGAACCCGGTATCAGGCAAAGGACCAGGTAGGACCCTGTGCTATGGATGTGACCAGACCAGATACTGAAGCAAAGAATGTCCGAACAAAGGCTCTCCCGCCAGGTCCATGTCCTGTCTGTTAAAGAAAGGGGGGGCGGGATTGGGAGAGAGACTGTCCTCATCTCCAGAGAGAGACGGGAAGACAGGAACTCACTCCCCCCCAGAGAGCAGGAACCGTGATGGGGCTTTGAGGCTGGTCCAGCTCCCTGTGACATCAAGATGACCGAGCCCCGGGTTATCCTGGATGTGGAAGGTAAGTCTGTCCATTTTCTTATCCCCCACAGGAGCCACTGACTCTGCCTGTTCTCATTCAGCACTCTGGCCCAACTTGTCTTTCCAACCATGAAACAGTTGGCATAGAAGGGGAAACTAAAACCTGCCTCTAGGAAACTAAAACCTGTTTTAACCTGCGAATACAAAAGTCAGTTGGTTACTTGTGTTTTCCTGGTCCTTCTGTCTTGTCCCACTCCATTACTTGGATGAGATGTAATGTATAAACTGGGAAACAGGTTTGCTCTTACTAAAGAAGGGGATGGCTTGTTTGTTTTTTTTTAACACCTGGAGAACTAACACTTTACCCTGATACCTCTCCTAATATCCCTGATAATCCTGATATCTCTCCTAGTATCCATGATATCCCTCCTAATATCCCTGATATCTCTCTTAATAACCCTGATATCCCTCCCTCCTACTATCTGGAAGAAAGTAAACACACAAGTGTGGGATGGCGATGTCCCAGGACGGGCTCATAAAGCCCAGCCAGTGACAATGACCTTGAAGGACCAGGCCATTATTCTCAGACTAACCAATATCCTTTAAAACCTATGGCAAAAGCTGGGTTACAACCACTTCTTAAGAAGCTTCTCAAACATGGTATTTTATTTAAAGTCTTGTCAATCTCCTTATAACACTGATTTTACCAGTAAACAAACCAAACGGGGAGTATCAGAGGGTACAAGGTTGAAGAGCTATAAATGAGGCGGTAACGCCTCTTCGTCCCACAGCGCCGGATCCGCACACTGTTCTCACCCAGGTCCCTGGTGATGCCAACTGGTTTTCGGTACTAGATTTAAAAGACACCTTCTTTTGCCTCCCTCCAGGTGAGGAAACACAGCCACTATTTGCCTTTGAATGAGCCTCCCCTTTGAGGCCACATGCTGCTAATGAACTTGGACAGTCTTGCTAATGAACTTGGACAGTCTTGCCACAGGAATTTAGAGACTTGCTCAGGGCTGCCCTTAGTAAAGACCTCCATGAGCTCTTCTCGCCTCCAGAGACTAAAATCCAACATGTGGATGATGTTTTAATCTTTAGTTCGCAAAAGAAATGTCTGATAGTAATTCCTTAACTTCACTCAATTTCCTGGCAGGCAGAGGGCATCATGTCTCCCCTAAAAAGGGGCAAATATCTCAACAGAAAGTACAATATTTGGGATATGCGCTAACACCAGGTCATCGTACCCTGTCTACTGACAGGAAAAAAAAAAAGCTTTGGACTCCCAGCTATAAAAAAAAAAAAAACAACTCCTGGGGCGCCTGGGTGGCTCAATGGGTTAAGCCTCTGCCTTCATCTCAGGTCATGATCCCAGGGTCCTGGGATCGAGTCCCACATCGGGCTCTGTACTCAGCAGGGAGCCTGCTTTCCCCCACCCCACCCCCCGCCACCTCCCTGCCTCTCTGCCTACTTGTGATCTCTGTCTGTCAAATAAATAAAATCTTTAAAAAATAAAACAAAACAAAACAAAACAAAAAACAACTCTGTGTTTTCCTAGGCATGTCAGGTATTTGCCTCCTGTGGATTCCTGGGTCTGGGCTCTTAGCCAAACCATTGTTTGATTCAACTGAAGGCCCTGATGAAGAAACTTTATTCGGGATGAAGACCCACCAGACAGCCCTTCGCACGTTAAAAACCAAGCTTTTGTCGGCGCCAGGACCAGCTTTACCGAATTTAGAAAAACCTTTCACTGTACCAGTTGCCAGAAACCAGGGAGAAGCCGTGGGAGTTCTTACCCAGAAATCAGAAAATAAAACAAGAACAGTGGGCTATTATTCAAAGTCACGAGGTGATGTGACACAAGGCTGGCGTGTCCTCAGGCAGTGGCCGCAACAGCCCTCCCGGTGGAAGAAGTTTCCCGACTTACTCCGGGACAGGCCGTGGCACTGATGACGCCACAGTGTCATCCACAGTCCAAAGAGCCCAAGGCCATGAATGATGGTGGGAGGCCGACTCGCCAGACACCAGGCTGTGTTTTAGACCTGAAATAATAGCTACAACCTGCGAAATTTGAACCCCAGCTACTCGGACGCCTGGACCGGAGCATCACACTTCTATGTTAGAACACGACTTCTCAGAGATTTTCGATCTTGTTCATTCTAGCAGACCAGATTTAAAAAGATTCCCCTATTGAAAATGCGGAGGACAGTTGTCTTACTGATGGTGGTGGTTTCCTGGATAAGGGAGAAAGTTAGCTTAATTAAGACCACTGAGGCAAAAGCCCTTCCAACAAAGACTTCTGCTCAAAAGGCTGAATTAATAGCACTTATCTGTGCTCTTCAACTGGCAAAAGGCCTAAGAATTAATATTTATGCTGACTTCAAATATGCTTTCTTGGTGCTCCAATTTGGGAGGAAAGGGCATTACTATCAAGTCATAAGTCCCCAAATATGGGCCTGGAATGAAGCTGTACCCCTACCTAAGGAGGCTGATGTCATTCTCCTCCGAGGACACCGAAAGGATATGACTTTAGAATCTAAAGGAAATAATTTGGCCAACCATGTAGCCAAGCAGCCAGCACAAACTAAACAAATATGCAATCTTATACCAGGTTCAGCTCCAATAAAGTCTGTAACTTCTGGCTATTCAGACCAAGAAACTGACATAGCCCAGGAATGGGGACATTCAAAAAATACACAGAACTGGCTTATTAATAAGGGAAACATCTTTATTCCCAAAAATAGCCAATGGAAGGTGATACAGAATTTATACCAGGCAACTTGCCTGGGTAAAAGTGCTTTAGGACATTTAATTTAAAAAATATTTGCTGGAATGAACTTAACAGCTCCAACAAAACAGGTTTGCCCATTCTGTATTGTTTGTGCACAGGTAAATCTGGAAGGTGCTGTCCCCCCACTACTTTTAAAACCGGTCCAGAGGCATGAAACATGCCTATCCCATGAGGACGGGTAGCTTAACTGCACACAAACACTCTCTTGCAAAGGCTATAAATCCTTTGTACAAATAACCCAACAACTAGCACAAGCTTTGAAAATTAAATATTTTTTACTTTCAGCCTGGCATCCACAATCCTCTGAGAGGTAGGAAAAGCTAATCATCCTTTAAAACGGCCCCTAACTAAACTTAGTGCAGAGACCCAGGAACATTGTCCAGTAGGACTTCTCAGAATGAGAACGGCTCCAAAACCACCTATAAGACTTAGCTCTTTTATTATATGGAAAGCCCTTTCTTACAGTGGACCTGTTATTAGATGAAGATTATATGATCTATTAAATTATTCACTCAAGCCTGGTTTAATTTGTAAGTTACTTAATGCATATCCTGATCGCATGCTCCCCAAACCTGATTTGACTAGAACTGGAAGTCTACACCATGTAAGTCCTGGAGATATGGTTTATATAAAAGACTGGAAGTCACATATGGTGGGGGACTTAAATCCCAAAGAGAAAGCTCCACATCAGATAATATTATATACTCCCAATGCAGTAAAATTAGCAGGACACTCTTCTTGGGTTCACATATCTAGAATAAAACCTGTACCTCCTTCACAGGAAACCCATGAGCAAACTCACATGCCTTCTTACCCCTGCAAACCTGTAAAAGATCTCAAACTCCTCTTCAAGGAACAATGAAGTTGTATGCTTTTTGTCCATTCTCTGTTCACCTATCTTTAAAAAAAAAAAAAAAAGATTTTATTATTTGTCAGAGACAGCGAGTATAGGCAGGGGCAGCAGCAGAGGGAGAAGGAAAAGCAGGCTCCCCCCTAAGCAGGGAACCTGATCCGGGACTCGATCCCAGGATCCCGGGATCATGATACGAGCAGAAGGCAGATGCTTAACTGACTGAGCCAACCAGGTGACCCTCTGTTCACCTATCTTAAAGGACAGTTCCTTTCTACAATGGGTACAGCATTATGCTCAACTACAGAATCAAACAGCTTGTTGGATATGTGGGGTTTTGTCCATGTCAAGTACATATGGGTTTCTCTAGTGGGTTTTTTCCTTTACAAGGCGCGGACTGGCACTCTCTATATATTTACACTTTGGAAATAATATATAATGATACCGTTTTGTGATAAATCTATCACTAATCAGAAGGTTTCTTCTTGGCCCATGATCATTATGACATGGAATGTACTAGGATGTACCCAGACTATGCCATACCCTCAAACTACTAAAATATTAACGGACTTTACAAGCCGACAAACTGATGCCCGCCGATGAGGGCCTGAGTTACAAAACCCTACTTACGCCGTACTGAGGATGGTATATACCAAGTCTGGGATACATTCTTATGGCTCACACCCACCATTGGACAGCTCGGTCAAAAGGCAATTTTATTCTAGGGGCATAAAAGTCAAACACATTCTACCTGGGCACATAGCACATGCGATTCAGGATGGCTGTCCTTAGAAACCTGTTCTCAAGCCATTGTACTGCAGGTTACCAACTGGTTTGCTGATTGGATAAGGTGACCTGAAATTAGATGGCTAGTCCCAGACAGAACCACTGGTTATGTGGAACTAACCTATGCCTCTGGCTTCCTGTAGTGTGGATAGGTCGTTGCACCTTGGGTTTTGCCTGGACACATGGGTTTGTTACCAAAACCATCACTACCCCCAGCTTATCTTCCCAATTTAAGACAGAGATGGACATGATCTGTTTTTCATTGGTATGACCATCTGGCATCCACTTTTGTTCCATCTGTAGGGCTGGAAAGTGTAATTTGGCATATGGAAGCTCTTAATAAGTACACCAAAAAGCTCTCAATGATTCACAAAGCAGCATCTCCTTACTTAATACTGAGGTCACACAAATGCTCAAAGCGGTTCTACAAAATAGAATGGTTTTAGATGTCCTAACAAGCAGCACAAGAAGGTAATGTGCCATTATTAAAACAATGCTGCTTATACACCTCAGGTTATCATTAAAATGTCACAGGACTACTAGAAGTATACTGGAGTATTTCAGTTAAGCTCTACAAAAATCCTTCCCTCTTTTCCAACGATTGGTTAAGTTCCTGGTTTGGAGGGGGATTATGGTCAACTATTAAGGCTGTCTCTTTGTTAAAGCCATTTTAATTCTAACATGTTTCGTTCTTTAGTGTTTTTTTCACTTGGTGTCGAGACTTCATCACTACAGTAGCTGCACATCAACAGATAATCTTTTTACTCAGGGAGAGTCGTATATATGCTGTCTACCTTGGATTTGACTGCCTCTGCCATTCACAACACCTACATCCTTAACCGAGCAATGTTGACCCACAGGTAGGGACATCTGTATGCCCATCTTCAGCAGGAAGAAGTTACAGAAGGTAAGACCATCTACCCTCAACAACCTTAAAGACTGAAGGGTCAATCAAAACTGTTCAGGGGGGAAATAATGAGGAAAACAAAGGCAAGAGAAATGTAGCTTAAGTTAAACCTCCTTCCAGCTTACATTACGCGGATACTGGAAGACACTCAGAGCCCAACATTCCTCAAGGAATCATGGCGGCCTTTGTGGCTCAATGTTTCTGTTTTATTAAAGACTGCAAGCAACCTTGTCTTGACAGCAGCTGAATCTTCAAGATTCCGTAGGACCTTGCTTTCAGCCTACTGAAATTCCTTAAAAGCTTAATGTTACCTCACCTCCCTCCACAAACTTAGAAATAACATAGTCACTCCTCACATGCAGATGCAGCTTTCTGCCCACGGGTCTCTGTCCTTGTGATATAATAAAATCACCTTTTCGTACATCAGAATTCTTTCCTGGTCATTCGCTACTGGACCCAAACTTCAAATCACATCATGTCTATCGATCTAAAGCCTTGATTAAATTCCAGTTGTGTTGGGGTTGGGAGAGGTCATGAGAAGGCTTCATGGGTGATGCCATACACTTGACATCGCAGCACATCAGGAAGCTCATGAGGTCTGGTTGTCTCCTTCTTAATGCTGCTAAGATTGATCGGTGGGTTTAACGGGTTATCTCTTCATAATGAACTTCTCCATCAACAACTCACTCACGGCTTCACCATACGTTGCTGACCACTGTCCGAAGCAGTTATTCTATTAGGAGTTTGCAAAATGGTAATGTTCCTAATTCAAACACTCCTTCTGCATGCTTCAGCTGAGATTCTTTTGAACAGAACTGTCCCCACTCACTAGAGCTATTGACCATGCAAATAGAATTAATACCAGAAAGGCTAAATACATCCTTATTTTTTCCTCTTATAAATTTGAGAGCATCCAATGTTTTTGTTTCTCAAAAACTTTTCTCAAATTTTTTGTTTCTCAAGAAATTTTCAGAGCATCCAATGTTTCTTTGTTTTTGGAGTATCATTATAAATTTGTGATTTTTTTTGGTATAACATGTTTTAATGTTATAATCTTTCATACCAATGTTGAGTTTGTCCCATCTTAGGCCAATGAAAACACCTTCAAATCAGAACTCATGTCCTTTTGATATGGTCACATTCATTTTTATTATTTTTTTTTAGATGTGAGAACATTTATTGCTTAGATACAATACCGAAGCATATTTTCAATTTAAAGTGAGTTACCACAAATAGACCAAGGAAGACAAGCCACACACTGGGAGAAAATATTTGCAAAAAAGGTACCTGGCAAAGGACTATCATCCAAAATATACAAAGAACTCTTAAAACTCAACAATAAGTAAATGAACAACTGATTTAAAAAATGGGCAGGGGCACCTGGATGGCTCAGTTGGTGAAGTGTATGTCTTCGTCTCAAGTCATGATCCCAGGTCCCGGGATCAAGGCCCACATCCAGCCCCCTGACTGGTGGTGAGCCTGCTTCTCCCTCTCCCTGTGCAGCTCCCCCTGATCGTGGGCTTTCTTTCCCTCTCTCTCTGACTCCCTCTCTGTCAAACAAACAAAATCTTTTTTAAAAATGGGCAAAAGACCACACACTTCACCAAAGACATAGATGGCAAATAAGCATACGAAAATATGCTCCACACTTGTCATCAAGGAAATGAAAATTAAAACAATGAGACAACTACACACCTATCAGAATGGTCAAAATCTGGAACCTTGACAACACCAAATGCTGACAAAGATGCACAGAAGCTGGTGGGAATGGTTGGTGATAACGCAAAATGGTTTGGAAGAATGCTTTGGAAGAGTTTGCAGTTTCTTGTAAAACCAAACATACTCTTACTATATGATCCAGCTATCATCCTTATTGGTATTTACCCAAAGGAGCTGGAAACGTATGTCCACACAAAATCCTGTATGTGGATGTTTATAGCAGCTTTATTCATAATTGCCAAAACTTGGAAACAACCAAGATTTCCCTCAGTGGTTGAATGGATAAATAAACTGTGGTACATCCAAACAATGGAATATTATTCAGCACTAAAAAAGTGAGCTTAAAGAATGATAAAATCACCTTCATTTTTAATAATGTCCTTGTTTTCTGAAACAAGACAGCCCAGCCTCACCTTATTTATATCCTGTCCCAAACTTGGAATCAGCCATTTCTCCAAAGATCCCTGGTCTCTGTGATGAGGAAGTCTTTAGAAACCAGTCTAGATGCTAGAAGTACTTGTTGCTAGTCAGTCATCATTGTTTCCAGACATTTTTAGTGGAGAGAGCTAGTAAATACATAACTTTTTTAAAAGTGCAAAAAGCATGAGTTCACACTAATATATTTTTTATTTTATTTATTATTTATTTTATATTTATTATATATTATTAAATATATTTTATATTTATTTTATTTAATTATTATTAAAGATTTTATTTATTTATTTGAGAAAGAGAGAGATAGAGCAAGAGAGCATGAGAAGGGAGGTCAGAGGAGAAACAGACTTCCCATGTTGCTGGGAGCCTGATGCAGGACTCGATCCCAGGACTCTGGGATCATGACCTGAGCTGAAGGCAGTCGCTTAACCAGCTGAGCCACCCAGGGACCCCATACTAATATTTCTAATTAAAGTTTAAGATTGCTGAGTTTGATTCTGCAACCAAAGATTCTGAAGTTTCTGAAATCTAATTGCTTTAATCTGTCATTAGATCTATTTCATAATAACTGCACTGATATTATATATATAATTTTATATATATATATATATATATATATATATAAAATTATATATATATATATATATATAATGAGACTAGTAAATGAAAATTTAAATTTTGTCATGGTTCTTTTTACCCTTAGAATATACCCTAATAAAAATACAAATTCAAATACCTTTTGTAAATTGGTATCTGTCACCAACTTGATAGTTATTTCCATTCATTTCAGTTGGTTTTCAAGTCAGCTGTCCTCTAGTGGTGTTACTTAGGTTGTTCCTTTTTTTTCATTTTTGCTGTTACAAAACATACTACCATGAAATTTTTTTAAAAACATTTGTTTTAGAGAGGGAGAGAGAAAGAATGGGAGGAGGGGCACAGGTAGTGGCAGGGAGAATCCCAAGCAGACTTCCTGCTAAGCACGGAACCTCACAAGGGCCTTCATCCCAGGACCCTGAGATCATGACGGACCCAAAATCAATGGTCAGATGCTCACCCAACTGAGCCACCCAAGGCACGCCCCCCAAATTTTGTTTTTTGTTTTTTTTTTTTTCAAGAGAACTTTCACTACAGTTTTCTAAAAGTGAGACTACTGGGTTGTATGATCATATATTCTTATGTAACTTTGCTGGATATTGTCAAAATCTTTTCTATAAAGTTTGTATCATTTTGCATTCCCTCCACCAATGTACCAAAGGAACCAGCTGGGTAATAAAAGGAAGAGGCTGGGATATTAGAACCCAGAATCTTGGTGACTGAGGAGAGGGTCCTGCTCAGCCACTGCTTAATACCTAGGGAGCTAGGAAAGGGCTTCTGGGAGTCAGAACTCAGATCTCCTGAAGGAGGCTCCCTGAGGAGGTAGACCTGAGGCCTGCGAGGGGCCCAGCCCAAGTAGTGCTGGTATATCCATGGGGGCGTAATGAGGCCGGTTCTAGGAATGCTGACCCAGCTGGTGACAAACCAGCTCCTGAGCCCCAGAAAATCACCATCGCTGAGGGGACGCTGATAGAAAAAGCACGCGAACAAGAAGGAGCACGTCCTTTGTCCCTTTTCCTGATTTTGTCTCTTCCTATCACCCTGTTGACAGACGTTTTAAAAGTCAGCTAGCAAAGAGTAACAAACAAACAAACAAACAAACAAAAACGTGATTTGTAGAGTTCCAGCAGCACACAGCAAATTGTGGAGAGGTGGGCTTGGAGGTGAGAGAGAATGGCTGGCACGTGCTAGAAGGTAGAATTTATTCCGTAAAAGTAAGACTGTTTCAGTATCAACAAATCAGGGAATACAGTTTGTTATATTAATACTTCTAAGGAGAATAATCATATCCCTTTTAGTGGACTATTAAGTTATTATGTTTCAGCTTCAGATCCACACATCTTACCCCACTATGTTAAGGCCAGGCCTTTGCAAAAGCCCATTTTTTCCTTTGCCAGGTTCCCATTTGGTCTGTGGCAATAGGAGGAGATAGATGTACGCTGCAAACATGGAGGAGGAAAACCAAATTTGCTTCTTGTTCCTGTTGGCATCATCACAGAAATGGCTCACCGCCCTGGCAGGAATAATGGACTTCAGAGCAACGGATGGTTCCAGTCTGCAGTGTTTCCACACTCAGACCAGTCTTGTCACTGCCCGTCAGGGAAATAGCACTAACCCGTGCATACCTTCCCTAGAGTCCTGGAACTCTTCCTGCAAGCATTTAGGTTTCAATAATTCCATCCTTTTCTCTTTGCTCCCCCTGGGCCAGAGGTACCCCCTGTAGTTACTCCCTCTATAACATTCCAGGCATCCCTTCTGCCTTTTCAGTTCTTGTTTAGTTCTGTACTATATGGCTAACAATTTATAAAATAATTGTGGTTTCTATCTCTTGGCTGGACCCTGACTCATACAATCTCTCTCTGTGCCAAAAGTCACTTGACAAAAATTCAACACTCATTCATGATTTTTTTAAAAAGCACTCAATAAAATAATTGATAGACAATACTTTAATGTGATTATAAATTATACATAACCAGCTCAAAACTCAGCATCTTACTTATTAGGGTAAAACCAGAGGCATTCCCATGAAAATCAGAACAATACAAGGATATCTATTCTTTTTACTACAATTTAACATTTTACTTAAGGTAGTAAGCAGCAGTACAATTAATTAGACAAAAGAAAGCAATGAGATGCATAAGATTTGGAAAGGGAAAAAAAAGAGGTAAAGTTAACAGTTCTCAGGACATATGTCTAGAAAATACTACAATGAATGTTCAGTATTTAACATACAGAAATCAATATTGAACATATATATGCAAATAATAATTAGAAGAGAGAATCAAAGGAAAGATCCCATTTATATTACCAAGAAAAAAATAAAATACTTAGATGTAAATTTATTAAGAAATATGTAAAAGCTCTAGGAGGGAAACCTCAATACCCCCCTAAAGTCAATGGATATGGTAATGGGGCATCAACAGACACACAGACCAATACAACAGAAAACTGAGAAATAAATTTAAGTGCACATGGAAATACAACACAAAAAAGGGTGGCATTTCAAATCAGTACTGAAAAACATGGACCTTCTCATTAATGGGGGGAGTCATTTGGAAAAAGGTCAAAATTGCATTCATATCTATTACGGTAGAAAGAAACCCACATGAATCAGAAATTCAAATGTAAAACAAAATGAAACCCTGGGTAACTGTCTTTATAATCTGGAAGGAGGAAAATTCTTTATTGTTACCAAATTCTACCAGCAATAAAAGGTTAATAAATTTGACTACATAAACTGAAAAATAATTTACATGGGAAGGGGAAAAAGAAAAAAAAGAAAAATCTCATAGAATGGAGGAAGAATAGAAATAAGCAGGAGGGACAAAAATATAATACTGGAGACTGACTCTAGGAGGTCCATAGTCTCCAAGTAATAGGTGTATAGGAAAGAGAACAAAGACTGGTGTATAGGAAAGAGAACAAAGACTGTCAGGGTGCCAAGCTCTGAATCATTGTGTAAACGATTCCTTTAATAAGGCCTCCATTCAACTGCCATTGGTATGAGTAAGTTCTGTGGGACTCTGTATTCCTACAGCAGTTCCTCAGAGTTTGGTCCCAGGACAGTCTGCCCCAGAATGATCTGAAGTGTTTGTTAAAAACACTGAGTCCGCCCTTTTATTTGTCAATTATTCTCTAAGCAAGCTTTTCCATCCAGGCAGAATAGAATTTGACTTGCCCTTGAATACAATAAGCTAAGTTCACTGATCTCAGACATTCAAAGTTTTTATTACTTTCTACTACTAGTATAGTAAGCGTTCTTTAAAATAGTTATAAAAACCAAATTTAAAAGAACCTGAAATATTAAGCCCCTCAGCCAAGTCATCAGATTACACAGAATGGAAAAAATACAGAAACTGACATCTAACAGATAAAACAGAGAGTATAAGAATGAAGGGAGACAGAAAACTGGCCAAGGCAGAAGGCAACTTTTAAAATCTAGGTGATCAAATATATTGGATGGTTTTAAAAATAAAACAAAACAAGATAGCTTGGTATGCAACAAGATAAACAATGCAAAAATATTTACAACACATTTTATTAGGTTAAAAGGTTAACAGCTTTTGCTTAGTTAAAGGCTGTTAGGTTGAAGAAGTTTACAAAAACAGGAATGTAAGTCATAGGATGACCAAAACGATTTTAGAAGTTTAATATTACAAAATAGCTATTTTACACACATATATGTAAACATAAGAATAGAAAAATTAATACTCATGGAAAGGTAGAGTGGGGAATCCTTCATCACGCATTTCATCTTTTGGATCCTTGTTATATCCCTGTTTTGACTTGATATGGCTTAGGAATTTTTAAAAAAACCCAGAATTCATAAGTTCACCTCATCTTCTCATCTTCCTGCAAAGTAAAAAAAAAAAAACACAAAAAACAGAAGATGAACAATATTAACAATCCGAAGCTGATGCTTTCGCTATGAAGCATGGAGAAGAAAACTCCTGGAATACTCTATAGTAGGAATTATAAAATTAGGTTTAAGAAAAACTGACCAACTTAGATTTCACACATTACCTGTTTGTATGTATTTCCTTTTTACTATGAATCTCACCATACACAGAAGAACATATGAAAATGTACAACTTAAAACAATAAATAAATGTTGACATACATACCACCCAGGTTAAGAAAGAAAATGTTACCACACCTCAGAAGCCTCCGGTGTGTCCCTGTCTAATCACATCCTGTCGTCCCCCAAGAAGTAACCACTATCCTGAACTGTGTTCATCTCTTCCTGCTTGTCTTCACATTAAAGGTGTTTTTTCCAACATATTTATTCACTTCCAAGTCTCTCCTCCACTGAAACATTAAACATTCTTATTTCACATTCTGTATCGAATTCTGCTGTCAGTTGTTTCTGCTGGTCCCTCGTTCCCTTGTGTATGTAGTGTTTAGGGTGAGCTGACTGCTTATTTCCCTTGGAAAATTTGTTGAGGACGGAGACCAGGGAGCGTGCTGGAAAATATGTGCATTTGCTTCTGACGGACGACAGGGGGCACTACAAGTCACGGACTAATACTAAATCCTCAGTTTGAGGGTTTCTGTGACTTCCAGATATTGTGAATTTCAGGGCAATGCACTAGAGTTTGATTCTGGTTACAAATTCTCAGAAGATTTTTTTCCTCCTCAGTTCAGTACTAGAGTTATTTCCTGAGGCTTAAAAAAGCTGGTGGGGAAGGTTATTTTTAGTTTGCTCTCCTACTGAGAGTAGCTCAACTTTATTAAGGTGATCTACTATTAGTTTTTTCATTTTAGCTAAACCCGAGGATATGCATTCTGTCCCCATCCCCATAACGCTGTAAATCCAACACTTAGGTTCACCTAGTTTGGTAAATATGTTCGGGCAAAAGCCAGTCTGAGTCTACCTACCTCTCTGGGTTCTGCCTCTTCCTCAGGCTCTGATGGGAGCTTGCTTTCTTCTTGTCTAGCTAATAGATATGTTCAAGGGAGTTTTTGGTTTAGCTTTTAGCTTAGTTTTGCTTTGGCTTTTGCTTTTTAATATTTTACCTAGTAATTTCATTTTATTTTTAGTTTGATCATGCATAGGATATATCATCTTGGAAGAAGTGGAGCTGTATTTATTCTCTACATGATATGTTTTATAGATGACACACATACACATGGTCCTCAATGACAAAGGTATAAATGCTTAGATAGCTAGTGAGGTCTCTTTCCCTCCTCTGTACTCCTCTCCAGAGCCAATGATACCATTGCCTTGGGTAATTAGATAGGGTTTAATTAATTCTTTTAGAAGAGCTACCTACTCTAAATACAGCTCTAAATACAGCTGTATTTAGATAAATGCTGTAATGAAATAGTATTCTATTTTAGAATACTATTTTAGTGATCCGTTGGGTGTACAGATACTTGCTAAATGGTTTAGTTGGTAAAGTTTTTAAAAGCAAGTATCACAATGAAATTAGTAAAAATACCAAGAATGAGGACAATCCAGCTACCTTGAATTTTTTTTTTTTTTAAATTTCTGGATGGAATCCAGCAGATACATCACAGCTTCTGATAGGCCCCCAGTGAGAAGAGATCCTGAAGGACGCTGCTTGCGCCGTGCTATAGAATGATCACTCTTAGGCATTGAGGATAGGGGTGGAAGAAGTTAACAAGAAGGTAACAAATGTATTTTTTAAAGTCTTTATCTTTTAAGTCCCAAAGCACTGAATATGACAAAGGGGGCCATTTTTAATAGTAAAAGTCATCTAC